>NC_132924.1:35376669-35745419 GCF_047675955.1 Chlorocebus sabaeus
ATAAGTTTATTATGAATTTCACTTATTTGAAGGATGTATAGCACATAATTTACAAATATAAATAAAATTAGCAAACTCTCTTTATTGTAATTTCATATAGCCAACTGAATCTCTTAAAAGACTTTTGCAGATTTTTGACAAACTCATATCCACACTAATCCTAGGCTGCGAGTGATAAACAAGTATAATTCTTACATGAATAGTGGCTGATATTTTCATTTACATTAATGAGTGGAACAAAAGTGAAAAACGAAGACATGTGTTAGAGCTACATTGTTTCATCAACGACATGAGTGACGTCTTTGCTGAATCAGATAATAGTTTCCATATACTGGAAGAATATTCCCTCAAATTTTTGCGCTAGTCATAATGTGACAGCTACAGACATGACACCCTTTTAAGCTTAATCTGCATCATTAAACATTTTCTCCATCACTTTTTTAAGTCTAGTCAACAAAACAATAAATCAAGCACTGATTCGCAACATATGCTGATTTCAACAATGTAAATACTCCTACCATGGTCAATCTCAAGTTGCCAAGGTGATGTCACTGAATGCAAAATTGGAATAAGACACATAGTAGCCCACTATTGTGTACTTTCACTGTACAAATACCATAGGTGTAAATAACCTCTGGACACAGATAAAAGTAACATACAGTACAATAAGTGGAATCAATGAGTTTGGTTATTTATTATCTTTGGTTTTAATATAATTTATTTATTTGTAGGTGTTCCATGAGTTTTCTTCCCAGTTCCCATTGGGTCCTCATGGATCTGCCTCATTCTCTTCAGGGCCCGCCTTTCAGTGGGTGTTACCGGAGAGTAAAGGGAGTCTGTGGAACTGTGAACGGAGGGAAAGCATCTTCTTGCATCTGGCCCTCCCTGGGTGCCTCAGGTTTCTCCCCCATCCCAGCCTCACAGAGGTGAGTCTGTTGCTTCCTTGAAAACAGCATTTTCCTCAGGTCCTGGAGGGCTTTGTTACTGAGCAATGGTTTGCATATAGTTCTATTCTAGAATATTTTTCTTCTTCCTCCCCTCTCCCTCCTGTCTCTTCACCATAAAATTGTATTATGTGGCTAATTCTTTTGGAAGGAAGAGAGCAGCATTAATATCACTTCTGATTTGGGCGTTTCTCCTAAGTGGTTATGTTCTCATCTGAAATACCTCTTGATAGCAGAGCTAAAAAGAGGGATTACGAGGGGAGAGAAGACTCGGCAAGGAAGGAGCCAGGAGACAGCCTGGAGCGGGGAGAGTGGAGCCTGGGTCAAGGAACACAGTCTGTGGCCTCCTGCCAGTTCCCTCATCGCCAACCACCTGGCTCTACCCTCACTCTCATCCCAAGCCTTTTCCTGAGCAAAACTGAAGTGATTATTTAAAAGGCAGCTTCTTGGGCCCCAACCCTACACCTGCTACATTTCTGGGTTGGGGCTCAGGAGTTTGCCTTTCAACAAGCTCCTGCAGGCAATTCCCACGCACACTCAAGTTAAAGCCACTAGCTTAAGACTCTATGTCAGAGACCGTCTGACTCCTGGTGACTTTGTAATTTGAGAGTTTTCACATGGCAAGTGAAGACAGGCTTGATTGGTTGGTTCACAAGGTATCAGGCACCTTCGAAAATTAATAGTACGGAATGATGGGGCAATTCTATTTGTAGGCCAAAATTGCAGATAAAAGTAAGAAAACCTGGCCTAAATGACAGAGAAGGCAATAATCAATACACTAACATAAAACAATAATGCAGCTGGTACAATAAAGCAATCCCGTGGGGAGCTGTAGAGTGCATCATTAGCGTCCCGTCGTAATGAAGCCCACAGAATGCGGCTCGCATTAGCCAGGGCAAAGCCTCTTCAACGCTGAATATTCTGCCATGCTGCAGGCACATTTATTTTATTTGAAAGAAGAATGGTCCTGTTGCCAAAGCCATCAGATGGTAAAAAGAGATATATTTGATGGATAATAAAAAAGGGTCTGCCACAGCCTCACAAAATACATTCCGAATGGAAATGTTTCTAGTACGTGGAATTCATATCCCTGGTGTGTAGATACCTGCAGACAAGGTAAGCAGGGGTGGGAAGAGCTGTGTGGGGTGAGTCAGGAATATGGCCACAAAGATGGGGGGACCGTTATTTTTAACAATAACAAACAACAACAAAGAGCCCACTCGACAAACATCACTCACTCTTTCTCAACCTGTTCCCTTGATGCAGATTGACAGCCCTTTTAATATGAAATAAATCAGGCAGGAGAAGCAGTGTCTGGAAGAACATACAGATTGAGGGCTGACTGACACAACGCCTCCGAAACGTGCTCTATTTGCATTTGCCTTTGTAACGGCGAACTTGAAAGGATGTCAGGCGCCTTGAAAGGCTGCAAGGATGCGCTTTGAACTTGGAAAGTGAATGTGCAATGCTTGGTGATGCTGGAGCCCTGCTGTGTACTGCCAAGAACGGGAGCAGGCAGACCCTGCAAATACAAGTGGCCCTTCCCATCTCCCTGCCGACCTTGGGGTAAAAAGACATTTTATCTAATAACTGGTTTCATACTTAGTTAGGACCAACAAGTCCTCCTGAGGCAGTGGGCTCACACCAAAGCATTAGGATCGAGTCACTTCTCACCAAGAAAACTGGCTGGTAATGAGCCACGACACCTTTCAAGGAGGTGTGTGGTCAGTGTCCATCCCTGTCAAGTACCCCCACCTCAGTCCAGTCTTCCAGATGCTGAAGTCCCTTTGGTTAGCTGCCTTCTTGGATTTCCTGGACTGTCTGGTGTTCACAGTGACCCTGTAAAGCAAACGCCAGTCCCCATCAGTCCTGAGACAGTGAAAGTCGGTTTCAACATCTCTCCTAGCACAGGGGCAAGTATTTCCACTGTGGGCAAGAAAATGCTTGAGAGGTACGGGGTGCATCTGGAGTAAGCCCAGAGGAGAAACCAGAGAACAAGGCAGTAGGCAAGCACAAAAACAGCAAGCTCTACTGGAAAGGTGTCTTCTTTCTGAAGCCCACACCTATCCTCTTCAGCACCTTTGCTCCCTTCCACCTGGAGAGCCCGCCCAGGCTACACACCTGCCAGGCACCTCATCAGCAGTTTTGCTCCGACTAGCTTGGCTCCTTGATCATTCAGCAGTAGTGGTGGAGCACCTGTGAAGCACTGGTCACTGTCCTAGGTGCTTGAGCTAGAGTGATACTGAAGTCAAAGCTGTCCTCGAGGACTTACATTCCAGTGGGAGACAAACAAAATGCTATTCCAAACAAAATAGGTATAGATTGCGAGAAATGCCAGAAAGGAAGGAAAGTAGACATAGTAAGTGGCACTAACCCAGCTAGCCAGGAGAGGAGGCCTACTTTCCAGGGAGTGATCAGGGACAGCCTGCTTAGAACGGTGACATGTGAGTTGACATCTAACACGTGAAAAGAATCCAGCCACATGACAGTGAGCAGGAAGAGTGGGCCAGGCAGAACAAACAGCAAGCGCAAGGGCACTGAGCAGGGGAAGCCCCTTGCAAGGCTGGCGAATCAGCAAGAGGCTGTGTGGCTGGGATATGGAGGAGAGGGAGAAGAGGAGGGAGGCCAGGTGGGAGAGGAAAATGAGGTAGCTGTTGCAGCGTCTCTGCTCGGCTTTGGAGCCAGTGTGTCTGCCTCCCAAACACCTATGTGGCCTTGGGCAATATAACTGACCTCTCCAGTGGTCTCCAGCTAGGCCAGTAACACATGCCTCATAGTACCTACCCCATGGGGCTGTCCATGAAGATTACAGGAGCTGAGGCTGCTGCATGCGAACTGTTTTACATAGCGCCTGGCAGTGTCAGCATTCAAGACATGTTAACTGCTCCCATTATTATCAAAGATGGGTTCATGTGGGGTGGGACGGGAGTATTAAATCAGCTTCTTGGGGTCCTACTAAGCCAGTGTACCTGAGCTCCCTATGATGTCAGGCCACCAAAAGCATTCGAGTGCAATTATAAGGAAATTACTTTCCCAGCAATTAATCACCAGTATGAGATTGCCAATACATATCATTGTGGCGTTATGACACATTGCATCATGTGATCAGAATGTAGAGTAGAAAGGGGACCATTTGTAGCTGACCTTATTCAAGTCAAATCAGCTCAATCAATTGAAAGTCAGTAGGAGTTTTGCCTGAATAAGGGTCAAGACCAATTATCAAAAGGCAAAATAAAACAAAAGGATGTTTTTAAAGATATTAGATCTTATAAGAATTTTTCACAGTTCAGGGATACGTTGAGATAGTGCCTCTGTAATTCAGGGAATACGTTGTTCATAAAGGTTTTCTGTCTAGTCCTTTATTTCAAAAGAGTCTATCCGCATCTTTTTTCTTTTCTTTTTCAGATAGGGTCTCTCTTTGTCACCCAGCCTGGAGTTCAGTGGCACAAACTCGGCTCACTGCAACCTCCACCTCCTAGGCTCAAGCGATCCTCCCACCTCAGCCTCCTGAGTAGTTGAGACTACAGGCACACGCTACCATGTGCAGCTAATTTTTTGTATTTTTGGTAGAGATGGGGTTTTGCCATGCTGCCCAGTCTGGTTTTGAACTTCTGAGCTCAAGGATCCTCCTGCCTTGGCCTCCCAGAATGCAGGGATTACAGCCATGGGCCACCACACCCAGCTCTACATTTTCTTTTTATAGACTCAAAAATATGGTTAAAAAAACCAGTACAAAATGGCTGAGATGTGTATCTAAAACAGAAGACTTCTCACCAACTACCAATTACACTACTATGTTGGATTATCTGTGCCTCTCTGGTAGCCAGATAGCAGGAAAATGCTGGAAAACTCTACAACCAAATTTTAGCCATCAGATTTCTCCTCCATCTTGTAAGTCCTGCTGTGCTTCAGAAACTGACTGTAATTTCATCATAACATTGGCTTAAACAGTTTTAAGATTATAAGTATACCACTAAAAAAACAATTATTCTGTATATTTCAGAGCCAATGTTGTCTATGGATGGCTTGCCATTTTTGTATTGTGTGTGGCTCTGCCCCCTTCAAGTCTCCTTAAAATAGCATCCAGCCTGAGAGAAAAAAGCTTCCTTAAACCTGCTGAGGTCTCTCACTGCCTCCAGCTACTGCCTCTTTCTTCCTCTGCAGTCTCCAAGCTTGGTTTGCACCTGCTGGCTCACCAAGATTTGTAATGGCTCCAACCGGAGCATTCGAATTTTGGAAGATGTTGATCAACAAACCTTACAAAATTATTTCAAATGTCTAATTTGGTAAATATATTTTCAATTTGATGAGGGAACCGAAAGCAAAAATACTTGGTAAATTGTGAGCATTTTGAGAGCAGAAATTATGTCTTTTATTCTTCATACCCCTCACCATGCCCTGAACTTACAAATTTTCCAATAAATAAGTGCTATGTAATTGGTCAGTTACAAAGTTAAATTGTTTTGTCTAGACAGAGAGGATTGATTTGGGCTATGTGAGTCAAGCTGACAAAGTTAAAGTTCAGATTCAATGTACAAGTGGTAATAATAGTACCTGACACTGAAGCTCAAGACATAATATACAACTGGTTTTTAAAAGGTTCAGAGGGAAGCAACTGAAAGGTTGCAGTAAGAGGATCTTGAAATTATAGAGTGCAATGTTGGGGGTGTGTATTTTGTACAATGGGCTTCTGGCAGTTAATCAGGTTTGAAAAGGGGTCTGCAGGCTGTGTGCAGTGGCTTATACCTGTAATCCCAGAATTTTGAGCGGCTGAGACAGGAGAATCACTTGATCCCAGGAGTTTGAGACCAGCCTAGGCAACAAAACAAGACCCCATCTCTACCAAAAAAAAAAAAATTTAATAAAAATTATCTGGGCATGGTGGTGTACGCCTGTAATCCTAGCTATTTGGGAGGCTGAGGTGGGAGGATCACTTGAGCCCCAGAGGTTGAGGCTACAGTAAGCCATGATCAGGCCACTCCACTCCAGCCTAGGGGACAGAGCAAGACCCCGTCTCAAAAGAGAAAAAAAAAGAGAGGGGGTTGCTAGTTAATAAGATATAGTAGGCCAGGTTCCCAGGAAAATGAAGCCTGAGGCCAAAGTTTAGGTACTGAAGCTTTGTTGCATCCAAGGAATGCAAAAGTGAGGGAAAGAAGGAGTGAGTCAGGGAAAAAGGGAAAAAAGGGAGGTGAGATATCAAGCTGGGCTCCACTTACATGTAAGCACAACCTCTTGCTCAGTTGTGCAGGTGGTCTTCAGAGCGGCCGTAGGAATTACTGCATTTCAGCCCATCTGTTAGGGCAAAGGTGACTGGGGGGGTGGAGAACAGGGGAGGACAAGAAGGAAAATTTATCCTCTGATTCCCATACCTCAATAGTAGAAATTTTGTTTCAAAGGGTATTAACCCCTTGTGATGGTTAATTTTATGTGTCCACTTAAAGGGTGCTTTTGGATGAGACTAATGTTTGAATCAGTCACCCTCTGTAGCTGCACCATCGGCTCTCTTAGGTCTCAGGCGGTCCACATTGCAGATTTTAGACTTGCCAGCCTCCATAATCACATAAGCCAATTCCCGAAAATAAACCAGACAGTACAGGTAAGAAGATCTCAGGTGATGCCTTGGGAGTGGATAATGCAGCGGGAAAAGCCAAGACCAGGTGCTGACCTTAGAAAGGTATATTTATTTATATATACCTTTTATTTTATAGAATAGTCTTATGAATAAAATGAAGAAATGCGTGCTTATTTTATAGCGAGATGAATTTTCAAATAACAAGACAACATATACTCAAAGACAATTTGTAGTTTAATACCACTATCTAGATATATGACTTTGGGAAAGTGATTTGGCCTGGCTAGTTCTTAGTTTATTGATTTTTAGAAAGAGAGGATTGGATTGGCAATGTGCAAGTTTTCTCCCAGCTCTGGAATTACTATTTTTCTCTATGATTTGAACAAATATACAGAAATTTAAAGAATATACAATCTGACGCATCAAATGTCAGGTTCAAACTTTAAAAATATTTTCATTAATAGAAATAATGGACCAAAATCACTCTGATGAAATTTAGCTTCACTAAATAGTGGACCAAAATCACTTTGATGAAGTTTCATCACTCTGATGATATTTAGCATCACTGAATGTCAAGTACTACATTTGTGTCCAAGCAATCCATTCCACAAGTACTGATTTTGGGAGACGTTTGGCTTGAGAGTTATTCCTGTCACACAACAACAAAAACAACAACCAACACTGGGGATTTCTGTTGATCTTAAAATCAAAAGAATGAATCAACTCCTAAATAATTATGTCCTTATTGGGGCTCCTTCACTGAGAAGGAGGCTGGAGAAGTCAGACCAGGTGGCCTCTGATGATCTATCCGTAGACTCCAAGTTTCATCCATTCTTATCCCTTCCCTCCTACCTTTGCCTGGGCACAGTCAGACAGGGCACAGCACACAATAACCACAGGTCAAGTGCTCTAATAGTGGCACAAGGTCACTCAGAGAGCCTCCTGGCTTTTACTTCTCCTCATCCTTACAGGACGATTGTTCCGGATTGTGGCTCCAATGCCTGGTGTATAAAATTACCCAAACACAAAGCTTGTAGACAGAAGACAGCTTCAGGATCCTCACTCAGCTCTTCAAGAGTTATAGGCATTAAAAGGTGGCCTCTGGAGTGTGCCGCCACTCTGCTGACTGGAACCAAATCTATCTTAAAGTTAGAAATATGATCCAGTTGGGGACAGACTGTGATTTAATGCCATCCAAGTACTACAGGGTGCACTTCTTAGAGAAACCATTGTAAATTATTTGTGGCTAATTCTGCTGGTGGATGGAGGGCATGGGATATTCTCAAGTACAAGAGCCCAGCTTGTATCTAATAATTGTTATATCTTCTCTGAAATTTACTGCCGATGTCTCAATTTTAACAATTTAAATAACAAGCTTAACCAAGTGGAACGAGGCTCAGGCAGGCTGGCGCTCTTGATGAAAGCAGGACAACTCTTATGTCTGAGCGCATTTTTACTTTGACATGAGCAGTGACACACAGAGATGAAATCTGGTTAAAGCGGCAGCCTTCTCAACCCCATGACAGCTTCTTAGGCTAAGCAAAACAATTTCAAGAGAGTGCACACATATACTTGTTAACTTTACTTAAGAAGACTGATTAGAGGCCACGCTTATGAATATGATAATAAGAAGTGGGTGCTAGGAAGTTAAGCCAAGGCAGCTGGGTAAATGGTGCTGCTGTTGTCTTCACTTTTAATGGGCTGCTCAGTGGTCTGAATCTTTGGGTCCATCAGTTTGTTCAGAAACTAGGTGGGCCTCCTCCATGCTCCAAGGATCCACGATAATAGCACATTTTTGTTTTACTTGCTGTTGCATTGGTGTTGATACTGTGAGTGGTCAAATATGATTTCCTGTAGATTATACTTATTACCCTTTTGATTCTCTTTACTCCAGGTCTTCACAAATTCTCCAATTTCAAAACATGTTGCATGCCCAAAGTTATGTAACATGCAAGGTGAAATCTGTGCCCTCGTGGCCATAATACAGGCTATGTTGGGAAATTGCAACATGATGGTAGCATTGCTCCCAGATCGCAAGGTCTTATAGAAGAGTAAAGAGACTAGCCTGTAAGCTGAAAGACGTTGGAAAACTCACTTTGCTTTTGTGGATCACTGTTTCCTCTTTAGTAAAGCAAAGAACTGGATGTACACTATCAAGTATATTCTAGATCCCCTGTCCTATGATCCTACGCTCTTAGTCCAAGGGCACTTTAGACTAATGCAAATTCACTTGCATTATTTTAAATTAAATATCAAGACTATTTTTTTTTTAATTTTTTTTGAGACAGAGTCTCACTCTGTCACCCAGGCTGGAATGCAGTGGCGTGATCTCCCTCATTGCAAGCTCCGCCTCCTGGGTTCACACCACTCTCCTGCCCCAGCCTCCCAAGTAGCTGGGACTACAGGCATGTGCCACCACTACGCCCAGCTAAATTTTTTTTTTTTTTTTTTTTGTATTTTTAGTAGAATCAGGGTTTCACCTTGTGAGCCAGGATGGTCTTGATCTCCTGACCTCGTGATCCACCTGCCTCGGCCTCCCAAAGTGCTGGGATTACAGGCATGAGCCACCACACCCTACCAATATCAAAACTTTTAATATGGTACAATGCCTTATCAGCTTGGCAGTTTCTTAAGAAGTTAAACATACACCTTGCCATATGACCCAGCCATTGCACATGTAGGTATTTACTCAAGGGAAATGAAAACTGAAGTCTACACAAACTCTTGGACACAAACGTTCATAGCAGCTTTATTTCTAATCCTCTAAATCCAGAAATAATCCAGATAGCCATCAACAAGTGAATGGATAAATTGCGCTCTATTCATACATTGTTGATAAACTCAACAACATAGATGAATTTCAGAATAAGTATACTGGATGAAAGAAACCAGATAAACAATAGCACATACTGTGCAATTCTATCTATAGGAAATTCCAGAAAATGCAAACTCATCTCTAGTGGCAGAAAGCAGATCTGTAGTTGCTTCAGGACACAGTGGGTGGGCCAGGAGGAAGGAGGGATTACAAAGGGACACCAGGGTGATGAGTATGTTCACTATCTTGATTGCGATGATGATTCCGTGGATGCAAATATATGTTAAAACATATCACAGTGTACACTTTAAATATGTGCAATTTATTGTAGGCCAATTACACCTCAATAAAGCCATTTTTTTTAAAAAGTCTAAATATTACGCATACACCTTAATTCCAACTCTAAGATTTTATCACAAATAGTCAGAGATGTATATTAAGGTCTAAAGTATAAGAGCATTGATTGTAACACTATTTGTAACTTTTTTAAAAACTGGAAACAGCCTAAATTGAAGAAGAGAACTGATTAGGTAAAGTATAGCACATCTATATGTTGGGTTAATGCAGCCATTAAGTCATGCTGTAGACAAAATAGTTATTGTCATGAAAAAACTGTTTGTGATTTATTTCTGTGTGAAAAAAAGCAAAGTACAAAACAACATGTGGTAGACTCGTGCAATTCTTTAAAGTCTATGTTGGAGGTTGATAATTAATCATACTTCTTCATCTCAGAGTTAGAAACCAATTGAGACAGACTAAGGAGTTGGTCAGATGGAGAGAAACATACTAGCTTTGTTACCAAGAGATTCGACTGGAAAATCGTAATTTGGAGCTAAGGCAAAGAAACATCTTGTTTCTAGGGGGTGCTGGAACAGAGCCGGGCTGTTCAAGTCAGTCCCTCCCTATCTCAGGATGTTCCATTCCCAGCACATTCAGCAGTTTATGCTTGCGAACTGTAAGCAAGAAAGGGAGGAGAGGACAG
The DNA here is from genome assembly GCF_047675955.1 of Chlorocebus sabaeus. Lineage (NCBI taxonomy): Eukaryota > Metazoa > Chordata > Mammalia > Primates > Cercopithecidae > Chlorocebus > Chlorocebus sabaeus. The sequence goes on from NC_132924.1 coordinate 35,386,983, forward strand.
GTGCAGTGGCTCACACCTATAATCCCAGCACTTTGGGAGGCCGAGGCAGGCAAATCACCCGATATCAGGAGTTCGAGCCCAGCCCAGCCAAGCCCAGAGATTGGTAAAACCCAATCTCTACCAAAAATACAAAAATTAGCTGAGTGCGGTGGCACACATTTGTAATCCCAGCTACTCGGGAGGCTGAGGCAGGAGAAGGACTTGAACCGAGAGTCAGAGATTGCAATGAACTGAGATCACACCACTGCACTCCAGCCTGGGTAACAGAGCAAGACTCCGTCTAAAAAAAAAGGGAGAACTGAGTCGGTCCAAGGACACCTGGAGAACTGTCCTGCACTCTGCACTTAATTGCCCCAGCTGGGAACACAGGGAGAAGAAAAGAATGATGCCCCTTGCAATCTACATGTCTCTGTAAAGATAAAGAGAAATAGACTGCAAGGCGGTGTGCCATGCCGCCAGTGCTGGCCGCCCTGCCTGGCTGGGTACTGGGACTGAGAGAGAAAGGAAGGGTTGTGGGTGATTGTTTTTTTCTTTTTCTTTGGCTTTGAATTATTTTTAGATTTTCCAAGTTTTCTGAATATGTGACTTAGAGTAGGAAAAGATTATTTTTAAAAAACAGATAAAGTAAATCAAAAGGAGAAAGAATGTCTGAACTTTCCAGTGCTGCTGTGGTGGGGAGTATTTGGTTTGAGGCTTCTCCTCCCCACCTCATTACTTCATATACTTTGTAAAATAATGTCATACACTTTGTGTCATTTATTTTGTGTCATATACTTTGTGAAGATGCCATCTGGGGACACATTGCCCATCATCTGTTACAGTGCTACACTGAAAATGTCGAAAGCCCTCGGTAAACAGGATTAGATTTTGCTTTTACTTTTCCCTTAGTTGACGAAGAGAGTGGCATGAAATGAATTTTCTAGAATAGCCTCCACTTAACGTTCTCATGGGATTGACATTCAGGCATCCCCTGGATCCATCTTCTCAAACTGATCAAACCAAAGCCTCATTGGCCTCAGTCTGTCACAAAACTAAAGTTACAAAAAATTATAGACATTTGACTATCTAAAGCTTTTAACACCAAAAAATAAAATGCATCATAACAGAGCTATTTAAAATATAACTGCATAATTTTTAAGGTATTAATTTATAAAGACTTAACAGTAGCTTTGTCCTATAATAGGAAACAAAGTTATGTGCAAACCATCCTCCTTCCATTCTATTATCTTATAACCTCACTTTGGAGATAACACCAAAAGTCTAAATTTGAGGCCCTCTTTGAATGGAAGGCTGGCTCCCATATCCCTTCACACTTTACTGCACCCCCAGTGTTATCTCTGATTCAAACTCTAGCTCTCGTCCAGACTCCATCCCTATGACAAGCCCAGCACTTGGAATGGCAAGGATCCCAAAGGAAACTTGGGAGATGATGCTAAAAATCCAGCCAAGAAACATGGGGAAACTGTCCTGCAAGATCTCCCGAAACAGTCATCGCCAATCCAGAATTTCTGAAGTCAGAAAACAGAAGCTTCTTCATGTTGCTGGCTTTTCCATTTGTGAGTGTAGTAAATGCCACAGGGACCATCTGAAACTAGCCAAGGGCTAAAAACAGTCTTCGTAAGTACTGCTTTTAGAAATTCTGGCCAGCCCACCCCACAGAGGATCTCACTGATTCTGGGCACAAAAATGTCTTCCCTAAACAGAGACTGGTGGGAATGAAGGGGTTCAAGCCCATCATCATTTGGTTTGGAAGTCCTGATGTTCGTGTGCTACCTGGGGTCCCTGCCATCTAAGTCCGTGACTGCCTTCTCTTTGAGCCATGTGCTTCCTGATGCCTGGCCCCAGCCTCTGCCCGCCAGGAAGGAGGGCATAAAAATATCTTTAAAATCACATATGCTGAATCCTGCCCAGCAAGCATGGGGCAACCAAGAGCACTGAAAGACCAGAGCTGAGAGCCTTGGAGCCAGAGTCGGTCTCAGGTCCTAGAGAGTGCTGGGAACGACACCTCAGATTCTCCAAGGTATTTTACATCCATCTACTTCAGAGATAGACTTTATACTGTGATCCAGTAGATACGTACCTACAAGTGGATAGAAAAACATATAACTGAAACCAGTTCATTGAACTCAGTCGGCTACAGAATAGCTATTCAATAACTAGTTGTTCCATGAACAAAACACGACAAGACCTTAGCAAAACAATACTTCCCTTCACCATGCACTCTGATATTTTCCCTTCTTTTCTCTTTCTTCCTTTCTTTCTCTCTCTCCTTCCTTCCTTCCCTCCCTCCTTTCTTCTTTCTTTTCTTTCTTTCTTTCTTTCTTTCTTTCTTTCTTTCTTTCTTTCTTTCTTTCTTTCTTTCTTTCTTTCTTCCTTTCTTTCTTTCTTTCTTTCCTCCCCTTCCTTCCTTCCTTCCTTCCTACCTTCCTTCCTTCCTTTCTTCCTTCCTTTCTTCCTTCCTTTCTTCCTTCCTCTCTCTCTTTCTCTCTCTCTCTCTCACTTTCTCTCTCTCCTGGTCTCCCTGTGTTGCCCAGGTTGGAGTGCAGTAGTACAATCATGGCGCACTGCAGCCTCAACCTCCCGGGCTCCAGCAATCCTTCTGCCTCAGGCTCCTGAGTAGCTGGGATGACAGGTACGTGCCACTATGCCCAGCTAATTTTTTAATTTTTTTATAGAGACACAATCTCCTATATTGCCCAGGCTGGTCTCAAATTCCTGGGCTAATGGGTCCACCTGCCTCAGGCTACCAAAGTACTGGGATTGCAGGTGGAAGACACTATGCTCAGCCTCTTTTTCATTTCTAAAAAAAAAAAAAAAAAAGCTTGAGTTGCAACCCACTAAAGCTGTGTCAGTACCACTAACATGTAGCAAACTTCAGCTTGAAAAGCCCTGGAACCAGGAACCCAGAAACACGCCATTCTGAAAGGAGTCATATGCATAGCCCATCCCTCATTGCAAATGACTGAAACTTGTTGAGTAGGAAGCAGTGATTTGGGGACACTGGGGGCAAGCAGGCTAGCCTTGGGCGATAACTGGGTCAGGCAGAGGAGGACTGTGGAGTGAAGTGAGGCCACCACAGAGCGGAGGGGAGCAGTGTCATCGGCCAAGGGCGAGGGTACTGCTCTCTGGATGCAGAGCCATGTCCGGGTCTTGACTCCAGTCCACACACTGGCCCCCGACATGAACCCATTCTTCAAACTAGGAAGATTCTGCAAATGGAGTTGGAAGTCAGCCTGGCAATTGCTTTGCTCTTCTATCCGTCAAAGGATTGGGAAGGGGGAAGACAAGGGTTGTTTAAGCAGCTGTGAAAATCATAGAGAAATTTGGTAAATGAAAAATCCACTCAGGCCCACAAGGACCACAGAAGTGAGGAATTAAACAACTTTGTAAATAAAGGGATCATGACTCTCGTGCATTAATATGCACTTAAGACCTATTGGAAACTTCCCATGTCAAGATAGATGAAGAGCATTGTCAGCTCATTTCCCAAGCTGAATGGTCTGTTTTCACAGCCCAGCACTGGGGGGACTGAGTCTGGGTCAGCAGGGCTGGCTCAGGTGGCATGCTGGTGGGCTTACGCTGGGGACCATGAGGCAACAGTCCCCATATCTCTGCTATCATGAAGACTGGAGTCACAGCCCAGTTTTTCACTGAGCGGGGTGCTTCATCATTGCACACCTGATGAAGCTGGAAGGAAGGTTCTATGCCAGTGCATTTGCCTCCTCCAAGTTTCATCATCATTCACCAAATAAGCATAATTGCTCCGTGTTTAAGAGGTGCTGGGAACAGAGGCACTGCTGGTAATTGCCTAATGTGCCGGCAAAATGAGGTGTGAGGCACATCGGTGTGAAAAAAGCAATAGCCACAAGTTTATTAACATTGAAAATTAAAATAAGCTTGGCCCTAGCCAGGCAGTCCTTGCTGAAATGAATCCCATTATCCCTCTAATAACTGTGCAGGGCTCAATTTGATGCCACCTAGGGGGTAGAGAGACCTCAATACAGGTCACATCTCTGTCAGCTTCAGGAAGCTGAAGATTCTCTGGTTCACCGATAACTATCACAGAGGAAATACAAACACCACCGGCCTCCCTTGCAGATCTTGCAATTCCACTTAAATCCATCCAGTGTTTGAAGAGCTGCGAAAGGGGAAGGCTAGAGAGAATTATATGTCGCTCTGACCTGGGTGCCTTCTTTTAATAGCCGTTGAATGGAATTTGCAAAGGTGCAGTTGTGCAGTTCTGGCCTTGAACATTACCAGGGCCATGAGAAGTAAGCCCTGCCCGGGGCCTCAGCAGCCAGCCTTGTCTTCTTTTTCTCACCTTAGTTAATGTGTCAAATATTTGTAGATGCCCAGTGCTAGGAGGAGAGCTGCCCTTGACCTCAGGCTCATCCAATCTATGGAGGAAACGAGGTTCTCCCAGTAAAATAATCAGAAAACAATCCACTGTTCAGCGTGTGCTACACCTAAAGCATAATGAAAATGCAGAGACAGGAGAGCAGGGCAGTCAGGGGAAGATGGAGCTTAGGTAAAGGAAAAACAAAGGAAACTGAGTGAATGGAAACTACAGACTTCAGAGGTGCTGGAGGACCCAGAGGAGACCACCCAGGGCTGAGCTGGCAGCTGGTGGGCAGGAAGCAGGAGTGGGTAGGGAGAAGAGCAATGGGAACACCAGCTGCTTTGGTGTTTGGGTTTCATCATGGGTTTAAAAGGAATCAGTGGAAGTTTCAGAAAAGAGGAATCATGCCATTAAAGAATTTAAATCATTTTACAGTGAATTCACTTTACATTTCAAAATAAAAGTTTGCATTTTAATTCACTTTAAACTTTATAACTTTCCTTCATTTTACACAGACTGTCTCTTCCTTCACATGGGCACTTGTTGCTTCCCAGAAACCCAACTGTCTTCCCTTGGCCTATTCACTTCCTCAGTTGTGGTGACTGTTTTGTACCTTTTCCTTTCTTCTCAACCTTGCAGCACCTCTGCTTCTGTCCTGCTGTGCACTGCTGGCCTGGACTCAAGTGCGCACTCCTGGCGCTTCTGCCCCTGCCTGCCTGTGCCTGTCCGCCTTGCCTCCCACCGACTCTGCCAGCAGATCTCCCGCTGCTATCCAGGCCGAGCCCCTCCTGTGCACCAGGGCTTCCCCCTCACGGCCCCCAGGATGCTGTTTCAGAACTTCTTCCCCTCCCTCTGACCCGTGAAGCATACTTTCTTCATTGTGTGCCCCTCTGTCTTATCAATCCCATCAGCATACAAACCTGCAGCAATTTCTCTCATCTTAAAAACACACACAAAAAATCCTTGCTTAATCGCATTTTTCAACTCCTGCCCCATTTCCCTCTCCTCTTTGCAGCACCCTTCTTCAATGGTGTCTACACTGGAAGACCCCATTGCCCCTTCTTCCATCTTCTCTTGAACCTGCTCCATTCGATTAGCCCCATCCCTCCCCAAAACCGCTGTAGTTGAGGCCAACAATGGCTGCTGTGTTGTAAATGCAGTGGCCAAGCCTCCATCCTCGTATGGATTGAACTCTCAGTTGTTTCTTCACTGGGTTCCCCAGACACTGCTCCTTCTCTATCTCCAACTGGTTCCTTCGTGTTTTTTCAGCCTCTAAAAATTACAGTGCCCAGGCCTGGGTCCTTGGTCCTCTTTTCCCTCCAAATTATATCCCCACTTGATCTCACCCAGTCTCTTGGCTATAAACACCATCTATTTGCTAACAAGTCCCAAATTTATATCTCCAGCCTAGACCACTGCCCCAGATTCCAGAGAGATGACTACTTGGATGTCAATAGGCATCCCAAACTTAGTAGTTCCAAACCTGACCTCCTGATTCCAGCCCCGCTTCCCATCCCAACATAAACACCTACGCACCCCGGCCTGCGCCTCCAGCAGCCGTCTCAACTAATGTCAGCTCCTCCTACTCTGCTCAGAAATGCAAGCTTACTCGTTCTTGACCCCACCACACTCCACATTGCAATCCACCAGCAAACCCAGCTGACTCTATTTTCACATTATCCAGACTCTGACCACTCCTCACCGCCTCCACTGCCATCTCCCCGCTCCAAACCACCATCCCTCACCAGGATGGCTGCAACAGCCTCTTAACTGGCCTCTCTGCTTCCACCCTTGTCCCAGTACAGGCTATTCTTAACACAGCAGCAGAACAACTCTTTTAAAATAAAAGTCAGATCACGTCGTTTCTCCATTCAAATGCTCTGCTTCTAATGACTTCCCTGACAACCTCAGCATAAAAGCCATCATTCTCACAGGGCCTAAAGCCCTATGTTCTCCAGCCCCAGCTATCGCTCTGAGTCCTCTCCGTCTTTCCTTTTGCTCAGCCACACTGGCCCCTTGCTGTGCCTCAAACACACCCTGCCTTGTGATCTTTGCACTTACTGTTCCTTCTGCTGAAATACAATTTCCCAATAGTCACATGTCTTGCTCCTTCTGCTCCTTTAGATCCTGCTTGGTGTCACCACATTAGTGAAGCCTTCCCTGACAACTCTGTACAAAACACATCCACATCAGCCCTCAAGCTTGCTTGTTGTACTTTACTTTTCTCCATTCAGCTTATCGCTACCTGTTAAACCAGGTTTCACTTGTTGATTTGTTTACTGTCTCCCCACTAGAATATAAGCCCATTTTGGGGGAGGGACTTTGTTTTGTTTGTTCCTGTGTCAGTGCCTAATAGGTAGTAGGAGCTCAACAAATGCTTGCTGAGTGAATAATATTTATTTGAACCCACTTTTTAAAGCACCTGCATGAACAAGAAAAACAAAACCTATGTCTGCTCCAGCTGTTCATTGCCAGTTCAACATTTAAGACCTTGATAATGCCCATGGATAACAAAAAAACGACTTTGAACACATGGTGTCGCTGCATTCCCCTTTCGTCCATCCCCCCACCCTCGGAATGACCAAGACGAGTTTATTTCTGCCCTCTATTCCCTTGCCTAGGAAAAGAATCTTCTCATGCCAGCCACTGCCTGGTTACCTCTCTCCAAAACAAAAGTAATTGACCAAAGCCCACAGTTAACTTCCATCAACCTGAGAAAGCAGCAACTCAGATGTCAAGTCTCAGCTCTTCCATTTAGTTACTGTGTGTTCTTGGCCAAGTTTTTAAACCTTTTGAATCTCAGTTTTCTTAGGAATAGAATGGAAAAGTAAAATTAACTTCTAGAGTTATTGTGAGGATTAAAGGAAATGAAGAATGGATGGTGGTTGGAACATAGTACTTGCTCACTAAATGTGAGCTTCCTTTCTTTTCCCACAAGAAGGTAACCCTAGAATCACTCTGAAATCACAACATTTTTTTTAGACAGAGTCTCACTCTGTCACCCAGGCTGGAGCGCAGTGGCGTGATCTTGGCTCACTGCAAACTCTGCCTCCCGGGCTCAAGCGATTCTCCTGCCTCAGCCTACACATTAACTGGGATTACAGGTGCCCACCACCTCACCCGACTAATTTCTAATTTTTATATTTTTTATAGAGATGGGATTTCACCATATTGGCCAGGCTAGTCTCAAACTCCTGACCTCAAGTGATCCACCCGCCTCGGCCTCCCAAAGTACCGGGATTACAAGCATGAACCACTGAGCCTCGCCTGAAATCACAACTTTTAACCTGACACTTGACCATGGGCCCCCAGAGATGCCTGGCCAGGGCTCAGCAGTAATGGAGACCAGCATAGGCTGTCTGGACCTGTGTAAGCCATCCCCCATCTTCCCTTCCTCCTCCTTCACACAAGCCCACAGAGGGACAGGCTGCCCTTGGTACCCCTCTTGCATTTACGGCAGTCCTTCTCCGTCCTGCAAGGGTGGTGAACTGAATTCAGAAAAATGACAGGTCGTTACAAATATATTGCACGTTGTAAAATGAAAGAATGTCCTTGTTGGAAAGCCAAATGACTTACTTTGGGAGCAACTTTAAATGATAGGCATAGGATAGCACAAATGCAGAATGCACATGTCACACTTCGGTATAATACTTCAAATAGGCATGTGGCACTCTATTGATTGATATGCATGGGCGCTGGCATTCACCCTTTAACTGGACGCTCTCTGACAGTAACTGTCTATGACTCTTCTCTCTATTGATTTGGATTCATCTCTAAAAGTTCAGACTTGGAGGATACTCAGGCCAGGTCTCCACTGAGAACAACGCGATGGAGAGTTGGTTGTTATCCAATGAATTCCAGTAATTATGCAATGAATTACAAATTGTCTATACCAGTGTTTCCTGGAATGTTTAATTCAGCAAAATACCTGTGAACATTCCATGACACCTTTCTGGGAGGAGGTCAGGGAAGAGGGTAGGGTGTCCAGTGTGTGGGGGGGTCTTTGTCCAGTTACCACTGTCCTAGTACTTGTCCATCTCTATCGCCTCACACTAATACATTCTTATAAACATATACAATTTACATGACTTTTGGTTTCTGTCTGCCATCACCCACTTCTTCTTCTAAGGTTAAAAACTACTAAAAAGACTTTGAAGGCAGCCCTAACAGGCTGTGTGACCTTGGGTAAGTCACGAGCTCCACTAGATAGTTCAAGTTCTCTGGTTACTGCATTTATTATCACTGCATTTATTATCTTTCATTTTTGTGGGTACGTAGTAGGTGTATATATTTATGGGGTACATGAGATGTGCTGGCACAGGCACACAGTGTGTAGTAATCACATCATAGAAAATGGGGTCTCCATCCCATCAAGCATTTATCCTTTGTGTTACCGGTTACTGCTTTTAAATCAGGATGCTGATTCAGGACACAGACCTCTTCAAGAGTTCAGAAACGCCAGGCTCTACCTCCAGAGCTCAACTTGGTCTGGGTAGGTACCTCTGCCTCTCAAACCATCACAAGGGTGAGAAAGATACATAGTGGATGTAATTCTCCCACAGGTATATTGGATGTGGTTATTCCCAGGCTCCTCCAAACCTATGGTTGATAAGCCCATGATCTGGCAGAGTTGAGCACAACATGAACTCTGCATCCTTTGTTGGAGACTTTGTTGTCCTTATGTTCATTTTAAACTACAAAATTAACGAAGTAAGTGACCATGAGAAGCTGTGTAGTTTTGATGATGAAAGAGTCTGGGAATGAGGAAGAAATCTCCAGATACTTCAGAAGACAAAGCATCTCTCCCAGTTTCCGCAAAATGAAAGAATGTCCTTGTTGGAAAGCCAAATGACTTACTTTGGGAGCAACTTTAAATGATGGATATAGGATAGAGCGAACACAGAATGCACATGTCACACTTTGCTATAATATTTTAAATAGGCATTTCATTTCCTTTGAACCATGAAAATGAAAGATATTCGTTGCATTTTCTTCCAAGTCAGATTATGACAATACTAAAGTTCGTTTTTCCTTAGGGGCCATGATTCATACCTAGCCAGATAACCAAAGTAGGATGAACCTGTGGTTCTCTTCGGGGTAACTACAGGGCAAGAGATAGCCTGTTAAAGCTCTCATTCCTCAGTACATTCAGGTTTCCTTCTGCAGTCAATCAGTTGGTCTGGGAGTATTTATCTCCTCAGCATAATCACAAATGAACTTGCCACAGGAATAGGGAATGTGGAGCTCACTGGGATGAAAGGAGTGGGTGAAATCATCACCTCTACCCAGTGGATCTCCATCAGCCAGTCATGAAACTAGCTGATCTCCCTCAGAAACTTTACAGTGGTCTTCAACCAAATAAACAAATGTGTTCCACTGTGATCCATGCAACACCCATGCTATTGGCTACTGGGGCACCGGGGGCCATGTTCACACAACAGGTGTTTATTGGGCGCCTGTTATGGACCTGCCCTGTGCTAGGACCTGAGGTGCAGCGGTTAATAAGGTACACATTGCTGCTGCCCTGAGAGTTGGCTTGGTGGTGAAGAGAGCCCTTGGCTGGTGGTTAGAAAGCCAGCTGTGGATCTAGGCTCCCCGCTTGACCGCTTTACATCTCAATTTTCCTTCAGCAAAATGAAGGCAATAGCCCTGTCTACCCACCTACTAATCTACTTCACAGGACCAGATAAATATGTTACAGGCACCACAAACCTTAGCACACTATGAGAAGATCAAGTATTACTACTGTAGAGATTTAAAATGCTTTCTCTCATACTCAAAAGAATGGAAAGCAGGGACTCGAACAGGTATTTGTATACCCATATCACAGCAGCATTATTCACAAGAACCAAAAGGTGGAAATAATCTAAATGTCCATCAGTAAATAGATGAACAAAATGTGGTTTATACATACAACAAAGTATTACTCAACCTTCAAACAGAGGGAAATTCTGACACATGCCATGACATGATGAACCATCAGACATTATGCAACATGAAAGACACCCCACACGAACCGACAAACATTGTATGGTTTCACTTACATAAAGTACCTGGAATAGTCAGGTTCATAGATGACGTAGAATGGTGGCAACCAGAAACTGTGGGGAGGGGACAACAAGGAGTTATTGAATGGGTGTAGAGTTTCCATTTGGGAGAATGTTCTGGAGACAGAGGAAGTTCTGGAGATGGCTGGTGGTGACTGTTGCACAATAATGTGAATGTGCTTAATGCCACTAAACTGTTCACTTAAAACTAGTTCAAATGGTAAGAAAAAACCACTTCCAGGACAGCAACTGTGTCAAGGTAGATGCTGAGGGGAAGCAGCAGCAGCTTTTCCCTGGGGAGCCTCCTTAGCAGGCACCAGCTTGCTGTACTCCCACTGTCCAGGGCTGGTGTTCAGCTCTAAGTCAAAGGCTCAGCACCCTGCATTTGTCAGCAGGGGTGACAACTCATGAGAATTGGCCCAACTTTTCATGGCTACACCTCAAAAGCACAGGCATGTATGTATAAGATCAAAACACAGCACTGACATTTTTAATAAGCAATCACTATCAGAGATGGTCTACAGCAGTGTCACCATCCTGTCTGCTTTCTGTTGACAAATATTCAGCAGCAACAAGGCAACCTGAAGACAAGGTGTGGTGAACATTGAATTTAGACAGGAAAACTAAGTGTTTAAGTGGCTCCACGACAGGATGGGATGTTCTTCCCAACGGGACCTGAATCCTTGAAATCTGTTGATTACAGACATGTGATATCTATGGTTTCTGTCACCATATTGGAGATGCATCTTTCAAGAGGCCTAGAAATTACCCAAGTCAATTGACTTCAGCTCCTTCTCTTTTGGACAAGGTTTGGGCAGGCCCTGCTAACATTTGCCTTTGAGTCCCTTTTTTTGTCCTGCTTCCATGCTGAGTAAGCCCTCTCCTTTCTGATCAAAGCATTATTTCTTTAGATTTGCTAATAAAATGTTCAAACAAGTTGCAATTGAGGGTGTGGGCTTGGAAACTATTTCGGCTCCTTCGGATGACTTCCAGCACCTCCACTCTGATCCATTTTGTGCTAAAGGTTTAAATCTCAGAGAAACAATAGCCCCTCTTTATAGAGTTCTTAGGGACACCTTCTGGAGCCCCCAAGTACTTACAACAACCATGATTACCCACCGTTTTCAGTTTCTCCGCATATGGGTAACTAGGGAGAAGCCAGAAGATCTCTTTTCTGTGCACTTAGGCTGGGCACAGAAACCAGAGATGTCTCTAACAGTGACTGATGGAAAGATGATGATCTCACTGGAGAAGCAGAGCCTTCCCTCTCTTGCTTCTCCTTGGCTTCGTATGCCAGTAATTGCCCAGTGTCCATGAAAAATTGCAGCTAAATCCCAGGCTGAGAGCTCAAAATGGACTTTGGACATTTCTCTTCCTGGCAGCCTTCTGTGGAAAGAGTTGAAGGATTGCTGGCAGTGAGAATGTCTCCACGAAAAGTCACCTGGTAGAGGTCAGGGGTGAAGGCCCAGGGTGAATTTTGCCTTAAACAGGACAGATCTGCAGATAAACAAAGGGAACCATGGTTTTGAGCCTGGTCGGTTTCTTAATCCACTGTAAGCACATACATCATTCACTGCAAATTCTTCTCCCAAACTGGAATTCACCGGAAGAAATCAATTTATAGAGGCAGCTGTTTCTTCTCTTACATGTCTTCTGTTAAACAAAATAAACTGTACAACTAGCAAGATTGATGGTAATAATATTAAGTCCGAATAATCCAAATTGATTCCATCAAGACCTGGAAAGGTAAGCTGGGGATAATGTTACAGTAAAGGCATGGTTCTTGGGAGAGGGTAAAAGTGTTACATTCTGTGCTACCTTTAACCTCCAGAACATGTTCTTAGGAGTCAGGCCAAGCTGTAGTCAAATCCCAGCTTTGCTCTCAGGTCATTCTTGGTCAGGTTGGGCCATTTTCCAAATCATAAAGTAGGATAAGGTTTGATGGGAGAATTCAATCACAGAGCATGTATGAAGAGCCTGGGAGAGTGCTTGGCACAAAATAGGTGCTTAGTAGGTGGTAGTTTCCAGCTCTCTTTCTTCCACTCTAAAACAAGCACAGTCTAGCTTGTGCATTTAACAAGTAGTTCCTGCCACAAACCCATGTCCTTAGATGATACAGCAAATCCATACCCTCGATGAATGGCTTTACAATGGGCTACCCTTGTGCTGTATATCCTAAATGGACAGAGAAGCATCTAGGAAATCTAAAAGAAGCAAAGTACCTGTCTCCATGACTCTAGAGCAAATCACAGTACCAAGGGCTGATGTGATGGGAAATCCCCCATCCATCACCACAAGGAGCAAAGCTGTCCCTGGGTCAGCCCAATAAGTAGCCATCCACGAAATCCAGGTGTGCAGGGGTTTGGGGGAGGAACCAAGAAGAAGAAGCTAGAGGTCGTTGGCCTGTCCCTGACCTCTGGTGACATTCCAGGGCCACCTTTAGGATGCCCCAACCTCTCTTCATACCAGAGAAAGAGGACTTTGAAGATGTAGGTGGTATCCCAGCTCCAACAGGGCAGGTTGTTCAGACTGACCAAGAGAGGGAGGTTGGAAAGTTTTGGGGGTGTTCCATTCCTCTCTTGTCCTTTCTTGACAGCCCCAATACAATTATAGATCCCCTGAGACCAAACTGTTTCCTTTTTAAGCTGTCTCTACACTTGGAACTCCCATAAAGAAAGCAATACAATGAGAGGTACCCTCAGACTGCCATGTGCAAGTGTTCCAAGGCTCAGTGAGTCATTTGAATCCCCCCTTAGGCCAGCAGATTCACTCCATCTGTGCTTACAATTCAGTCGAGACCAGAATTTTCTGATGCACAGCTTTCCTGAAATGTCTGTTTCTCCATTGTTTTTCACATTCCAAAGGAGAAAAATCATCGTTTCCATCCACATTATTAGAAACAAAACTAGCCCCTTTTCTCTCCAGCCCATATTATTGCCTCATTACAAATATATTTTGTGCATCAACCTTAAAGGTTATGTTTCCCTCCTGCTTCCTCCTTTCATTATACAAGATTTCCAGTTATCCAGTATTTTGTTCTCATTAGAACACTGCTTGTCACATGTTTTCACCAGAGACATTCATCACCAAGGTCAAAGGGTGAATATCGTGATCTATTATGCTTAGCGGAATCTAATGAAAAGCCACATAATTATCCAATTTAAAGAGAAGCAAGTAAAAAAGAAGGGGAGCACTTGCTATAATTTAAATTGTTTTGTTTCCCTGAAGCAAAATTTAGCACCTGATTGACAGGACCTAATGATAATTCTTATTGATATGGTGATGTTAATTGTGGAGAGATATTTAATAAGTCCCATATTCCGGAGGTAAATGCGTGCTCTTAACCTGCACCTGAACCTGATTTTTGATGCAGCGTGGGGATGAGGTACAGATACAGATAAGTGAGCACAAGTGGATTTTCAGTCTTGTGTGGCAGAATGGAAATTGGAATCTTCAGAATCTATTAGGAGAACAATTCCACAGTTGCTCACACTTTTATAAATTATACTGTATATTACAGAAACACACAAAGTCAGGGGAGTTGCAAGAAGAGGATTTTGTCATGACTTTGCAGAGAAGTTTTTAGGGTAGCATTTGGTGATGGTGGTGGTGGTGGTGTTTTCAACTAAAGACACACACCAAAGAACGTGATTTGTATTCGTTTTTAAACAAAATGCACTAATGAAATCCATGTACCAAATCATCTCTCTGCCAACCCCAGGTAAAGCTGACCTTGCAGAAAATGAGGCCAACTCTGAAACATAGGTAGATTCTTGGAAGAAAATGACTTTTTACACCATGAACAAAACCATTTGAGAAGGCCTTCATGGGTCTAAATTACAAAAGGAAGTGATCCGTAGGGCTGAAAACATCAACTAGATCTGCATTCCATCATGAGATGACTGGGAGGCAGGAAACAGCTGCTGGGGCTGTGGACAGGCCTGAGGTCAGCTCTGACTTTCTGAGAGGCCATTTCAAAGCCATCATCTGGACAAGAGACGATGGGTGGCCAGATCCAGCTCTGCATGATTCAACTCTATACACTAGTGAGCCATCCCTCATGGAGAAGCTTTGTGTTCCTGGTGTTTTTTAATTATGTGCTAAATAACAGAACTTTAAAACTGCATCTGTGATTGTCATGAGACAATGCCATCATTTTGGAACTAATACACAACCAACTTTGTGCAAATAATACAAGGTAAAAGAAAAGAAAAGAAAGCTGCTCTAAAGACAAATAGACTTGAAAAAAAACAAGTCATCTTGGAAAAAAGAAGTAACCAAAGTGGCTTAAATCTGAGGGAGAGCAAATTGTTCAAATTAATTTCTTTCAACTCCAAGTTAACTCAGTCTTCCATTTTTACTTATGAGAAAAGAATATTACATGGTGAGTATTCTAATATAACCTGCTTAATGTAATTATTCATGCCAAAGCATAATTAACTTTGAAATAATCAAGCCACAGATAGTTGTAACCTGAGTCACAGCGGGTCACTGTTACTAGAAAAGAAAGCTCTCAATCTACAAATAGGAACATGAGAGTAAAAATGTAATCATTAAAGGGTTTCAAGGAAAACAAGAGTAATTTTTAAAGAAGAAAATATTTTAAATGTCCTAAACATTTCAAGATAAGATTCTTCTTGAGCTTAGTTAGCAGCTGGGGTCTGGCACATTGTGGGTGATCAGTAATGAGCAAAGACCAGACATTCTTTTTTGCTTCCTGAACTTGCTGCTTCTTTTTTATTTATTTTTTTTCTTTTAATACACACACACATACATATATACATATCCTTGGAATAGTCCAGATATAAATCATATTGACTTTGAGCCAGGTACTTACCTTCACTGGAAAAAAAAAAAAAGTCAAGTTAATTGGAGATGACCAAATTGATCGCGGGTTATGATACCAATAGCAGCTGAAATTGCTGCTGTGATTTTCAGCTTCCTAAGCCAAAGCATTACATCATGCACAGGAGATTATAATTTCTCTGAAGAACACTTCTGGTATCTCACTACCCGAAAAGCGATATGCCAGCAAATTGAACAGAGTTCAGAGAAAAGCAATAAAAATAATTAAGGATTGACTGATAGAAAAAGATGAAAAGAATTGAATGTGGGCTGCCTGGCCCAAAAATGACCTGGGTGGTTATAGGAACATTACCCAGGTATCTGGAGGGACAAGATTCCTGTCTGTCCACACAGCAAAACGATGCAATAATAAACACAGCAAAGCTGTTGGATAATTCACTCCATGATTTGCTCTGGAAGCTGGCGCTGCTCTGGGCCAAAAACCAGGGTCATGTCTACTCTAAGCAGTTACCAGCAGTCACTCTGTGCTTCTGTGTGTCTCTTGGTGTGGGTTCAAGGCTGATATGGAGGCTGGGATGTCACTGAGGTTCCCCTATTTCCACTCTGGTGCTATCTAACCAAACACTCATCCTATGCCAGACACCTGGGTCCTTGAATTGGCCTGCAACCCAAAAGAGAAAAGGTAAAGACTAGTTAACATCATGGCTGAGAGTCTGGTTTCAAATCTCAGCTCCAATACTTCCCAGATGAGTGACCTTGGGAAAGTTACTCAACCTCTCTGACACACTGTTTCCTCACTTGTAAAATGGAAACAGGAATGGTGCCTTCCTTCTAGGATTGGTGAATGAAATTGTTCACATAAAGCACTTCTCAGTGCCTGGCGTGTAGTCAGTGCTCAACACATGGTCGCTATTGTTCTTATTTATTACAATTAGCAGCAAGGGCCAGGAACACCTGAAGGGGCAACAAAGATCTGACTCTCCTAGTAGGGGTTCCAGGCCCTAAGACATCCACCATGAGTCGCCTGGCCAGTGCCTGAACAGATGCTACAAAACTGATGTTATTGATGTGCATCTCCAACCCCCAGCACCAAACATGCCAGTCTCCTTTATATCTATCATAGGCTGGTGGACCAAATGTCCTAATTTGCCCAGGACAGTCTTTATGCCTGTTGACCTAGGGCAATTACTAATAGCACCCTCTTTCTCTCAAATGAGTCACAGTTATGATGATAAATGATATGGTCAGCCTAGTTATGAATCTCTCAACATCTTTTTTTCTAAACCTTTTCTATCCTGCACCATCTCTTGACAATGAGTTTCATAAGTATATTGAAGTTACTGTGAGAAAGTATTTTTACCAGTCCTGACTTACTGAGATCAACAGTTTTGCCATCTCAGGAGCTGGCGAATGGATCCATGGTCACCCTAGTCCCATATTGTCCACACTTTATTGTGCTCAGGCTAAAGAGCCTAGCCAGTTAGTCTGTCCTCTACTGATAAGCCTTCTGCATTCCCACTTTCGTTTTAGTTGATTTGCTCTGGAAAACGTCCAATGCCACTGGATCTTCTTTAAGAAGCATAACTGAAACTTTACTTTAGGTTTAAGTGAATGAAATAGTCACTCCTTTTATTCCAGGGTTTGGAGTCAGGGGATCTAAGTTTGAGTGCCAGCGCCATCCTTCACACCTGCCTGAGCTCATACAAATCACTTCATCTCTCTGA
The DNA here is from genome assembly GCF_047675955.1 of Chlorocebus sabaeus. NCBI lineage: Eukaryota > Metazoa > Chordata > Mammalia > Primates > Cercopithecidae > Chlorocebus > Chlorocebus sabaeus. The sequence continues at coordinate 35,403,899 of NC_132924.1, forward strand.
GCCTCACTTTCCTCATCTTTGTAATGGCAATAATATGTCGATAGTCATGCAATCTACAAATAATGACACCTTTACTTCTTCCTTTCCAATCTGTATGCCCTTTTTTTCTTGCCTTATTGCACTAGCTGGGTCTTCCAGTACAATGTTGAATAGAAGTGTTGACAGTGAACACCCTTGACTTATTCCCACTCTTACAGGAAAAGGGTTTAACATTTTACTCTAGATTTTTTCATAGCTGTCCTCATATCAGGTTGAAGAAATCCCCTTCTGGTCCTGGTTTACTGAGAGTGTTGAGTTTTGCCAAATGCATTTTCTATCTATATTGAGATGATTACATATATTCCCCATATACTATAACTTATTAAATTATGGTAATTAATTTTCAAATGTTTAAAGAATCTTATATTCTTGAGATAAATCCCATCTATTGCTGGACTCAATTTGCTATATTTTGTTAATAACTTTTGTGTCTCTTATTGATACAGGGCTATAAGAAAAGTATCTTTTCTCCATTCCTGTATTTGAGAATCAAATGAGATTGTGAATGTTAATCTGTTTTGTAGACTGTAAGATTTCGTCCACATGTGGACTCCAAAGCTGCTGCATCTGCTAACAATGATGGCAAGAAATAGCACAAAGATGACCCTTGCCAAGGCAGCAGCCCGCAGGCCGGTCAGGAATCAGCCTCCACAACTCATTCCCACTCTTACAAATTCAGTCATAACCAATAACTCAGAACCCTCAGCCTGCAAGTCTAGCAAGGATGCCTCCTAGATTTTCCAACAAGGCCTCAATCTTAAATAATTCCTTCTATTGTCAACCTCATCAGTCATGTGTCCTGATTTTGAGTTTAAGAGTATTTTTCCCTGAGTGCATTGACTTATTCTAGCCCACAGGAAGCTCATCTGCCACTTTCCTGATGACTCAAGTAGACTCAAAACATTTTCCCACAATCTGGCCAAACTCAGGAAATGGTAGGACTTATGATATGCGTATTGTTTCAATACATCTGTAAAGATTTTAGTCTTTACTTAGGAACTTATGAAATTTAAAGTCAAGGGAGGTGTCTCAATTTTGACAAAAGTCACTGAAAGTATCCGATGTTGTACATTTCTTGCATAATCCTGCATGTTCTCTCTTTCGTTTATTGGCAAATCTGGGTCTAAGTGCAGGATACATAGCAGAAAGTAAGCTGGAAAAGGCACTGGCCCCCTGAGTCCAGTCTAGTTTTGTTCAGATTCTTGTTTTGTTTGTTTGTTTGTTTTTAGAAACAAGGTTCTACCCTATCACCCAGCTAGAGCACAGTGGTTTTATCTTAGCTCACTGCAACCTCAAGCTCCTGAGCTCAAGTGATCCTCCTGCCTCAGCCTCCTGAGTAACTGGGACTACAGGCGCGTGCCACCATGCCTGGCTACTTTTGTATTTTTTTATTTTTTATATTTTTAATGATGGAGACTCAATATGTTACTCATGCTGGTCTCGAACTCCTGGCCTCAAGCAATCCTCCCACCTCAGCCACCTAATGGCTTATGGATTACAGGTATGAGCCACTGTGCCCATCCCTGATATCTTCTTTTAAAATGCTACCTCTGGGAGGAGGTAAGAAATTAACCGAACAGCTTTACTAAATGTCTTTTGTCAAATATAGTAGAGCTGAAAAATACACCAGCACCTAATCAGCAAAAGTTCATTGCAAAGGAGGAAATATTTTTCCCCCAAATTAAAGCCATAACTGGCAATTCTTAGAAAAATCATTACTCCCAGCTAATATACTCCCCAAAAGTTTAATAAACAAACAAAACCACCTATCATTGTGGACCAAGAGTTTCAGAAAAATTTACCTAACATTAGAAGTTGAGATATGAAACGTCGCAGACATTAGCTTTGGAAGTAAGTGTAGCACTATTAAGTGGGCAGAACTCTCTGCTGTAATGTGGGTCCCAAACTGCCACAGTCTATAAGATCACATTTCTGTTTCACACAACATCTTTCACAATAGAACAACTTAGAATCTTCACATGAAGAGCATGACTTACATGCTGCATGCTTCATGACATTCTTTCAAGTTTGGTTTCTTTGGGATGGTAGACAGAAATCCATCAACAGTGCAGTGAGACATCACTTCAGGCCACAGGGAGCTTTCAGATGGGAAAGGATGAAGATACCCAACCAGTACAGAAAAGTTCCTGTTGAGTGTTTTCCAGTACACACGGCAGGTGCTCAGTGAATGATTCCCAGTGATGACCACCTCCTCCCCCTACCCCCATGGTAGTGAAGGCACCAGGTAAAATTGGTGAGCCTCTGATGATTCAGTCATTCATTCAATAACTATTGATTCGACTGTCTGGCCGAAAGCTAAGACACGTGACAAAGAGACCAAGTATAGTGGCTTAAAGACATGCAGGTTTATTCTGCACTCATGGAACATTTCAAGGCACATGGTCCAGGCTGGGGGAAGCTCTGCCACATGTGGTCATTTAGGCCCATGTCTGTCCATACAGTTGCTCTGCCACCCTCCAGAGTGTGTCCTTGTCTGCACAGTCAGGCTGATCATGGGCACTGCCATGCTCCTGTCCTCAGGAGGGAAAAGTGGGTACATGTCTAGGGCTGGGGAATGCCTTCTGAGCAAATGAGGCAGAAGCTAACCACATCACTTCCTCTCCTGCTCTTCAGGTGATGACTTAGCCACCCAGCAGCACAGCCACAAGGGAAGCTGGGACGTGTGGTCTAGCTGGGCATCTAGCAATGCCAGCAATACCAGCTTAGAGCAGGGTCTCCTGCAAGGCCCAGATGACTGAAGTACCTGCTCCCACAGAGTTTCTAGTCAGGTGGGGAAGCACAGAGATAGGTAAAGAAGTCATGACCAAATATAAAGGCCCAGGAGAGAACGAAAATGGTGCTGTAATAAAGACTGATATGGAGTGAGACAATACAGAAGGGTTTGTGGGAAGCCAGTGTAGACCAGGTGGTCAGGTAAGGGTTAAGCTGAGACCTAAAGGGGAGGAATGCATGGCTGCATGCCAAAACAAGCAAACAAACAAACAGAAAAGAAAAGAAAAGAATGTACTAGACAGAAATACCTGATGCACAAAGTCCCTGGAGGCAGAAATTTGGGCATGTCTGAGGCCAAACCAGAGAGCGGGGCTGGAGCAGAGCGAGGCTGGGAGGAGAAGAGCAAGGCTGGGAGGGGAAAAGCAAGGCTGGGAGGGGAAGAGCTTCAAGCCAGGCATGCAAGGGGAGCAGGGCAGGATCCCAAAGGTCCTCGAAGGCCTGGGTATCTGAAGTGCAATGGGAAGGCAGGTTACAGGACATGATTTACATTTTTAAAGATCCTGTGGCCGCTGTAAGGAGAATGCAGCCATCTGTGTAATCCACCTGTTATTCTGAGAAGGGAACTCTAGGGCCTGGCAAGTGAAGGTTTAAATCTTGCCTCTAAAGAATATTTTTAAGATGAGAAATGAATCCCTGGTAGCCGAGGCTTCTTTGGGTTTTCAGAGGGTCTTCTGAGACCAGCCATCCAGCACAGCGGCCTGAGGCCATGATCCAAAGTCCAGAGCCTTCAAACCAGCTTTGCTGGAAGAAAGATGAGGTGAGAAGCAGGTTGTGGGAGGGGCAGTGATGGGTTTATGTCTACGCCACTTCTTATCTCCAGCAGAGGTGCTGCTTACGCTTTTGGATTGCAAGTTTGTTTACTTGACTTGAAAATGCAGGTAGCTGGGTTGCAAAAGTCAGTTTCTCTCCAGGATATAGGATACAAAAAGCAGAAATACAAAAAGTAGAAACACATTTTCTGGTTTTGTTTATCTTAATATGAAAAATAATTGTGATATACATCACAATAAAAATAATATACATCACACATCACACACCGGGGCCTGTCGTGGGGTGGGGTCCTGGGGGAGGGATAGCATTAGGAGAAATACCTAATGTAAATGACGAGTTAATGAGTGCAGCAAACCAACACAGCACATGTAAACCTATGTAACAAACCTGCACGTTGTGCACATGTACCCTAGAACTTCAAGTATAATACAAAATAAATTAATTAATTTAAAAATATAAAAAGAAAAAATATATAGATTTATTTGTAACACAATGGTAGGCAAATACATCTAGATTGTCTACATCTTTTAAAATGCAGTCTTGGATTTACAAGTACATGCAGATGTCAATAATACCTGACATAGTTTTTACTAGTTTACAAAGGCATTGCTTACATTACCTTACACAGGTACTTGGTTGAATTGAATTTTCTATAAATGACTCTTAATAAGTAAATGAGATCAATGGACTAAAAACCGAAATTTGTAAATGTCTCCATCACCTATTCATGCATCATAAGCATTTAGTCTTTAAAAAAAAAATTAGTAGGCCCTGATGATGCAAAAGGCCTTGATTTCTTGAGCCCTTCGTTTGTAAAATGGTGACAAATTTGGATGAAATGCTGCGTGTTGGCAATACTGAAACCTTGCAGATAAAGGGTTATTTCAAACCTTTCTTATGAGAATATACACGCAAACTGTGTTTGTGTTAACTCAAATTCTAAATTAGTTGCAATGTGAACTAATCATTTCAAGCATTAAAGCTTGGCCTTGGGATGAAATTAAAGGAGAAACATTTAGGCAGCATCATTGGAGAATTACCCTCAAAGTAAGATCACTAAATCCATAACTATTTTCCTAAGGGAAAAAGTGAAAGTATCATCAGTGTCTAATTCTAAATAGAAAAAAAAATTAGCCTGTGGACCAGAGGAAACAGCCTTGTGTCAGAACACTGAATTATGTTTTCTCTACCTGTCCTTTACATTGTAACTAATGATTCCTAATACAGTCAATTAAGACATATAAAAGAGAAATCTGCAGTGTAGGTCTCTGATTTGTCATCCACAGAACAACAGAAGTAACCGTTCTGGGATGGGGGTATTACCTGAGTATCTATGCCCCCAAATATACAAACCCCAACATGGCAGGTATTTCTAAAAATTGGTGCACAAAAAAAATGGGCTGGGTGCAGTAACTCATGCCTGTAATCTCAGAACTTTGGGAAGCCAAGCCAGGAGGACTGCTTGAGCCCATTATTTCAAGATCAGCCTGGGCAAATTAGCAAGATCCCATCTCTATTTTTTAATTATTAATTTTTTTTAATTTTAGAAAGACGTATTTTAAAAATGAGTGTAAGAGGAGCAATACAGGAGGGAGAGAATGAAAGAAAAACAGCAGAAGACAAAGCAGTAGAGAACAGCACTTACAGACCACTCCTGACTCACCCCTGGAAAACATTCACTCAGGTGTTTGCTGGGGAGCACACCTCCCTTCCACCCAGGCATCCATTCAATCATCTAAAACATTTACTGAACTGGACACAGAGCTGGACCCTGAGACTACAGGCATGACTCAGACATGGTCCCTACCCTCCAGGAAATCACAGTCTTTCCAAAGTACAGACACAAAAATGAAGGTCTGAAAAGAGCTCTAAGAAGAAAGTGTTGAGCGCTGAGTGAGCCGGGAAGAGGAAGCTATTCCTCTGCCTGTGAGGACAGGCTGGAATTGGCCGACCCTGAATGAGGAGTATGGTTTCCCCAAGCAGCAAAGAGGCAAGGATGTGGAGCTGCTGGGGAGGGTCACAGGAGAGGAAGCTCCAGGTGAAGGTGAGGGCTGGGCTGCGAATAACCTGAGCAACAGACTGAGCAGTTAGGCTACATTCTGCAGCCAGAGAGGACCCGCAACAGCTTTTAAATCAGAGGAGTGGCATGATGGCATCTGGGTTTTGGAAAGGCCAGTGGCAGCAGCATGAATCATATGACCTTAGGACATGCCCTGGGCAGATGATCCTCTTCCCAGGGGCAGCTATCCTCAACGTGAGGGCCTTTCCCTGTTCTACATCAGTGACTTCATCCTGGGATACAAAAACTTCCTGTACTCACAGATTCTGGGAATCATTTAATGGGCACAGTGAGGATGGCTCATCCGGGACCTCAGTAGGAAATACCCAAAGGATTTTGGTATTTGACTGGAGTGACTCCATGACTAGGAGCTGGAATCATCTGCAGTCTGGCGTGGGATGGCTCAAAGTCCAGAACTGCTGGCTGGAGTTCCTCACAAGGTCATGCTCAAAGCTCATGCCCAGTGCATCTCACAGGGAGTCGGGAGTCAAAAATCTGGAAGCTCAGTGTCTTTTAGTATCTTATGTCTGAGAGAGGGATCTGTAAAAGGATTGCTTGCCATATTTACCTATTCTTGTTTATTTCTTACTGCATTATTTAGCGGTGTCCTCCATAAAAGAGGTCTCCAAGATGTGACCTGGTCATCCCTTTTCAACCTCAGATCCCACCCACATACCCCAAACTCTGCAGCAACCAGTTGCTTGGAATTGCCCATAAACTCTATCCTTTTGTCCATCTTGCCTTTTCACAGACTGTTCCACCCAGAATGCCCCCTACATGCCTGACAACCTCCTACTTCCTTTTCACGATTCAACCCTAACATCTTCTGGTTTCATAAACCTTTGCTGAGTCCCCAGGTGCAGTTGTGCCTTCCCCCTCCCTGCACCCCTACACCTGGTGTTCCGTTCTGTTCTATACTTAGCACTCTGCTGTAATTAATTGTCCTTACAACCATCTCTCTCACTAGCCTATGAGTCCTCAAAACTCTTGAAGGGTGGAGAATCTGTTATTCTTCTTTGTCATCTCTCCAGCTCTCAAACATAGGAAGCACATCGGGGATGTTTAACCAATGTGGACTTTTCATAGTGACTTTCAAGATAACCTTCATGTTTTTACAGCATTTTATAAGGCTTATATTAAGAAAGCCCTCTTCAGCCTGGGCATCATAGTGAGACTTTATCTCTACAAAAAATTTTAAAATTAGCCAGGTATGGTGGCACATGCCTATAGTCCCAGTTACTCGGGAGGCTAAGGCAGGAAAATTGGTTGAGCCACAAGGATTAGAGTCTGTAGTGATCTATGATTGTACCATTTGCTGCACTCCAGCCTGGGCAACAGAGTAAGACCCCATCTCTGGGGGTTAAAAAAAAAAAGGAAAGAAAAGTCCTCTTAACATCTCATCATGTACATGCAACAGTCCTGCATGTATTGGCCCCATTTAGAGATGAGAAAACAGGAATTCAGAGGCATGTGGTGATTTGCCCAAAGACACTGACCAAGAAAGTGACAGAGCTAAGACTTCTCTTCCTCTGCCATCTGATCTACTCAGAGGTCTTGGATAACATGGTGCCACAGAGTGCCCAACCTCAAGTTCAAATACTTACTTTGGACATTGTTTCTTTTCACTGCCTAGGGCTGTACCTGCTCCTCTGCATACCCCAGTCCCATTGGTTTCTGTTTGAGCACCATTTGCTGGGGCAAGCCCAAGGGCAGGACTCTCAGAACCAGCGCAAAGGGGAACTGTGGGAAGTCATTCAGGGTGGCCTCGGGAAGCCTGACTCAAGTTAAAACTGTGATCAAGTCAGTGAGCTAAGGCTGCAGCCGGGACTGCAGTGGAAGCGGGAGGGATGAGATCTTGAATTCTTTCTTTTGCAACCCTGTCCCTGGCATCACTTTGTGTAGCAAAGCTTACATTAGAGTCCATGTCCTACTGAAATCACTATAAAATCAGATCTATCAGAGCCCAAATTAATGAGATTTCTAGGTGTTTATGAGTTATCTTCATTTTAATTTAATTTATTTTTCAAACAGGAAATATATTTAGAGTTTGAAATTCCAAAGGCACAAGAGGATATACAGTAAAAACTGTCCTTCCCACTCTTGTCTCTCACCACCAATTTCCTTTCTACAAAGGTATTTCATGAATATTCAGTGAAATACATGCATTTATATATGCATACATATATATACACAAACATATTCTTTTTCTCTCATTTTTATATGAAGGGCAGACTATTTATACACTGTTCTACATCTTGATTTCCTTTTCTGCTTAACAATATGTCTTGGGATTCCCTCCATACCAGCACACAAAGAGGTGTCTCCATCATTTTTACAGCTGTACTGGATCCCATTGTATGGCTGTGCCAAAATTTGTTTAACCAGTTCCCGGTTGAGGGGCATTTATTTTGTTTCCCATCTGTTGCTATTATAAATAATGTTGCAACGAATAACCTTACAGATACATCATTTTGTTCACATGGGAGTATATCCATAAGCCAGATTCATAGACTTGCAACTGCTGGATCAAAGGGTGTGTGCGTTTGTAATTTCAATGGGGAGTGTTCCAAATGACCTTCCACAGACTTTGTACTAATTTAAAATACTACCAGAGTTGTACAAGAGGGTCTTTTTTTCCCACAGAAACCCCTTTTGTACATAAACCATCAGGGATAATCTAAGGATTCAAAGAAGTCATGAAGAACAAACAACTCTTCTGAATTTAAAAAATAAAGGTGGGGTGGGGGGAAATGCAAATCAAAACCACAGTGAAAAAAGGGGAAAAAGCATGCAATGAGATACCACTTCACACCCACAAGGATGGCTATAATCAAAAATAAACAAAAAATAAGTGTTGGTGAGCACGGAGAAATTGGAATCCTTCGCATTGCTGGTGAGAACGTACAATGGAGCAGCTGCTATGAAAATCAATTAGGTGGTTTCTCAAAAAGTTAAATATAAAATTACAATAGGACCCAACAATTCCATTCCTGGGTATATACCCAAAAGAATCAAAAGCAGGTACTTCAGCAAATACCTGTACACAAATGTTCATAGCAACATTATTCACAATCGCCATAAGGTAGAAACAATCCAAATATCTGTCAAGGGATGAATGCATAAGCAAAATGTGATATGTACCTACAATAGAATATTACTCAGCCATAAAAATGAATGAAATTCTGATACATGCTACAAAATGGAAGAACCCCCAAAACCAATTTCATTTACATGAAACATTCAGAGCAAGTAAATCCAGAGTCAGAATGCGACTGATAGTTGCCAGGAGCTGAGGAGTCAGGGAAATGGGGAGGGATTACTTAATGGGTAGACAGTTTCCTTTGGGGATGATGAAAATGCTTTGAAACTAGATACAAGTAGTGGTTGCACACATTGTGAATGTACTAAATGCCACTGAATTATAGTTTAAAATGGTTAATTTGATTGTGTAAATTTCACCTCAACCAAGAAGAAAAAAGGAAAAAATAAAAGCAGAGGTGTGTTCATGTCACCGTTCCCAATATTCTTGGTTGCTGACTTTCTGAATACCCCACTTGGTGATCCTCTTCCAGTTCAGTCTGTCTACAGAGGGCCCCCTAGGATGGTTATAGACATCTGCTAAAAGCATATGCCAGGCAATGAGCCTCAGGCTTTTTAGGTATTTTCCCATGAATTCACCACAACCCCGCAAAATATCATTATCTTCATTTTTTTTTTTTTTGAAATGGAGTCTCACTCTATTGCCCAGGCTGGAGTGCTTACTTCAGGCATGATCTCGGCTCACCACAACCTCCACCTCCTGAGTTCAAGTGATTCTCCTGCCTCAGCCTCCTGAGTAGTTGCCCGGCTAATTTTTGTATTTCTAGTAGAGATGGGGTTTCACCATGTTGGCCAGGCTGGTCTTGAACTCCTGACCTCAGGTGATCCGCCCGCCTCAGCCTCCCAAAGTGCTGGGTTTACAGCGTGAACCACCACGCCCGACCCATTATCTTCATTTTACAGATGAGGAAACTGGAATTTGGAGAGTGCAAGTAGCTTGCCCAATGTTACTCAGCTGGAAAGGAGCAAAGTGCGACTCCAAAACCAAGCTCTTTCCATTAAGCAGCCAGCCTAAATGTTTTACCCACCTCAGCAAGAGTCAAGAGACAGCAGGCCCTTGCCACCCCGCAGGTCATTCCTAATAACTCAGTGACCTGGGCTCTGGGCCAGCCTACTCCTCTGGGAAGCACACAGCTTCTTCTCCTTCTGGGACCCTCTGTATCCAGCTCACCACAGGCATTTCCCTGAAGCCCAGCTCTGTCCCTTTCTTGCCCTCCTATTTAACATAGTGAATGAGTTCAAGGCATCCCATAAATGCTACATGAATTAAATTGATCTCAGTAGGTTGGAGCCAGTGAAATAAAAAGAATTCATCGTGCTCTGGCTTTGGCCTAATCTGAATTACATTGTTTGAATAAAGTAACCTCATTTATTTCTGCTGTGACAGAAAGAATGAGAGCTTTGATGCTATGCAGACCAAGCTACAAATCCTGGGTCTGCCACTCCCCTGCTTTGTGTTCTTGGAGCCACAGTTTACTCATCCACAAAATGGGGTTGCAAGCTTGTAAGGAGGGTTTGACAGCACACTGTAAGAAAATGCCTAGCATACGTCATTCAAAAAATACTCATTAAGGACCTACTATGTACAAGGCAGCATGTGTTTTTCTTTTAAAGTAGTTTTTTAATGTGATTTTGACAAATACAACCCCTGAATTCAAGAAGCTTCCATTTTAATGGAAGAAACAGACATTACATCATTACATAACTAACTGTGAATGAGGGGCCTGACCTATCTGGAAGGGGGTTGTCCAGAGGCTTTTTGAGGAAGTGACGTCAGAGTTGAGATTGAAGGGTAAGTAGGTATAGGCTTGGGGGGCGGGGGGTTGTTCCGGCAGAGGGCACAGTGGGTACAAAGGCCCTGAGGGAGAAATGAACTAACAGGGGACCAGTGTGCCTGGGCCTAGACATCCAAGGGGAGAGGGGGAGGAGACGGTTATCACTCATTGCCAAACAGAGTAGCCCACCTTGCTTTCCTCATCCCTGCAACCAACCTTCTGTCTCTCAGTGACCTCCCAGCTGGTCCTCCTGCTTACTTCAGTGTGCCCCTGCAGCTCATCCTCAGGACACAGCCACATCCAGGGGCAATCCAGGGGCCAAGCATGGTGGCTCATGCCTGTAATCCCAGCACTTTGAGAGGCCAAGGTGGGCAGATCACTTGAAACCAGGAGTTCGAGACCAGCTTGACCAACATGGTAAAACCCCGTCTCTACTAAAAATACAAAAATTGGCCAGACATGGTGGCGCACACCTGTAATCCCAGCTACCTGGAAGGCTGAGGCACGAGAATGCCTTGAACCCAGGAGGCAGAGGTTAGAGTGAGCCAAGATCATGCCACTGCACTCCAGCCTGGGTGATGGAGTGAGTCTGTCTCAAAAAAATAAAAAATAAAAGAATAAAGAAGCAATCAGGGTCAGGTTACGCTCCACTTAATGCCCTTCAAGGGCTGCCTGTTATTTCTAGGAGACTCTCAGACCAGTGTCCCTCATGTGACTCTGCATGGAAGAGTACCTTCACTGCCAGCCCCAGGAAGGCTGCAGTGCCTCAGGCTCTTCTAAGGAAACCTGCCCCACCCACAGGCGGAAGGGGAGGGAGACAGGCAGACTGGGGAACACCTGTTCATACAGACCATTTATCTACAGGCAAATACCCCTTAGCACTTGCTCAGTCACTAAATTTGGCTGATGATCATCAGCATATCACACATGGGATATGCACCTGGCTTGAGAGTCTACATTTTCCTCTATTTGGTTAGTGGTGTCCTTTCCTTAAATTAAACATTTTCAACTTTGCCTGAGGAAGGAACTTCTCACCGTAATGTAGTTGTGCCCTTCTTTTCTTGCAATGGCCAGATGCTCTGTTTTTCTGATTATTACTATTTTAACCACATGAGCCCCAGTCACAGTGTACCCCTCTATTCTGGGAGCACCTCAAGCTTGGCAGCACCCTGACAGGGTCAAGCTATAACATTTTCAGATGGAGACAGGCGATAATCCTTGTGCCTTTGACTGTCATAGGCACAAAGCCTGAATAGTGGTCATGAAGCCCTCTGGGATCTTACCATTATCCAGACAGGGTTCCAACTACGTAGGAAATAACCCACTGGCATGGCCAAAAAAAAAAAAGAAAAAAAAAAGGAAATGAAATGGTCTGGTTGTCATTTTCTTATTCCACACAAATGACCAAAGGCCTTCTCACCAGGAAATCTCTCATGTTGAAATTCATGAGACAACATGCACATGGGGTAGGAAGCAGTGTAGAAACAATTCATGCTCACCAAATAGCCACATGCTCCCTTCATTTCCCAGACTGCCTTGCTGTTGGGGGCCAGGTGACTCATTCCAGCCTATGGGCTGTGGGAGAAGTTCTGTAGGTTATTTCCAGGCAGAGGCAGTCAAAATACAACCTGTTGATGGATCTCATCTCTCTCTCTTCCCCCGCTGTGGTCTCTCTGAAAGCTACCCACTCCTGAGAGCATAGCTGCAAGATGAGACAGAGATGCCCAACACACATCGACTTTACAGGAACAAGAAATGAACTTTTACTGCATAATGCGGCTGAGATTTCAAGACTTATGTGTTACCACAGCACAGTCTAGCCTAGCCCGATTCATTCGTACTCTGAGTCTCACGCTGCACAATTATAGGTAGGAAGCACTGAAAGGTAAGAAACGGTCCTGCTTTCAAGAAGTTTACAGTCTGAATGGGGAGATGAGGTAGGCAGAAATTCCATGCTAAATGCTAAAGTTCAGGCCACAGGGATAGACAGCATTCAAACAGAACCAGCCCCCAGTGCAAAGGAAATTTTACATGGGAGGTAAAAGTACAGGATGACAGGCAAACAGGTAAGACCTGCAGAAATACAATTTTATTGAACAACAGGTATAAGTGTAGTGGTAAGGCAATCCTGAGTAGGCATGCTAACTTCTTATAACTTTGCAACAGAGTATTTAGAAATATAAAGAAAAATAGAATAATGTACTGAACGCTTATTCCACTGATGACCCAGCTTTTACAACTATCATTGCTTGCCAGTGTGGTTTTTATTTACTCCATGCCTTCCTTTCTCGTAATATTTTGTCAATTATATAATAACCAGTTGTAGGCAAATGTCCCCAGTTATTCAAATATACATTACATATCTTTTCAGTTCATTTTTTCAAATTAGGACATAAATAATTCTGAATTTTGAATCTTGTTGATATGTCCTTAAAATCTGATTTTGGCTGTAATAGTTTACCCATACACACGTTTTTAAATGCCATTTATACACATTAACTTTATAAACACAAAGTAATGTGTTTTTAAGGCCCTGTCTACTCTGTTCTCACAAAAGGGCAAAAGAAATCTTGTAAACATCAGCTGAAATATCAAGAGTCACAAAATCGTACTGGGTTTGCAGAGGCCAGGTAATAAAATGTATTGTCAGACTGCATGTGGCAAACAGACATGACATGTGGCCCCCTAGGGGAGTCAGACCTGAGCCCAGATGGGCCTTTCAGAAAGTGCCTTCCCCAAAAGGAGAGGTCACACAGGACGTGTGTCCATCTGCTTAGCCACTGGGATACCTGTAGTTACCATCCCAAGAGGGAACTACAGCGAAGGTTGTGATCTACCAGATAAAGTAGAGACTGGCCTGTGACTCTGATGCCTATCTTTGACGTCTCACCAGGAAGACAGGGCTTCTGTGAAGCAGCAACCAGGAAAGGTATTTGGCCCATGAATCTGGAAAGGAGTGACTGCGCTTGAGCCTGTGCGTTTGCTATCACAACTGCAACACTCCCCCGCGGGGCAGCAGGTCCCCCACACAAGACAGTTCACGGCCAGATTCCAAATTCAGACGATCACCATTTACTGTTTTTGTAGAATTGGGGAGGACTTTGGAATCTGAGAGCAAGAGAGAGACAAAGAGTGAGGGACAAACAGAGACAGAGACCAGAGGACAAGAGTCGGGAAACATCCATCCATCCACCCACCCGCCCCTCCTCACAGGAAAAAGGCAAAGGCGGCAGGAAGGAGCCGGAGGAAGGGCCAGGCACACAGTGAGGATGCGGGAGACAGCAGAGCGAAGCAGAGTGGAGGCAAACGCTGCCTTTTCAATTCTGACATCTCTCTGAACGCCACCCCTCCAAAAACAAGCCTCTCCAAAAGAAACTAACAGGTAAGCCGCAACCTCAGCCTTCCCTGTTACACAAAGAACACTTCCCAGTCAGTGCTGCTGAACTGCCTGTGCGGCGCTCCCAGGATGGGTTTGAACAACCAGCCTTTGTTCTATTTTCCCCGGCTACAGTGGAAATGAGCAGGAGCAACTGACACAACAGCATGTCAGATGTGGATTATTGGTTTAGAAGGAGACCCAGATTCCAGAAACCCCACCAAAGAGACAGTGGAAATGTCTGAGGAGAAAACAGAAGGCTGCAGCTGGGTCACATGCCAATTAAGTGGGCTGTTTGGAGCGGCATGTAAATGATCAAAAGCATTTGGGACCCTCTCCCATCAGTCACAAAAGATGCTTAAGGCCGGTTCCTTTGAATGCTGTTCTAGCAGTGGTCTCATACAATACATCTTAAGGAACATTTATACTGTGTTCACTGTGCATTCAACTGTGGCCACTTCAAAGGTTTAGCCAAGTATTTTATGGCCATGGTAAAGGGTTCTTATTGATTTAAATTACAAGCTTGGCTCCTGTCAGCTCCACTTGAGGGCAAAAATGCAATAAAATATCCCACAGCACAAGAGACAGACATATCACATTGAAAATCTTAAGAGATCCTTTTCACTATAATAACTCTAAATGATATTTATTTATACAGGCAAGGTTATCAGATTTGTCTACAGTCTTTAGGCTTTAAGGGTTTCTCTCGGTTTGGGCATTTGCTTTTTTAAAAATCTAATTCTGACCTGGGCCATGAAAAGGTCAGAAGTGCGTGCTGTCTCCCCTCGCTCAGAGTCTCCCACCACTCCCCAGCTACTCACAAAATGGCTTGTTCCAAGAACAGTGACGTTGACATACTAGCCATCACGGCTGAAGGATTATGATTTTCAGTCCTCCTATCATTTGCATATCCAGCAGGCCGGACTCAGATGAACGAGAGGTGTCAAGGCATGAATGACAAGCCTATCAAGGCGATGGAAGGCTGTCTCAGGATTAACTGTCAGGGAGACAAACTTCACTCTGGAGACAGAGACAAGAACAAGCTTTCTATTGGAAGACTCTAAAATTGAGAGGGATTCAAAAGCTGTCAATATGAAACGTTGCTTATGCTACTCGCTAATCCGTGATGATCGGCACAAAAGAAGTTGCCTTACGCTAAGAAGGGAGAAAACCAAAGCAGCAGGCTCTGGTCCGCTTCGTTCCCGGTTTCTTCATAATAATTTGCCTGAAACATACTCAAGATGGAGCTAACCCCCAGACATACACAGAAAATAGCAAATGACTATTAGGTATCTGACATTTGAAATAACATGTTTCTGGAGGGTTGGCATTACAAGAGTCATTTCACTTCAAAATGTTATTCCTAATGTAATTTTTTAAAATTCATAAGAGGCACTTGCTAGAATTCAGTGTAGCACTAAAGTCACTCAAAAGACAGAGGTCAAATTCATTTCATTTCTTTTATGTTTTCTTCTCTCTGCTAGATGAAATAAATGATTAAGCCTAGAACACTTGGCAGTTCAGCGAATGTGCTCCGTGGCACCATTACAAGATCGATTTTCTCAATACAGGAGTCTTTCTAGGGTGCACATTGCTTAGCTGACATCTGTCGCCGTTGTCATGGCAGCGCTCTCTCCAGCATAGTGAGAGGTCAGGCCTGACAGGGAAGGCCTCGCCAGCCCTACCCCAGTCACTTCAAGGTTAACAGCCAATGGACCAAAGAAATAGGCAATTATAGTACAGTCAATTCCGGTTAAGGAAATATCTGAGAAGTAAATATGTCTGATAAGTGAATGGAAATGAAACAGCCAATG
Organism: Chlorocebus sabaeus; assembly: GCF_047675955.1. Lineage (NCBI taxonomy): Eukaryota > Metazoa > Chordata > Mammalia > Primates > Cercopithecidae > Chlorocebus > Chlorocebus sabaeus. Next base: position 35,419,625 of record NC_132924.1, read on the forward strand.
CTATTGATGCAATCCCATAACATCAATGCCTTTTTGTGGTTCAGTTTGGTTGTGCCTTGTAAAATTTTCATGCTCAAAGAAATCTAGCAAGAGAGAGGATAAGCAAAACTTCATTTTGCAGCCATTAGCCTCTGTACTTGAAGAATAGAATTCCCACAGATGAGTAGATGAACAGCAGAAGAGCAGAGCTTCTTTCCAGAAAAAGTGCAAAGCAAATCCCCAGGGTCTCCATCCCCTGTTGGTTTAGTCCCTGCTATTTCCAGCTGCATGTCTGTCTAAAGAAGATTCTTAGGATTTCAAAAGAAATTGACTTTAAAGTAATATGTCTCATTGCCACCCCATCCTTACTAAATTCATTACTTATCAGAATGAAGGTCCTTTGTATAATTTCAACAACTCTGAAAAACAGCAAATTATTCCAAAAAATTCCAAATCACCAACATGTTGAAATTGCTAATTTCTAATGATACACATTTCCTCTAAAGCATAACTTTTGACAGAAAAGATATTTTTATAACAGACATTCTTTGAATAGAATTTTTAAAATGACAGGTGGAACTAAAACATAAAGATTTTCAATTATAAGTTGCATACCCTGGAAATTCAGTTCCTGACAATGTCTGCATGTAGTAAAACTTGAAATTCATTATGGTAGGTACATTCATATTATCCACTCCTGATTAAACCTTGCAGTTAGTACAAAGAGAGCTTTAGATTTCATCAGACGCCTGAAAGAATGGCAATGACTTTTCTTCAACTGTGGGATTTTGTTACTCACAAAGAGGAATTAAAAATTGAGTTACATTTATATAAAAAAATTTATAATGTATAATACGGGCATTTTATATATATGTAACTCTTAATAACTCAATAATATGTATATGTAACTCTTTATTTTTATTTATTTTTTTTTTTTTTGAGATGGAGTCTCACTCTGTGGCCCAGGCTGGAGTGCAGTGGCGCGATCTCAGCTCACTGCAAGCTCTACCTCCCGGGTTCACGCCATTCTCCTGCCTCAGCCTCCCAAGTAGCTGGGACTACAGGCGCCCGTCACCACGCCTGGCTAATTTTTTTTTATATTTTTAGTAGAGACGGGATTTTACCATGTCAGCCAGGATGGTCTCGATCTCCTGACCTCGTGATCCACACGCCTCAGCCTCCCAAAGTGCTGGGATTACAGGCGTGAGCCATCGCGCCCAGCCGTAACTCTTAATTTCTTATTCTTCTTTGTGAGTAGAAGAATATGTAGTCTCTGTGGTTACTCATCTCAGCTCTTTGCCAAAACGTTCTCAGCTGTGGTCACAATAGACCATAGTGACTGCTGAGGTCTATAGCCCACCATTGGTCATATTGAGAGGTAGAATCTCTTCCAACATTGGTCAAGTTGTACTTGCTACCTTGTTTCCCAGAGTTCCCATTAATAAACTGAAGCTATCCATGCCTCCCTCTTGCTTCATGGGTGGAAGTTGGTTTAGCAACCAAACTAATGAGCTGACATTACTCCCTTCAGCCCAACAATCTCTTGAGAACCAATGGCTTCATTGGCAAACTCAGCATTCCCTTAGAAAGGTCGTGTGTGGATGCAAGAAAAAGTCAGTCACTCAAATAAGCTTAAGTGTGGAAGATTTTACTGTAAAAATACGGCAGGAAATCCTGCAGAGGATTAGAAACAGATGGGAAACAAATTATATGCAAACCAAATTGGAACTAAAATTGGAATTGGAAAACCAGAAACCAGGGTGATTCTCTCTACGTGTATTTCACCGTTGCCATGCTTTTCTTCTTCTCTCTTCACCTCTGTCTTTCAACTAGCTTTCTCTGCATTCAACGTGGGTTAATTTGGCATGACCTTTCAGTTCTAAAGCCATCCTCATCTTTCTCAGTTTCTCAGTGTCCAAATTCCCACAAGAGAGAGTCTGATTAGCTCAGCTCAGACAATGGGTTGACTCTCCCAAGGCCTGGTGCCCGTTGGATTTAATCATCCAGGGTGGGGATAAGAGTGGGTAAGGGGTTCTGACCAGGGTCATGCAGTTTACACGTGACTTCCCAGCTGCAGCCTTCAGCAAAGGCAAGGCACACACTAAAAATATGTCTTCTACAAAAATCAAAGATGATACATGAATTAAAAATTTCCCATGTGCCCAGAAACTTTACAGGTAAGCAAGAGCTCTTCAACAAAATGATGCTGAGATAGTTATTCAACAATATTATCATGATTTTGTGTTAGCTGCAGTCTTGTCAGAATCATCTCCGTCAGTATGAAATGACTACCCCAGCAACAACAACAACAACAACAACAAAAACGCACAAACACTCCCTTCCTAATTACAGGGGATAAAACACAGAGACCAAAAAAAAAAAAAAAAAAATGCCTTGACCTTCACAATAGGCCATTGCCAGCCTTGCATCCCATGCGCCACTATACCCTGCAAACCCTGACCTGTAGTTAAACTGAACTATTTCCTGTTCCCTCGTGAAGCCCCACACTTTCTTTTCTCATGCCTCCCTCCACACAATGTTTCCATTCCTTCTTCAGTCTACACCACACTGTAATTAAACAGAACTAACACAGAGGCTCTCAAAGAATAACCAGGGAGTCATGAATGGCCTCTGGAAGCGGGGGATTTTTTATCAAGCAGATACTTTAAGTGGACACTTGATAAGAGAAGGCACACAGAGTCTGTCTTTGAGGACCATCTAGGATGCCAGTTCCCTCAGAAAGCCTTCCCTTGGCTCCCCAGATGAAATATCACTAATCCGTCCTCCGAGGAAGCATTTCTTGTTTCTATCACTGTTTCCCAAATGTAAAAACTTGTAGATCCTTAAAATTACAAGCCCACACATCCCAATCTGAGAAATAGTGCATTACAAGTTAAACTCTGTCACTTAAGGGGCCATGTGAGCCATGCCGAGTCATAAACTCGAGACCTGAAATCACATGGCACTTCTAAGTTTTTTGTCTGACCTCCAGATGACCCATAATATTCCTCTACTAATTATTTAGATGATCATCAAAATAAAAACACAATTCATCATCATCATCATCATCATCATTAAAACTCAATTTTAAACACCTAATTGTTCAGACCTGTGTAGCTGGCATATCCAGAAGGCTCTCATTCCAAATTGCTAGGCTCACATGGAATTAATCAGAAGCTACTTCCACCATTTTGATTTGACTGTATAGCTCTGGCTTCTGAAAACCACCAAACGTTCTCTACAGCTTGATAAATTATATATCTTCTGTTTACACTTGGTCAAAACCATAAATACAAAGCTTGTTTTGGATAGTGATAGATTTCCAACTTGTTCATCTGTAAAACACCCCCCCTACTCAGTTATAGACCCTGTTATTCTAGACACACCATCTGAGCAGGAATGCTTGTCATTTGCTGAAACAAGAGTGCAAAGAACTGGCTTATATGTCAATATGTGGTGGAAAAATACAGCATTGACTCTATTTGAGGATTTTCTGCTCATTTATAATCTCTGGTCAAAACTGAGAATTACTTTGGCAAAGATAGAGATGGCTATTTTTTATCCTTTGTCTGTCTTATTCTTCTCTAAGTGATTTTTACAACTTGTGCAGTAGCTATTTTTTTCATTCTTTATCCAATATGTAAGATGCCAAAGACTGTGCCAGATATCTGAGAATACAAATATCTCATAGTCTAATGGAGGAAAAAGATATGTAAATAGGTAATGCAGTGGACTAAATCCTGCAAACAAGGTACATATTAAGGGCAATAATAAAGAAGAAAATTATTAATACTCAGGCATTTCAGAAGACTATCATAGAAAAGAATCTCTTTAGTGGGTATCATATTGGTTATATATTGCTGCATAAGAAATTACTACAAAACATAACAACTTAAAACAACAAACTTTTTTTTTTCCTCAGTTTCTGTGGGTCAAGAATTCAAGAGCTGGCTCACAGTTTTTCATGAGGTTGCAATCAAAATCACTGACATGGCTGTTAGCAGGAGGGCTCAGTTCCTCTCATGTAGACTTTTCCATGGAGCTGCTTGAGTATCCTCATGAAATGTTAACTGGCTTTCCCCAGAATGAGTAAACCCATAATGCTTAACGAATAAGAGAGAGACACAGAGAGAGAGAGAGAGATGCCACAATCCCTTTTATGGCCTAATGTCCTCCAAATCTTGGACATCAGACACCATCACTTCCTGTTCATTCAACTCATTAAAAGTTACTAAGTCTGGCCCACACTTAAAGGGATGGCAATTTGGTCCCATCTATTGAAGGAAGAAGTATGGAAAAATGGATAGGAGCTTTGTAGAGAAGTGGAAAGAGAGAACTAGCTAGCTAGGCAAAAAGGATAGCATGCCCATGTGTGGAAGACCATGGGTCCCAAGAAAAGTGAGGGGTTCACTATAGGTTTTCAACTTATTTCAGCCTTTTAATTAGGCAAAATCTTATAAGGAAACCCAGTTACAAAACAAATAAAAATAGCTCTGCTATGGCTGAAGCTATGTGAAGGAGAAGAGGCGGGAACTCCCACCCCAAGGTGGCCTTTATAAGAATTCACTGCAGGCCCTAGAACTTCACAGAGTCAGCTAAAAACCATTGCTATATGCAATAGCAATGAGTGCTTATCTATAGGTACAAGCCATATTCTCTGCTAACCTTTATCTTATCAGGTAACAAATTATGCTTTTATCTTAACTGTGAGGTGAAACCAAATAAAAAATAGACAAAAAATTCTCATTAAAAAGAGAGTAGTGATCTTGTTGAAATGCAGGAAAATCCCAACTTACCAACAGGTTATTTTCCAAGAGTTCACTCGTAAGAGGGTTCTTTAGAACTCTGTGTATCAGTTAGTTATGACCAAAAAGATGCTGTGTAACAAATGATCTCAAAAACAGAGTGACTTAAAACAACTATCATTTATTCTCACATATCTGCACATAGGCTAGAGATCAGCTTATTTAAGCTGGTGCTGGACTTCACAGCTCTGCTTCGAGTTGCAGGTCAGCTAAAGGGGTAACAGCTACCTATGGAAAGCTTAGCTCATGGAGATGGCAGAAACACAAAAGAGGATAAGAGGGCAAGCAGAGAAAGACAAAGCCTCTTAAGGCCTGAGATCAGGACTGGCACACTTTTGCCCATATGTGGTTGGTCAAAACAAGTTTCATAGATGAGCCAAAGACAAGGGTTAGGAAAATATACTTTGCTCAATTGAGGCTAAAGCAAAGAATTGGAGCCAATTATTCAATCTACTACATTCTGAATGCATTTTTTCATAAAAACAAATTTCAAGTCATAGTTGAGTACCATATTAGCTCACCAAAACCAATTTAATGTTAAGGGAAATAACAATAACAGCCTAGAATCAGGTGATGCTGGCACACTTTTAAGTAAGCCAAATTTGTCTTCCCAGCTCTCTTTCTTCACTCCCTTTCAACAATGCTCATATCTCGCTCCATGAGCTCAGCATCTTTGTGGTTGCTGTAACCCCTCACCTCTGTGTCACTCATCTCTCACTTCCCTCCCCTCAATTGTTTCAGTCCCTAAATTCAAAACTCTGGATCCCTCAGTGTAGACCCAATGTAGGCTGCCAGAAGGAAAACCATCTGATTAAATCAACTTACACTCACACGCAAATGGCCCATTGCTTAACAGTCTCTAAAACAGTTGCCTTTTTAAAGGGGGCTGTCCCACAGCCCAGTCATCCTCCCACTGGTGAGATGTGAGATAGTAAATACATTGATGAAATCCTTAAAGTCAGGGATATTCTTAGAAAAGGGGAATATGTCTTAGGCAAGTCTGCAACTCTCATGTTGTGAAGAAAGTGTCATTTATACATGTGAAGCCTGCTATATTGACTTTATTACTCTCACTTCCAATATTTTCTTTCCCTCTCTGTACTTCTGTGAGGAATCGAATTCACCAGGAGAAGACAAATGTCAGAGTTATGATCTACATCTCATTACAGGGCACGTGTTGTTTCCCATTTTGGAATTTATTCTTTAGGCCAAATCTTTAAAGACTTTCTTTTTTTTCTTTCAACATTAAAATGGCATATTTCAGCATGAAATATGCCTACTCTGGCTTAAGAAGAGCTTAATGATTTGGCCTTTGTATTGAGTTTTCATGTAAATATTTCTGTTTTAAACAAACAAACAAATTGTTATCCTGAGAACATTGCTATTAATCATAATAATGTGTTTACTTTTAAAGATGGATCATAAAGAAAGATTCCAAGTATTAAGTTTTAGTAACATCACTTTTCTACCCTGTTCAAATGTACGTCTACACAGACAAAAAGGAAAGAGGAAAATTGTGAATTGGAGATACACGTAAATGACTAATCTGAAAAATTTGGACCAAAAAATATAGTTTTATTGATCCTAAGGTATAAATATATGTATGGTTTTTCATTTCTGCTCATGTTTCCATGACAAAAATAGCTAGGCCTATATGCCTATGACAATATTATTATGTTATATTTTAGTGATTTTGAACAACCTTTGAAATAGTCAATATCCTCCCCCATCACTTTGCCTAAAAAACAATGGTACCTGTCATTAGCTACGTGAAGATGAGCTGTTACGAACAGTTATTTTTTTTCCAGTCTTGTCAAGTGCCAATAAGCGTAACATTGATTTCAGGTAGGTTATGTTAAGTTAGGATTTGAGAAGCTTTGGTTTAAGAACACCTCACATTTTTATTTTACATGAGCCAAAGTGGTCATGCAAATTCCATGCTATCCAAGAAAGAATGCTTTTCCCTTGCTTCTTAAGAACCAAATTCTGGCCGGGCGCGGTGGCTCAAGCCTGTAATCCCAGCACTTTGGGAGGCCGAGAGGGGCGGATCACGAGGTCAGGAGATCGAGACCAGCCTGGCTAACATGGTGAAACCCCGTCTCTACCAAAAAAATACAAAAAACTAGCCGGGCGAGGTGGCGGGCGCCTGTAGTCCCAGCTACTCGGGAGGCTGAGGCAGGAGAATGGCGTAGACCCGGGAGGAGGAGCTTGCAGTGAGCTGAGATCCGGCCACTGCACTCTAGCCTGGGCGACAGAGCAAGACTCCATCTCAAAAAAAAAAAAAAAAAAAAAAAAAAGAACCAAATTCTGATGAAATCTAAATACAATCAAAACTCTCAGTGAAGAGAGCTGTAAAATAGAGTGTGTAATAAGGTGTATGATTAGAAAGGTAAGTCCCGCCCTTCAAATGGCAGAGTGACCAGTCATCCATCAATCATGTAGCTGCCCTTATTACTGGTTCATTTAGAGTGAACTCATAAGCAATTGGCTAAAATGAAGCAAGGACAGTGTATAGGGATATCAAAATACCACATTGTACACCATAAATGTATACAATTACCATTTGTCAATTAAAAAGAAAATAAAGTTAAAAAATAAAGTCCATGAATGGTAATGCCAAGAAAAATTAAATTAAAATTTTTAATGAAGCATGTGGTTCAGAGCGACCACTCAAATTCCTGCTTCTACATTTATCAGCCATAACTTAGGCAAGTTTCTTAACCTCTCTGTGTTTCAGTTTCTTTACTTGCTAAGTGAGACTATAGTACAAATCTCTTAGAGTAATTGTAAAGATCGAATGAGTCTTTACCATGTGCCAGGCACTGTGCCAGATGTGTGAACTGTTCAGAACAGTGCCTGGCACACATTAAGCACTACGGGTTTGTTGTTCTTGTCCTTGTCATTGGTGTGATGGTAATCATCATTATGTCATTGCGATTACGGTAATCATCACCACCATCATCATTGTCTGTGGATTTCTGTTAGCCATGCAGTCTCTCTTTCCTATTAACTTTTCCTCTTAGTTGCAAGGAGTTGAATCAGCTCATAGCTGATAAAAAATTATTGAGTTCCTTCATAAACATTGATGTTGGGAGTACAGATTGGACTAAGATCTTGGCAAGATCTAACAAAGTTGAAGACACTCCTTTCTTATGAGCTAGCAATACTACTGTAAGGCAAATACAATGGAGAAACTCCTAGATCTGTGTACCAAAAGACATTTATATTAGAATATTCATGGCAATGTAGTTTGTAATTTAAAAAATGGAGACATCTAGATGATCATCAATAAGAGAATGAATAAGTCTTAGAGTAATCATACAACAAAATAGCAAACCATAGTGATAATGAATAAAATAGGTTATAAGTATTAACTTGAACAAATCTCACAAACATAATATTAGGTGAAAAAAAGGAATTCATAGAATATATCTGTATAATTCCAATTACATATGGTTCAAACACATGCAAAATTTGTTTTTAAAAAGTGGAAGAACAACATGCACAAAATCATGATAGTGGTTACCTTGGGACTAAGAGGGATATTATTGGAGTCTCAATGATAGGAATCATATATTTCTTTTTTTTTTAGACAGTGCCTTGCTCTGTTGCCTAGGTTGGCGTGCAATGGCACAATCGGCTCACTGCAACCTCCACCTCCAGGGTTCAAGCAATCCTCCTGCCTCAGCCTCCTGAGTAGCTGGGACTACAGGCGCCTGCCACCACGCCCAGTTACTTTTTGTATTTTTAGTAGAGATGGGGTTTCACCATGTTGGTCAGGCTAGTCTCGCCCTCCTTGGCCTCCCAAAGTGCTGGAATTACAGGCATGAGCCACTGCACCTGGCCAATAATTACGTATTTTTTAATTTAGGTGGGTAGATACTTAGACATCCATTTTATTGCAAAGTCTTGAAATTCACATATATTATGAGTTGGTAAGTATGTTAACATTTTATTCAAAAGTTCTTCATCGAAGAAAAAAATAAATAAAAGCACCCCCATTTCTCTCAGGTGGCACTTGCAGCCCCAGTTTCTCATCTTCAGTGTGCCAGGGCACTATTCTGTGAGTATTTCTCTTCAGGGATATGCAGTGGGGTTAGGTCATGAGATGCTCTGCCTCTATTGACATTTCTTTTTCCTAAATGTAGGAATGCAATATTATGCCAAAATGATATGGATGTCTTTTCTCACAAATATTACTCTACCTGTTACTTCACACAGCAGGAGGTGGGTTTGCTTTCCCTATTTGACAAAGAAGAAATGGAAGTACAAAGAAGTGGAATCACAACCATGAGCCTATTACCCAACTGTTACGGCCAACCTGGTGCCTGGAAGCATCAACACGTCCCGCTTCCTTCAGGTGGGTTCGCTTCTGTTTTCTCCTCAAGGATCCCTCATTCACCACCTTTGCTGCTATAAACCATCAGCAAGTTCTTCTGGAAATTGGAGAGCTGTAAATCTTAAATTTAAAAAACAATAAGGGAACGACACCTCTGGGATTAAAATCCACCTCTCCTGATTACAGGTTCCATAACTGAACATCCTGTAAATGGGATTTCAATCCATACATGGTGTTCATTATGCACCAATGTACAAGATGAGCGCTGGGGAGTGAGAATTGAACCACTGAATGCTCCAGCCCAGGACCCGATGTAATAATGGAAGTGAGTCCTCAATGAAGGCCATGGACACCCAGCCACTGGCCCCTCCCATGCAGCCACCCAGGGCTTTTCTTTGCATTATTTATTTATTTCTAAGACTTAGGGTGGGAGAGGAAAGAGAGGAAGAAAAAAGGAAGTGATTTTTCTTCTTAATAGGCTTGCTCTTCTTACTCTGGGTAGAATCAATGCAAGTGGGATTGAACTCACTCCCTAATATCCCCTTCCCTCCAAACTGCTTCCTTCCATTGTAAATAATTCAGACAAAATAAAATAATCATGTGCTGGTAATTACCACTACCCCCTCCCCAAAAACAAACGCTTGCTGAAATGCCGCCACAGTGATGGCGAGTTGAAGCTGAGATGTGTGGTGTGCGAAGGTGAGGGCAGGAGGGCTGTTTGGTCGTCTTTCCTGAGCAGAAGGGCGCTGAAATGCCAGCGCTGTGCCTCCCTGGAAATGGCTGGTGCTCTGCTAAGGGGCCTGGAAACAGCACAAATTTTAAGAGGCTGCTCTACACCCAATTCCCCTTATTTTTCATTCTGATTTCCATATTTCTATCTTTGTGCATGAGAGGAAAGCTTTGACAGGCAGCTCTAAGACACACGCAGGCACACACACACAAACACACAAGTATGCCTTTTCTCCCAGCTCACCTCTTCATATAATTTTTATCTAATGGCTTTATTTCTTCATATAAACACCTTGCTCACCTGTGTGTGCCTCATTAACAGGAATCTTTAGGAGAGGGGTAAATGGTTGTTTTGCTTCAAAACATCAATAAAGCTCAGGAAGAGATGGCACAATGTACAATATGAGAATCAACATTCTCGATCCTGTAGAACAAAATGGTGACAACTCACCAAAAAAGCAGGGAAGAAGAGGCTCCCCCAACAAAACAACACATGTGAGCAGAATGGGCCATGTGGTAGAACGCATCTCATTTGAGTACTGGTAATTTACACAGAGATCTCTGCTTTGTGTTCTTCTCAAAAAGATTCTCCACAGACTCATCATCTTCATGGAGAATTAAAGAAGCTATAAACAATAATTTAGAAAACAGCATGGATAGGACTGTTATGATCCCAGCTTGTTATTGATACTTGGCATGTGGCCTTTAAATAAGATGCTGGAAATAAAGAGACTGAACTCACACACATGTAGACAGAATCCTGGTTCTTCCTTCTTGCCCTCAGTCACTCATTTGAAGCCACTGGGGAAGGCCCTGGGGAGCAGAGGGAAGTGGCCTTCGAAGCCCAAGTGTTCTCCAGGCTGCCCCAGTAGAATGGGAGAAGTCCATTCCTCTCTATGACTCGTTCTTTTGTCATAGTCAACAGTGGCAGAAAGAGGAAGTTCTAAATTTGACCTGTCCAGTATGTTGCCACTAGCTATGTATGGCTATTTACACTTAATTAAAGCTAAAAGAAATTCAGTTCCTCAGTCACACTGGCCACATTTCAAGTGCTCAATAGCCACACATGGCTAGTAGTTGCCGTACTGAATGGTGCAGACATAGAACATTCCATCACCTTAGAAAGCTCTATTGGACAAGGCTGCTCTAATGTCAACACACTAGAGAAGCTTACCAGGTGTGCTGAGCACGTAGGGAAAGTCTTTCTGAAGAGAAGGTGTATTAGTCCATTTTCATACTGCTGTAAAGAACTGCTTCAGACTGGGTAATTTATAAAGGAAAGAGGTTTAATTTACTCACAGTTCAGCATGGCAGGGGAGGCCTCAGGAAGTTTACAATCAGGTGGAAGGTGAAGGGGAAGCAAGGTCTCTTCTTCACAAGGCAGCAGGAAGGAGAAGTGCCGAGCAAAGTGGAAAGAGCCCCTCATAAAACCATCGGATCTCGTGGGAACTCACTCACTATCATGAGAACAAAATGGAGGATGCCCTCATGATCCAATTACCTCCACTTGGTCTCTTCCTTGACATGTGGGGATTATGGGAATTACAATTCAAGATGAGATTTGGGTGAGGCACAATACCTAACTATATCAGAAGGACAGGAAAGAAACCCAACCCTAAGTCACCTCCACATTTGGAAGTGGAATTCATTTGACTGCTAAAATAAGTAAATACATATGGGAAATGGGTGCAACACTCAGGGTCTAAAAAATCCTGCTTCTATCCCTTAATAAGCCTTAAGACATAACAGCAGGACATTTTCAAGTGTTTAGTAAATATCTCTCTCAGTTTGGTTAATTTTCCCCCTCTATTTATTGTTTTTAATTGCTAACATAAGGAAGTTTTTGGAGAGAGAAAAAAGACCATATTCTGGGTGAAATTTTTTAATATTCTAAACACAGAGTAGTAATTGCAATGAAAATATTCTTAAAATTATATTAAAATATTGCAAAATAGAGTATGTGGAATAAATTCCAAAATATCAACATTTTATGAAAAGCCAAGATATGGTTTCTATGATTGTTCCACCAGCAAGAGGATCAGGTCCAGGCCTGAGGTTTTCTGTTCCCCACCTTCACCTCTGATTCTAAGGTGACCACATCAGGGGCCAGAATCTAGGGATACAAATGACCCAGACAGAAAATGCCAGTCTCACAATTAACCCCGCAAGTGGGAAGAAAACCACTGGATGCACTGGAAGGACTTTCAGCAGGGAGGGTGTGAGCCCAGGTGAACTCTTAATGCTGTGTGTAACTCACTGGATATGTTTCAAGATATAAACAACTCCTGGGCCAGGAATGGTGGCTCACACCTGTAATCCCAGCACTTTGGGAGGCTGAGGTGGGTGGATCACCTGAGGTCAGGAGCTTGAGACCAACCTGGCCAATATGGTGAAACCCTATCTCTACTAAAAATACAAAAAAAAAAAAAAAAAAAACCCAGGTGTGGTGGTGGGTTCCTGTAATCCCAACTACTGGGGAGGCTGAGGCAGGAGAATCACTTGAACCCAGGAGGTGGAGGTTGCGGTGAGCTGAGATTGTACCACTGCAACTCTGATCTTGACTCACTGCAATCTCCGCCTCCTGGGTTAAAGCAATTCTCCTGCCTCAACTTCCCGAGTCGTTGGGATTACAGGCATGTGCCACCATGCCCAGCTAACTTTTATATTTTTAGTAGAGATGGAGTTTCACCATTGTTGGTCAGGCTGGTCTTGAACTCCTGACCTCAGGTGATCCACCCACCTCAGCCTCCCAAGGTGCTAGAATTACAGGCATGAGCCAGCACGCCCAAACCAGAGTCCGTTTTTAAAGAGACTCTGGTATCTGGCATGACTTGTGTTTACCTTGATTTTCCACCTCAGTATCCCAGATATTTGTTCAATCATTTCTGTTTGTCCACTCTTTATTCCTTTGTTCATCCACACAAGCTTTTTTTCTTTTCAGCAGAGCCACACTGAGCACCAGTTATACGTAGTGCACTAAGGGTCATGCTGTGGTGGACACAAAGATCCATCTGAAATCACCCCTGCTAGCCGGGTAGGTGAGATGCTCCTTCCTGTGTTCATCAGTCACTTTCCCAGCCAGTGCTGACACTGAAGATTGCCATGTGCCAGCACTAGGCTAGGGTCTGATAAACTTTCTTTTAAGGTTTTGCAGTCTCAAAGGAAACAGAAAAAAAGCATGATTATTATCATAAAGGCAGTGCATGGTGAGGGCCATAAGAGAAGCACAGAGAGAGAAAGTACTTTTGGATTTAGAAGCAGGGGAGCCAGGTCCAGCTGGGAAAACAGGACAGCCTCACGGCAGGGGTGGCATTTGAGCTAGACCCTGGAAAGGAATGTCACTGGAGGTGTGCCAAGTCAGAGAGACAGGAAAAAGGGGGCTATGTTTGGGGAACACAAACTGAGTACCCCCATTTAGTGGATGACAAGCTGAGGAAAGGGAAGTGGGAGGGGAAAAGGCTATAAAGGCGGGCATAGGGGTGGCAGAGGATCTGAATGCCAGGTGGGGCCAGAAATACACTGATACTGTCCCAGTTAACAGTGGAAGGCGGACTCCAGCGCCTGCTTGTACTGATGAAGGGCAGTCACTTTATCCATACTTGTAAATACTTAAGAGCCTCTGTCTATTAAACCCACCCTGTGATTGGTGCTCCACGTTATGGGAAGTAATTATGCCATCAGTTATAATGCCAGGCATCTACTTACATTCCAACTTAGCTTCCCTACTTTCCTTAAATGTTTACCTGATGGTTCAATTCATCTTCAGAGTGATGGATCTTTTACAAAAGCCACACAATTACCCCAGGAAAGTGAAACAAAGGATTCATCCTCAATGAGCAGAGACTTGGAGCATGAGTGGTGGAAAGAATCATGGATGTGAAGCCAGAAGACAACTTAGGCCTGGCTCTGTCATTTAGCAGCTGGGGACGCTGGGCAAAGCATATGCATGCTCTGAACAGCAGCTTCTTATCTTTCTATAAAATGGAGGGAGATAATGATGTCTGCCCTCACTAAGCTACAAAACACCGGGAAAATAGAAACTATTATTACGCTTAGATAAGAGTTGAGAATAGTTAGCATTGATTCATCATCTGACAAAAATAAATCCAGGATTACTTTTTCTTTGTGAATAATGTACTTTTCCTCTTCAAAGTCCCAATATTCTTTCATATATAAAGCTACTATTTCTTTGGTTAGCTTTTAAAAAAAATTATGAATACATAATAGTTGCACATATTTTAAAACTACTATATATTTAAGAATAGTTTATATGCACATAGAGATTATATCTTCTGCTTTTTTCTGATTCTTTCCTTCCTAGTTTACTTATTATTTAATTTGGGAAGTAGCAAAGGATTTATTTTGTGATTTAAATTTTGAAACTGATTATGAATTTCTTGAGTACCTACTTATTGTGTGTTTAAAATCTTATTCCTGGCCAGGCAGTATACAGAAGCAGTGTTGGACATGGGCCCTAACCACAAAGACATTATAATCTAATAAATTCCTTAAGGTAATTTATGTTGTTGCATTATGTATGGAGTTAGAAAACCAAAACAAAAGAATAACTGTAAGTCCAATAGTAGTTGAGACTACCTATGCTTGGGAGTATAGGAAAAGAGAGAGTTCATCCAGGCAACCTACAGAATGGGAGAAAATTTTTACAATCTACCCATCTGACAAAGGGCTAATATCCAGAATCTACAAAGAACTTAAACAAATTTACAAGAAAAAACAAACAACCCCATCCAAAAGTGGGCAAAGGATATGAACAGACACTTCTCAAAAGAAGACATTTATGCAGCCAACAGACACATGAAAAAATGCTCATCATCACTGGCCATCAGAGAAATGCAAATCAAAACCACAATGAGATACCATCTCACACCAGTTAGAATGGCGATCATTACAAAGTCAGGAAACAGGAGGGGCTGGAGAGGATGTGGAGAAATAGGAACACTTTTACACTGTTGGTGGGACTGTAAACTAGTTCAACCATTGTGGAAGACAGTGTGGCGATTCCTCAAGGATCTAGAACTAGAAATGCCATTTGACCCAGCCATCCCATTACTGGGTATATACCCAAAGGATTATAAATCATGCTGCTATAAAGACACATGCACACGTATGTTTATTGTGGCACTATTCACAATAGCAAAGACTTGGAACCAACCCAAAAGTCCATCAATGATAGACTGGATTAAGAAAATGTGGCACATATACACCATGGAATACTATGCAGCCATAAAAAAGGATGAGTTCATGTCCTTTGTAGGGACATGGGTGAAGCTGGAAACCATCATTCTCAGCAAACTATCGCAGGACAGAAAACCAAACACCACATGTTCTCACTCATAGGTGGAAACTGAACAATGAGAACACTTGGACACAGGAAGAGGAACATCACACACCGGGGCCTGTCATGGGATGGGGGGAGGGGGAAGGCATAGCATTACAAGATATACCTAATGTAAATGATGAGTTACCGGGGGCAGCACACCAACATGGTACATGTAAACATATGTAAGAAACCTACACGCTGTGCACATGTTCCTGCAGCAGGTGAGCTCCAGGTGAGCCCTGACAGCAGACCAGGGTTGAGTGGAGGGCAACCAGGGCACTGAGAAGTTGTGGCAATGATTAGAAATGGTACGTGACTTGAGGGACAACGAGAAAAGTGACAATGTCTAGTGGAGAGAAATGTTGGAGAGTCCAGGGAAATTAGACTGGATCAAATTATGAAGGACTCAGAAATTTATCTCGTTCAATAAATGCGTTTTGACAATTTGTACTATTTGGGGCCACTCCCTGTAATGGATAGACCATAAGTAAGATATTGTCTCTACTTCAAGACACTAGTTGTCTGGGACAGAGGACTAAGTCTCCTGAGAATTAACTATTTACAGCCACCAATGTAAATAGGAACTGAGTGGAGGAACCTCCTGGAGAAAACCAACCAAACAAGTCAACCATCTTGAACTTTGTTTTCATAACTGTTGGTCAGACAATTGCATACATGTCTCAAGGCGCCAGAAGCCAGGTTGTGAGAAAGATGAGAGATGGCAGGAGAGAGTTTGCCATGTGGCATGAGGTCTGGCAGGACAAGCCACTCTTTGCAGAGGGCCTGAGAGCCAGACATGAGTGGTGATCTTGGAAAACTGGCAGGCACCTGCCTCAGCTAAGCTGCTGGTGTCTACATACCTGTGTAGGAACTGAGAGGGGGATCTCAAAACAATTTGACAACACCTCAGTGCACAAAATAATGTTCTGAGACCCCACTCTTACTGTGGAAGGAGCATTCTCACTTTGGGAGACCACCAAGCAGTCATAGCCCTCGTGAAAATGAATCAGATCAGTGACGGCAAGCCAATCTTTGAATATCTGCACTTAAGCAAGGAAAGAGGGCCTAGAAAGCAGGCCAGACAGAGGCAACACAGACCAGAAGTATTATGCGAGATTAGATATATCATCAGACAGATGTACTGCATCCCCACCACCCTGACTTTTGGGCTTGGTCAAGTGAATCGCTTGGACTAACAGGTTATTAGCAGGCAGGACGCAAGCTTAGGCTACAATGTGCTTGTGTGGTGGTGCCTGCCCTCCTGAGTTTCTGTTCTCACCTTGAGAAGACTGTGTCCCAGTTAGCTCCTTGGTCTGAGAAAGAGCAGTCCCAGCCCTGCAGGACGAAGCAGAGCCAACCCCGTCCAGCCTGCAGATGCGTGAGAATAACTAACATAGTATAATTCACACCAACTAGGGATCCAAGTCACACAAACTGTGGAATCCTACATTCCACAAACTGGGATCGTCTCCACCTGCCTTAGAGAATGCACTTATCAATAAAGATGTTATTCACAATAAGAAACTGTGAAGAAGGACCCCATACAAAGAAAAGTTGTTTTGTTTTGTTTTGTTTTCCATCAAAAGCTATGGTTTACTCAAGCTTTGGCCAAAACCAAGCATAACTGTGTAAGATAAAAAGCTCAAATTAACCCAGACTGTAGGCTTGGTTCAGGAGTAGAAGCTTCTGGAGCTTAGGCAATATTTTTTCTTTCAGTGCATCTTTCCCTTTTTTTTTTTTTTTTTTTTTTTTTTAACATTTTATCTTGAAATAACTTTAGGAAAGTTGCAAAAATCGTAGACAATTCTGTATTCCTTCATCCAGCTTCTTCCAAAGCTCATATCTTACATAATCATAGTTTCTGTATTAGGCCATTTTTGCATTGCTATTAAAAAATACTCAAGGGTGGAAGTGGTGGCTCACACCTGTAATCCCACCACTTTGGGAGGCTGAGGCAGGTGAATCACCTGAGGTCAGGAATTCGAGACCGGCCTGGTCAACATGGTGAAACCACATCTCTACTAAAAATACAAAAATTAGCCAGGCGTGGTGGTACACACCTGTAGTCCCAATTACTCACGAGGCTGAGGCAGGAGAATCACTTGAACCCGGGAGGCAGAGGTTGCAGTGAGCTGAGATTGGGCCATTGCACTCCAGCCTGGGCAACAAAAGTGAAACTCCATCTCAAAAAAAAAAAACAAACTTGAGACTGGGTAATTTATAAAGAAAAGAAGTTTAATTGGTTCACAGTTCTGCAGGTTTTGCCAGAAGCATGGTGCTGGCATCTGCTTCTGGTGAGGCCTCAGGAAGATTAAAATCATGGCGGAGTGCGGCAGGGAGCCAGCGTGTCACATGGCGAGAGTGGGAGCATGAAAAAAAGAAGAGGAAGGTCCCAGAGTCTTTTAAACAACCAGATCCCTCATGAATTAACTGAACAAGAACCCACTCTTCATCCAGGGGATGGTGCTAAACCATTCATGAGGGATCCACTCCCATGAGTCAATTGCCTCCCACCAGACCCCACCTCCAACACTGGGAATCACATTTCAACATGAGTTTTGGAGGGGCCAAAGCATCCTGACCATATGAGTATCATTACCAAAGCCAGGAATTTAATTGGTACAGTACTACTGACTAAGCTTCAGACTTCATTTGCATTTCACCAGTTTTTCTAGTAACTTCTTTCATCCAGGTTCCTACTAACTTCCTTTTTCTGTTGTAGGATTCAATCCAGAATCCCACAGTATTTTGTCTCTTTAGTCTCTTCCAGTCTGTACCAGGTCTTTAGTCTTCCTTGACATTTATGACCTTGATACTTTGGAAGAGTACTGGCCAGTTAGTGTGTAGAACAGGTTTGTCTGCTTGTTTTTCATGACTAGAGTGAGATTATACATTTTTAGTAAGAACACCACAAAAATGATGTCCTTCTCAGTGTATCGTCATGTCTGGGGAAGGGGCCGCGGGTCTGGTGGATGCCATCTTGTTACTGGTGAAGTTAACCTTGATCACTCGGTTAAGGGGCTATCATCTGTTGGGTTACACCATTGTAATGTTAGTGTTTTTCTTTTGTAATTAATACATATCTTGGGAAAGATACTTTGAAGCTATGCAAACATCCTGTTTCTCCTCAAACCTTCACCACTGATTTTAGCATCCATTGGTGGAATTTGCCTGCAAAAATTATTACTGTGGCATCTGTCTAATAGTAGTTCACACATCTGAACCTAGAGGGAAGCAACTAATGAACCATCCCTTCGCTTCACAACCCCAACCTAACCAGTAATGAGATGTGAACTAGTGCAAAGGGGTAAGAAAGGTGCAGTTCCTGAAACTAAGGAGCCTCAGCCACAGTTTCTGGGCTGCTTTGCAGGGTTGAGTGAACAGCAGTCGACAGATTTTGCTTAGAAGGCAAAGAGGAGAACAGCCAGGGAGCACAACAAACTTCCATGCTAATCAAGGTGAATAAAGCCATGACGTAGAACAGAAAACCACAGGACTCTGTTTAACAAAACCAGGGATTCAACTTTTTCAGCCAGCTACCTTGTTTTCCATTTGTAATTAGAGTCACAAAGCAATAGCCTCCTCCTGTGCTACCCCACAAGCTGAGCCCCAGACAACATCCTCATTTTCAATAACTCTTCCCCTTTATCTCACTCTGCCTGATGCTTAATAAGCTGATTGCTATTTACTTAGGACCAACAGCTAATCTGTTAATGATTGATTTTAAATTTTTACAGTCATTTGTCTCTGGCAGGACCTGGGACCGCGAAAGGCAGTCCTTTCCTACCTGATGAATTGGCTTTTTCTTTAGCAAAAAAAAAAGAAAGAAAGAAAAGAAAAGAAAAGAGAGAAATTTAAGTCAAAAGTCTTCATGGTTGCATTCTGCTGACAATTGGCATTCAATAAGAAATTTCAATGCAAAAAAAGAAATGGTAATGGTTCCTGTGAAATTTATCTGCCTGTGAAATTGTCAGCAAATAATATAAGTGGACATTTTTCTAATGGTGGCATGGGGTAAAGACCCTCTTCAATATGAAGTAAATTGTAATTGTACTATAAATTTACAGAACCTAAAATTCTTAATTAACAAAATTGATGCTCATTGCCCGACTGGAATGGGATATCTAAACTAATGCCATTACAGCCCTTTAAAATGATCTAAATTGCATACCATATGATATATGTATTTTTGTAGGATATATGCAGAAAAGTGAATTTGGCTTTCCATTAAAAAAAAGACAATTGAATCGACAATGGTTATTGTAATTGGTATCACACAGCAGTGCTCTGCAATTTAATCACTGTTTCTAAAAATGGAACCGTGGATAACTACTGTGTTCTGAAAAGTGGCGGCCACCCCGTGCATGAGAGTGCTGTGCGCATTTATAAACACCGCCTCTTCCACAAAGTTAAGCTTTCCTCAGAGATGCCATGTCTAATTTTGTAAATAAGAATGACCCCCCAAGGCTAGCATTCCCATCAAATATTTATTAAAACGCACCCCAAGACCTCTCATCTCAAACTGGAATTAAACTCCTCCAAATGTCTCTGAAAGATGAGCGTGATTTAAAACATGAACCAGCACACTGGCGACATGAAAAAGAGGGACTCTGGGCAAAGTGGTATTTTGGTATCCGTAAGTGGTGTCAGGTCTTCCTGGAGAGCCAGTATTATAAATTAACAGATGAGACATTGTGCAGAGCCTCTAAAAGGAAAGGCTAAACTGTTTGAAGGATAAAAGCCCTGATCTTATTAATATTTTAGATCCTGCAAGACATTGAGGCTCCATTGGCTGTCAGTAATACCTGAGAAAGAATCAAGGCAGCTGGAGGACAGAAACCACGGCCTCCCAATGGTCTGCTGACCTTCTTGAGAGGCAGATATCATGTGACAGCAATTGCCTGTCTCAGCAGACATGCTGGAAACAGGAGAAAGTGTTAAATATAACCAGGTAGACAGTGATGAATTGACATACTGAAAAATCGAACGCTTCAGTAATCAGCCTAAGGATCTGATATCAACAACATTTTTCAGTTTTGTCCAAATTCATTGAAAGGTGTACTTTAGCAAGTTCACTTCTCATTGGTAAGACCTTTCATCTTTATGCTGCTTTTCTGATTGGATTCGGTGTCATCATCGGTTTGGGTGGCTCTGTGCACAGAAAGCAGACGGGCTGCTTGTGAGAGAAGGAGGGCTGGGATGAGCACAAATAAAAATGGGTTTTACCCCAACATTAATTTTAAAACTATTAAATATCTATCAAAATGCTTATTTAGAAAGAATTATTGAAGCCATGGTATATGAAAATGCATCAGGTACTGTGCTCCAACAGCACAGTAAACCTGAAATATTGAAATATTACCCTCTATTTTGCAGCAAGAAGCTTCCATAACTATAATTCTAATTACAGAACTCTAATTAATGTCTATGTGGCTTCAGATAACTTCATTAAATCTTTAGAATATTTATATTCTCCAAAGACAATCTCTATCCATTAGAATAAAAAAAATCCTATAAAATAACTTTTTTAAAATGCTGCTGATACGCTTTTCTTTTTATGAGACATGTAAGTCATAAAATTTACTTTAAGGTTTCATTCATCTCTATAACAGTATTCCAAAAATGTGTTAACTCAAAAACACTTTTTTTCCTGGTGCAGATGTATAATACAACTATCAGCTGAGATCACTCTCTGCTTTGAGGTTTAAACAAAAACTGGCAGAAGCCTCCTTCCCACATCCTGTGAAAGGCCAATGTCTTCCCCCAGATGTCTGAGAATTCCTGACAGCTTATATTCTCATGGTCACTTCCCTATCTCCAGTGGCTTCTTTTGGCTGGATTCTTGACCTCACTTGTCTCTCATCTCCCATAGCTGCCCCATGCCAACCTAGATTTTGAATGTAACCCCTTTTACTTGATTTCTCCCTCCACCCCCAGAAAACCCCACAGTTTTTGTGAAGCGCAGTCTTTCCATCTGCTTAAGGCTCTCCTTAGGGCCTTTGGCCTGCCGCCATCTTGCCTTCTCACTCACTTCAACCCTGTCCTCTCTTATTTCTCCTCTGCTCTCCACCCACCCCCAAATTCCTGTAAACATCTTTCACAGAGTAGTGTGCTATCTCTCAGGCTAGCTCCAGACTGTCCAGGCTATCTCCTGAGGGCCTTATCTTCATAGCCAAATGCTTCCGTTAAGGTGGCAGGCAGTCTCCTCCCTGAAAGGAATTGTTGGTTGGCTCGTAAAGTAACACCATTTTCCTCCAGGCTCCCCATATATTACAAGCAAGATCTGCCTCATTCCTGCAAATACTCAGGAAAAGAAACACAAAGGACAACTAATTTTGTGATAAGCACCACAGGAAACCATGGAAAGTCTACAACAGATAGGAATATAAAGTCAGAAATTGGGTGCAGTGTAACTTGGGGTCAGGACTTTGAGAGGATCCTGCTTTCAAATTCACCCTGATTGGGGTCAATAAAAGCATTGATTCATAGAAATGCCAGAAAGCCATGTTAAGCTGGTCATGAGCCTTCATCCTGATGTCTTCCTAGGAGTAAGCTCCTGGCTTTTCCCAGAAAGTTCAGTGTGGGAGCTCCATCGATAGTGTCTGTGTGCAACTGAATGATTTCCCATCACAGACTGAGCCAGAACCTAAGATGAGACAATGTCCTGCTGCATGCGTGGGTAGAAAAAATTCCAGGGAACTTACAGGAAGTAAGCTTCTTTCCCTTCACTCCCAGCTTGAATATAGGAGATAAAAAAGCACCTCTCCAATATCCATACGATTCACCCTGTTCAGAACTATGTGGATAATAACACAACATGTGACACACATTTACATTCGAGGAACAGCCTTAGAGTGTTAAAGCCCGAGATCCATCAACACAAATAGAGTGTGACTCGATTCATTGGCAAATTCAGACACATCCAAACCTCTATGGGGATAATTCATGCAGAAGAATTTTATTTTAAAATGTCTAAATAGGTTGCTATTTAGTGCAATTTTTTATGGCCCTTAAAGCAAAGAAATGACAATTTCTAAACAAATGGTAGAAGTTAGGTCAACTAGGTTCAAGCCTAAACAATTATTTTTATCTTAGTTGAATGCCGTAAGTGTATATTTAATATCTGTTATGTTTAACACAGTGGGAGGCAGAAGTCAGAATGTCCTTCAGTATACATTGAAATAAAACCATTGCAAACTGCTTCAGAAGGAATTGAGTAGTTAATTAGTAACAGCTTTTATTTATATGTTGCAACCCATAAAACAATTCCTCTGCTACAATATGGCTGTTGTATTAGAGGCAAGCTGGGCAAAACTTCCCTCGGCATTGAAGAAAATGTTACATTCCTAGGGACCTGGAAAGAAAGTGACTTGCCACAGACTTTTTTGTGGGTTTTTTTTTGGAGTGCAGTGGCGTAATCTCAGCTCACTGCAAGCTCCGCTTCCTGGATTCAGGCCATTCTCCTGCCTCAGCCTCCCGAGTAGCTGGGACTACAGGCGCCTGCTACCACATCTGGCTAATTTTTTTGTATTTTTAGTAGAGACGGGTTTCACCATGTTAGCTAGGATGGTCTCCATCTCCTGACCTTGTGATCCGCCTGCCTTGGCCTCCAAAGTGCTGGGATTACAGGCATGAGCCACTGTGCTTGGCCAACTTGCCACACACTTAATCATAACTGACTGAACAATGTCCTTTGAATCATAATATGTATGATTCAATTTATTTATATCAAATTTATATATTTGTTATTAAAATAGTAAACATTTTTATAATATAACAAATACCAACCATGTTATATTACTGTACTGTCCACTGTTTCAGGGACTTAATGTATACTAATTCAAGTACTTATCACAAAACACTATAAGGTAGGTACTACTATTATTCCCACTTACAGATGGGAAACTGAGGCATGAAGAGATAGTATCTCACTCAAAGGTCACACAAATAATCAGTGGCCAAGCTGGGGTGTGAACACAGGCAGTCTGGCTACCCAGGCTTCACGCTTGGCATCTGATGTGTCATATGCTGGTTTCTCTAAATGTGGGCCCTCAGCTGAACAGCTGAAGTGTCATAGCAGCAGCACCAGAAACAAGGATAGGCTTCCTGCGGTCTGATTACTAAGTATCCTGAGGTCTGGGGATTCAAGAAAACCTCAGAAATTCAAACTAACTGCAGGAAGGGTAATGGCCAAATTAAGGAAATTTGCATTTCAAAGTATTTTAGACTATACTGGTGTGGTTCATTCCAAATGCATGTAGTGCCTTCAACCACAGGCCATTAAGTGTGCCAAGGATAGGTTCCAGGGGCTAGCTTAAATAAACAGATATGCTTTGCACATGAGGTTTGATAAACCAGAGTATTAAAAATCATTTAACTCATTCCCTGTACTCCTATTTGGACTATGTGTTTCCTTTGCAAACCATTTCTCCCTGGAAAATACCAGAGTAAACAACCAGCCTGGTCAAGTGAACTAGTACATGCAATGAATTAGGGGATGCATTAATGAGATTATTCTGCAACTGTAATGGTGGGTCTGAATCCCTAACTTAATCCATAAGCTATTACAGCACTGCAAAATATAACTTATGCTACATCATCTTGCATTTAAGCAACCCCTTTTATATAGCCAGTTGTCAACCCTAAATACATTTCGACTTGAATCAGGCAGCTGGGAAGGGTGTATTTTCTTCCCCAACTCCCGAAATGCAATTCCGTCTACACTTATTAGTCCCAGTTCTTTATTTGCAAATAACATAAACATTTACTTATCCACACACATGCTTAATTAAACAAGTTTAATTTTTGCTTAATCTTTTTTTTTTTTTTTTGAAACAGAGTCTTGCTCTCTTGCCCAGGCTGCAGTGTAGTGGCATGACCATGGCACATTGCAGCCTTGACCTTCTGGGCTCAAGCAGTCCTCCCACCTCAGTCTCCCAAGTAGCTGGCACCACAGGTTCACACCACCACACATGGCTAATTTTTTTATTTTTTTGTAGAGATGAGGTATTGCTATGTTGCCCAGGCTGGTCTAAAACTTCTGGACTCAAGCAATCCTTTTACTTTGGCCTCCCAAAATGCTGGGATTACAGGCATGAGCCACCGTTCCTGGCTGTTTTTTTCTAAGACTCCAAAGAGTAAGTGGATCTGACATTCTTGGTTGCCCTCTCTTCTTCCTTTTCGACAAAGGCCAGAATCTTTTTAGGTATTAACCCTTCCCACACGTAACTCAGGGTTAATCCTTGCTAGGCCAAGCTTGTGATTGCCTAAACCAGGCATAGGCAAGCGAAGAAAAGTCAAGTAGAGGATTTGGGGAACAGATTTCTACATTCTTGAAAAGATACACAAGGAAGAGAGAGTCTCTGTCTGCTTCAACTTGATGTCACTATCTATATGTGATGCCTGGAACTGCATCAGCTGTTTATGACTCTGAGGGCAGCCAGCCTGAGAAGGACAGAATGGAAATGGGCCAGAGATGATGCTTGTGGGCCATCAAACTAACCACCCACAGAACCTCTCTACTTTCAGACTTCTCTGGCTTATGAAATAATTGATGTCCTCTTTGGAGTCAGGGTTTTCGGTTGCTTAGAGCTAAAAATATCCTAAAGGAGACACCAACAAATGTGAGTGTATAACTCATTTTAATTAATTTGCTCAGCATATATTAATTAAGTATCTACTGTCACCAGCCATTGTTCTAGAACTTGGCTTAGAGCAATAAATAAAATGGACAAATCCCTGCCTTTATGGAACGTATATTCTAGTGCGGAATTCACTTTGTACAACGCCTTGTAGAGTAATCCCCCTTATTCTCAGGCGAAATGTTCCAAGACCATCCAGTGGATGCCTGAAACCTGGGATTGTAGCCAACCCTATATATACTATGGTTTTTTTTTCTCTCTCTATATATATATATGAGATAAAGTTTAATTTATAAATTAGGCAGAGTAATTTATAAATTAAAGGTAGTAAATTAACAACAATAGGTAAAATAAAATAGAACAACTACAACAATATGCCAGCACCACTGCTCTGCACTCTGGGGACATTAGCAAGTAAAATAAGAGTTCCTTGAAATAAGGCAAAATGAAGTTCAAGGAGCCCTTATTTTACAGTCCCCCAATCATCTCTGCTGGACAAAGGGATGATTCCCATCATGGGTGGGACAGAGTGTGACAACTTGAGGTTTCATCATGCTACTCAGAATAAAGCATGATTTAAAACTTGTGAATTATTTATTTCTGGAATTTGGACCAAGGTTAACCATGGATAACTGAAACCATGGAAAGCTCTGATACGGGGACTACTGTACACTTAGTATAGCACTAAGAGGCAGAGAGAAGATCAATGCTGGCAGGATGGGAAGAAAGCCGCATGTGTTATGCACTAGAACACTTTTCAGCGGCTCTCATTTAGTCACCATACTAAAGGTTGGTGTTATGGTCCCCATTTTACAGATGAGGACACTGGGGCTCAGGGACCATAAGCAGCAGAGCCAGGATAAGAATCCAGATGTTCAAACACCAGCTCTGACCCTCTTTCTGCTCTCCGCCTCCAACAAGCCTGCAAGGTAGGGAGTGGGTCAACAGGAGTAGCAGAATGGGGGTCCCAGTGTGCCAGGATGTGGACAGGACACGTCATAGATATACAGCTTCTCCCTGGGCTCAGGCCATTGTGTATCCATGAGGACTGTAAACAGCACAGGGCAATAAAATTCAGGACAACCTCAAAAAGATAGACATCTGGCAACTGTGAGATAAACAGAACTTTTGATGAGCTGGTGATAGTGCAGGAAAGAGTGGAGTTGGTGCTCTAAAGGGTCTGTGATTTCCTGGCCTGTCCCCTCTGATCCAGGCTACCCTGCAAGGGATGTGGTCCCAACCTCTGTAGAAGATAAACACAAGCTCCTGGATCACAAATAGGCTGATAAAAAGAGGGGAATGCTGCTTCACTCAAGAGCTTTGGGTTTTGCAATAATAAAAAGTAAAGGAACCTTTCCACAAACCACTGTTTGCGTGATGTTTAGTGACATAGTAATGGTAGCTTCTATTTACTGAGCACTTGATACATACCAGGAAATTTGCCAAGTCCTTTCTCTGTAGGATCATATTATGAAGTTAATTCTATTGTTATTCCTGTTTTTACAGTTGAGGAAACCAATACACAGAGAGCTTTAGTAATCTGGCAAAGGTCTCAAAGCAAATCAGAGGCAACACTGGAGTTTCACCATGTCTGTCCCTTAACTACTATCTGCACTCTTTGCTCTGAAGGTTTTAGGGGTTTCGTGTATCCTCCACTCTTCTCAGTATATCTCAGGTGTAGAACCAGTTGTTTGTTTGTTTTCTACAATTTACATGGGCTGAATCAGAATCCTAAAATGCCCACGGAGTCCCACTATGTAAAACTCATGACCTGATCTGTTCTATACGCTACAAGACCATCCCCTGACCACTTCTTGGATGCTACAGCAATGTCAAATTGCTATGAAGGTTTCTAAATATTTCCTCACGGTTTCTGTATTTGTCTCATTGTGGACCAGTAGCAAATCGTTCACAGACGGGCACTGGCTCAGACCACAGACCACAGTTTGCACAGCCCTGATCTAGGACACTTAAACCTGCAGATCCCTCATCCTGAAAAGGCAAGAAGCCCCCTTAATAATGATGACTGTTTTTATATACAGGGATGTCTCAGAGAAGGAAAGCCCAACATTCGAAAATCCAAAGGAAAAAAGGAAGCAGAGCCATCTATAAAAGGGTAGTTCACAGACCTAACAGTATTTTTCATGTTATAAACCAATAACTGTCCAACTGTGGGAGAACAGAAAAATAATTCCGGTCAGGGCATTCATTAGAATAGTATGCAGCCACTGGAGGGTATATTGGTCGGCTCAGGCTACCATAACAAAATACCATAGACTGGTATTTGTAAACAGAAATGTACTTTCTGATGATTCTGGAAGTCCCAGATCAGAGGCCCGCAGGAGAAGTTTCTGGTGAAGAATCTCTTCCTACCTTGAAGATGACTGTGTATCCTCACCCAGGCTGAGTGTCTCTCTAGTGTCTCTTCCTAGAAAGATACAAATCCTATCGAATCAGGGCCCCATCTGTATCAACTCCTTTAACCTTAATCACTTCCATAAAGGCACTGTCTCCAAATACAGTCATATTTGGGCTTAGAGCTTCAACATACAGATTTTGGAGGGAACACAATTCAGTCCCTAGCAGAGGGATAGTATCAAAGACTTTATAAACCATCTTATCCTTAATCGTAAGTTGGTGGATCATTTCTGCATTTTTTTTTTAGTACACTTAATAATATCTCCTTTACTTATTTTAAGAAAGCTGTTATAAATTCATTCTTACTAAGGTATAAATGGCCAGTAACCTTTACTACTTCCCAGGAAACAGTTGCAATGTAATGGGAGATGTAGTTAGCTGACAGGAATTAACTATCTGCTATACAGTAGGAACAGTACATTGAATCAGGCATAAGATGAGACTTTTTGGAATCCCTGATATTATATAGCACAAGTCTCTCAAGCCTTGTCCCAGCTCTTCTTCCAAATGAAAAAACTAGAGTCCTTGCCTACACCAAGAATACAGATTAGCTATTTCACTCCCCTACTTAGTAAGTGTATACGTGGAAGCTTTTAATTATTTAGGATTTAAAACTCACCTACTTCCCAAAATAATTTGAAAACGTTTAAGAAAATTAAAACAATTCAATTAAAAACAGAACAGAAGCAGCTAACAATGGCCAAAAGCTAGATACAAAGATGTGCAGCCAGGCACAGTGGCTCATACCTATAATCCCAGCACTTTGGGAGGCCAGGGCAGGAGGATCACTTGAGATCAGGAGTTCGAGGCCACCCTGGACAACATGATGAAACCCTGTCTCTACAAAAAACACCAAAATTAACCAGGCATGGTGGCATGCACCTGTGGTCCCAACTATTCAGAAGGCTGAGGTGGGAGGATCGTTTAAGCCTGGGAATCAGAGGTTGCAGTGAGCCAAGACTGCACTACTATACTCTAGCCTGGGTGACAGAGTAAGACCCTGCCTCAAAATATACATATATATATTGCTATAGTGAAGCAATACGTGTAATTTATATCTCCCTCTGAGGGACAGCATTATCTTTTACTCAGTAAAGTGGGCTGACTGATCGTATCTCCCACAGCACTTCCCATGGTAGGTGTTCAAAATGAACAAATTTAATCAACATGCATCAACTTCAAGGTTTAGCTGTCTCTTCCTAAGCAAACCAATACCCAAAAATGAAGTATTTTGTAAATTCCAAAGCAATAGCTGATCCTGATCATTTTATTTTTCTGCTAAGCCATTTACAGTACCCCAGGCCTGAAGTATATTATGTGTTGTCACTTTATAATGTATTTAGAACTCAACAGACTCCCCTTCCCCTCACCTCACAATTATATGATCCACATAGGTCAAATTTTGTGTCAAGCAAATTAAAGTGTTATTTTATTATCCAAAGTAATTGTTTCTGGATTAAAAGGCCATTATACTGAAATGGTTATGTTGGTGATTATGCCATTAAGAGTGTGGGGCTAACTATTGGTTTAGCTGAATGCCCATGTTCGTGAAAGTCTTCTTTCAGCTATCCTGTACGTGGCAAATCATTCTTAACTGGGTACTCCAAATGGTCTGTGTGCCTCAGATGTACTTTACTAAGCCATTAACACATTGAAGTTCCTCCCCTAATTCCCCAATCGACCATTAATTAACAGTGTAAGAAGAAAGAATCAGGCCCCCCATTGCGATGTGGCTGAGATGAAACGTTTCAGCAGTGATGGTGCTCAGAATCAGGCAGTCATTGGATGAGCTCTCTTCATCACATCAAATATGCCATCAAAGGAGGGGAGAGGGGACTATTAGAACAGTGCTTTCATTACAAGCATTTTTCTTAAACTCTGCCAAGTATAAATACTTTTTCAAAAGCTTCAAGGAATCTCAACATTGCAAGGAATTTTGAGACTGACTTGGCCTTCGAACTGCTCCCATATCTGATGACCCACTATGTGCTAAGCGCTATGTTAGACAATTCAATGCTTACAAATCCCTTCAAGATTTCCTACTGTACACATGTGGGAAAAGAAGCTTAGAAAGAAGAATCTATCCAAAGCCTGATGGCAACTTGTAAACTATGTTAAAGATCCATTTGGGTTTATCTCTAAAACACAGGCTTCTATCACATACCAATTCCCTAAAACCACAGCAATCTAGCTTACATGTTAGGCCACACACAGGTCTACGCACATACCTTAGAACCATACGGTTAATCATAAGCCAACAAAACCCTGAAAAATTCCCAGAAATAAACTTTACAAGAAACAGGCAAAATCTATTTGTGAACACACACGCGTGCACACACACACACAGAAGAAGGTTTCAACAAAGTTTTGAGCAATTTGAGAAATCATGTCTCTTCTTATATTATCACATAAGGAGACTCAGAATTGTAAAGAAGCCAATTCTTCCCCAAGTTAATGTATAAATTTATGTAAACATATATTGTGTAAGTTACATAATTCTAATGAAAGTACCAACAGGATCTTTCTTGAAACTTTGAAAAATAATTCTAAAGCTTATCTGGAAGGATAAACATTCAAGAATAGCCAAGAAAATTCTAAACATAAGAGTAATGAGATATTAAAATGTGTAGTGCTGGCACAGAAATACACAGGCTGACCAAATCACCATGGTGGGGCCAGAAAGTATGTGTAGACATTTAGTACATAATCAAAGTAGCATTTTACATCAGTGGGACTAAGATAAATTATTCAAGAAATGGGAAATGGTCTTCATACATAACAAAAAGAAATGATCTGGAAAAAACTAGCTAACCATTTGGACAAAATAAATAGAGCTGGATCCCAGCTTTATTCTTTATACTGCGTTAAATTCCAGTGAGATCAACACTCTAAATGTAAAAATGGGAAAAATGGAAAACTATAGGAGAAAAACACATGAAGATTTTTATTATCCAGGGAAGTGACAGTCTTTCTTAAGCCAAAGGCCAGAAATGAAAAGAGAAATAGAAATTTTATTTCATAAAAATGTAAATTGATAAATTTTATTTCATAAAATTTTATTTTATAAAAAATTTATTTCATAAAAAACTCCTATAGTTAAAAAAATAAGCAAATGACAATCTGAGAAAAATATTAGCAACAAATATGATTTTAAAGGGTTAATATCACTAATCTTAAAAAGACAGTATATAAAATACATTCTCATATGTGTGTGTGTATATATATATATATATATATTTTTTTTTTTTTCTTTTTTTTCAAGATGGAGTCTTGCTCTGTCACCCAGGCTGGAGTGCAATGGCATGATCTCAGCCCACTGCAACCTTCGCCTCCCGGGTTCAAGCAATTCTTCTGTCTCAGCCTCCCAAGCAGCTGCACTTACAGGTATGCGTCACTATGCCCAGCTAATTTCTGTATTTCTAGTAGAGATGGGGTTTCACTATGTTGGCCAGACTGGTCTCAAACTCCTGACCTCGTGATCTACCACCTCAGCCTCCCAAAGTGCTGGGATTACAGGCATGAGCCACTGCACCCAGCCTCTTCTCTATATGCTAACATTTTTTATTTTTTTACAATGAGCATGTACCATTTTTCTATAGAGAAAAATAATAAGGCTATTTTCATTTTTAAAAAGAAGTATTTGTTTAACCATGCCTATTTCTTCCAGCATATAACTCCCAATATTTAAAGGAACTAACCAACAACTTTAGATCATACAATCACAACCCCTAATCAAAGTTCTAAAAGTTCTTGAAGTTGGATGTGCTTAAGAATCGCCCAGGGTGCCAGGAGCGGTGGCTCACGCCTGTAATCCCAGCACTTTGGGAGGCCAAGGCGGGCGAATCACGAGGTACGAGGTCAGGAGATAGAGACCATCCTGGCTAACATGGTGAAACCCTGTCTCTACTAAAAATACAAAAAATTAGCCGGGCGTAGTGGCAGGCGCCTGTAGTCCCAGCTACTCTCGAGACTGAGGCAGGAGAATGGTGTGAACCGGGAAGGCAGAGCTTGCAGTGAGGTGAGACAGCCCCATTGCACTCCAGCCTGGGCGACAGAGCGAGACTGGGTCTCAAAAAAAAAAATCTCCCAGGGAGGTTTTACTGCTGATTTCAAGGGTAGAAAACTTTGCCTTTAAAATTGAACAAGCATCTTGATGTATCAAGTCTGCTAACCTCACTTTGAAAATTATTGTAGTTAGTATATTCAATCATGGGACATTTAAACGTGCAAAAAAAAGTACACTGGGAGACTATCTCTGAATTTACCAGATACAGAAATACCCAGTGCTTCTGCAATATACCCATGTAGCAAACCTGCACATGTACTCCCTGAATCTAAATTTTAAAAATAAGAAAGAAAGAAATGCCCCGTGCTTCTTAAAGCAGCTACATTGGCCATTGAAGAATGGCTTTCTCTATCTTATAGTTTTGGGGGTCCCTTAAGATCCGATGCTAAAATGTTGATGCCAAATGAAACTTACTGTCTTGAAATTTCGTCCTCAAGATGTCTTACATTTTGTGTTGGGAAAACAATTATTTGATATGACCCTGAACTCTCTGCAGTTCCATGGTATAAAATATGTGGTTGTGTCTTCCCCGGTTAAGTGACTTTTACAGGAACTCAATCTTCTGTGTGCAGTTTTAATTTCATTTGCTGAAGATTCTATGTG
Organism: Chlorocebus sabaeus; assembly: GCF_047675955.1. Taxonomy (NCBI): domain Eukaryota; kingdom Metazoa; phylum Chordata; class Mammalia; order Primates; family Cercopithecidae; genus Chlorocebus; species Chlorocebus sabaeus. Next base: position 35,451,546 of record NC_132924.1, read on the forward strand.
TTTTCTAAGGTAGAAAGAAAATCTGATTCTTTCTTGGAAACTTCCTACTTCACTTCAACAATCTGATTTTTTCATAAACTTGGAATGACCTTTGCAAGTGTCTATTGGGCTCTTCTTCTCCCTCTATGTCCACCTCCATGTTAGGAGCTTTACAGGCTTTAAATATTGAGACACTACTACAGTTCATTATGTATATATGTGACATATTCAAAGCTATCGCTTTAGATTCAAAACTTACGATTTCAAGTTAATTGATGATATCTCCAGAATTAAATGCAGTTTACTTTGAGAGATCTTCCTATGACTGTGTTTCTCAAAGGACATGAAAGAATTAGAAATTGATCATTTTTTTCTTTGTTTTCTCTCTTTTTACAACTTCTGGTGACAAGTAGTTAAATCCTATCACCTACATGTTTGGACTTATAATCATTTCTCTCCTTGTTTACAGGCACCATCAAACTAGATAAAAATAATTCTGGAGCCATTTTATTGTTTATATAATATTAGGTCATTCCTTTCTTCCTTCTTCACTCGTTCATTTGATCAGTCCTCATTGAGCATCTGGATATGGTCAGTTACTTTGCAAGATCATAAGCCTAGAAACACTTTTGGAACTCTAATTCTGATTGATTCAATATTTTCCTAAGTTTTTCCAAGAAGGAACCAAACTCCACAACTGCAGCATAGCTCCAGAAATATCAACTAAACAATTACTGTGATATTAGTTTCAATAATCTTGGTAAATGGCCAGGAAAATGTCTCACCAACTGGGGACTATCAACCATCATTACTTCAATTTGGTGCTCATGGATCCACATGGGTACTTTTGGGTCTCCTGGTCTGTACTGACATAGAAATACTTAAGTTTCCTGACACCCAATGACATGTATGACATACTCTGCCAGTAGCTCTCTTGATACTGGTAGAGGGACATGCTCTTTCACAATGACCATTCTTCCAAAACAATCTTTACTCTGGGAGTAATCTGGGAGTGAATCATGGATGAAGAATTCTGCTCTCTGAACAAAGACTGCAGATCCCTAAAATCCTGACAGTAATTTGGGACTGGCACCTGCTCACCTCTCTTGTTATACTATCAGTAACCCTGTGCTGCCCTTGAATTTCAGAGGAAATCAGAAATTTGTTTTCACCAGCCAGTCCTTGCTCCATGCCAATGAAAATATCAAATTGGGTTCCACCAGGAGTCCCCTTGGAGATGTCTGCCATGGCTTCCACATGTAAGGTGATCTCATAGGAAGCTATTTTGGAAATCCCCAATATCAATGTGGGACAGATGGCTTGACTCTGTGAGGTTTTAGCAGAGCCTTAGACCTCTCTCTTTCCTTTGTAAAATCCAAGACTCTAGTGACTGACAGGGTTGGCAAGGTATCCTTCTTCAATAATTCAATAAATTCAGCAAAATCCCTCATCTTAGGTGAGTCACTGGTCATAAAAGATATTATGATGGCACATGTTTGGTCTTATGGGCTATCTGCTTGTGTTTATTTTGTTTGCTTCTAGATAGCCTCAAATACCACTTGGAAAAGGCTGAGTCTAAAAATTGGGGGAACCATGTATAGTTCATCTGAAAGTCAGCACAAACTTTAAACAAGTCCTTCATTCTTTTGGGCAAGGTGGGCTTGGTAATAATTCTCAAAGAGTACTGGTATCAGCTTGAAGGGAGGTCTGTAATCAATAGGTCCCAGGGTTCTCTCTTTAGACACTGCCTCAGTCAGAATGCTTCCCTTTGCCACAGAGGAGGACATGATGGCAAGCTTATCAAGTCCAATAAAATTCATTCAGTGTGTGAATCCCAAGAAAGAGAACACTTGGCATCCAACTCTGCAATGTACTTCAGAGAAACCATTTAAGCAACATCCGTTCAACTTCCAGAGTGGAGATAGGATTCAGCTGCATATAAAGAGTAATTGCCAGAAGATTCCTATGTCCTGCTTTTCACTTTTCTTCATTTTTACTGGTCTCCTCTTCTTTTCCTTTATTTTCTTGCATTTCTTTCTTTTTCTGTTTTGCCAAAAGGTGTATAAAGTATTTGAGGTCACAGTAAGTGCCCCTGGTTGTTAGTTCCAGCAAATTATAAGCAGCCCCTTACTACCATAGTAAAGGAACACTCTTAGGTATCACACAATGCTCCCCAGTATGCAGATTGGAAGATAAAATCCTTTCAGGCAAGTCAAGTCCTGTGGCTCAAAAGCCATAAGATTTTTGAGCTGATAAAAATATTGGAAATGATCTAGCCATTTTACAAATGAGGCACATTAAAGCTATGGGATGTTCATGGCTTACCAGTGCCCCACTACAATTCAGATATAGAGCCTGAATGGGAACACCCACTCCTTCCCTATATCTCTCCCTTACACTCCTGGCACCTTGTAAGTAGGAAGCACATGCCCTTCTGCTCTCCTTTCTCCCTGACACACAAACCCTGTGCCATTCATATGGGCATTCCCACAAAGCTCCACCCCTTTCATCGTGGTTTCCTCTGTCTAAAAGTCCTTCTTTAATCTGGAAATCATTCCCTACTCATCTTCCAAGACCCAGCTCAAATATTGAACTTTGGGGAAATTTATGTACTCCATGCAAGTCACTTGCTCAATGTTTACTTTGCCTGTACTATGTGACTTTTCAGACTGGTTTACATCCCACTGTCTCTCCTACCCGGAGCTCCTGAGACCAAGAATAACATGTCAGCCATCTTGATTCCCTGGCTTTGTACAGAGCCAGGCACATGGTACACAGGAAGTGACCAATTAAGCAAACAAACAACACCAACAATAAAAACAACTCTCGATCTACAATTCTGTGGAGGCCAAAGCTCCTGCTTTCAAGGGGCTTATTCAGTGGAGGAGTTGCTTATAACCTCACAATAAATATTTGCTGAATCATGAATTAATGTGCTCTAATTCTGATTCTCCCAGGTTGATAGGTTATTACCAAAATCCATCTGCTCTCAGTGTGATCTGTGGCTCAACTATTTTTTTTATCTTGACTAATAGGACTTACTACTCTGTAGTCTGGCTTCTGCACTACACTGCATTTATCACCACCCCTAGTACTGGACTCTCACCATAAAGCTATGCAGAGAAATTGGCGGAAAATTCACTGTCCATGATAGTGGACATGATAAAACGTCATGTTAGCCTGGAGTGGGAAACTAAGCACACATACTGTTAGTCGGTGTGTAAGATGATCAGCTTGGCAATATATATCAACATTTTTAATGTACGTCTTTTTAGCTGCATTTCCACTGCTAAAAATTTATTTTATGAACATACTTGCACAAATTTCCAAATGCGAATTATAAGGATATTCATTGAAGTAATAGTTGAAATAGCGTACATCTAAACATTGTTACATCCATACCCTGGAATTCCATGCAGTTATTTAAAAGGATGCCACAGATATAAATGTGCTAAGAAGGAGTGAAGTTCAATAGTCACGCATCACTTGATGGAGATACTTTCTGAGAGAGGTGTTGTTAGGTGATTTCATCATTGTGCAAACATCATAGAGTGTACTTACACAAACCTAGATCATAGAGCTTACTACACACCTAGGCTAGATGGTGTAGCCTATTGCTCCTAGGCTACAGACCTGTACAGCATGGTACTGTACTGAATACTGTAGCAATTGTAATACAATGGTGAGTATTTGTATATCTAAGCATAGGAAATGTACAGTAAAAATACAGTGTAAAAGATAAAAAATGTACTTTGGGAGGCCGAGGCCGGCAGATCACGAGGTCAGGAGATAGAGACCATCCTGGCTAACATGGTAAAATCCCGTTTCTACTAAAAATCCAAAACATTAGCTGGGCGTGGTTGCACGTGCCTGTAGTCCCAGCTACTCAGGAGTCTGAGGCAGGAGAATTGTTTGAACCTGGGAGGCAGAGGTTACACTGAGCTGAGATCGCACCACTGCACTCCAGCCTGGGCGACAGAGTGAGACTCTGTCTCAAAAAAAAAAAGAAAAGAAAAGATACACCTGTATAGCGCACTTAGCATGAATGGAACTTGCATGACTGAAAGTTGCTCTGAGTGAGTCAGTGGATGAGTAGAGAGTGAATGTGAAGACCTAGGACATTACTGTACATTACTACAGACTTTATGAGCCCTATACTCTAGCCAGGCATGGTGATGCACATCTATAATCCCAGCTACTCAAGAGGCTGAGGCAGGAGGATCACTTGAGCCCAGGAGTTCTAATCCAGCCTATGTAACATAGCAAGATCCCATCTCAAAAAATAAAAAGTGAAAATAATAAATAAACTCTGTATACTTAGGCCACACTAAATTAATTATTTTTTTTCTTCTTCAATGATGAATTAAACTTAGCTTACTATAACTTTTTACTTTAAAAACTTTTTAATTTTTAACCTTTTATTTTGTAATAATACTTACCTTAAAACACAGATTGTATAGCTGTACAAAATTATTTAATTTCTTTATATCCTTATTTATAGCAGCTGTTTTCTATGTTTAAAATTTTTATTTTTATTGTTTTTACTTTTTAAGTTTTTTGTTAAAAACTAAGACACAAACAGGTACATTAACCTAGGCCTATACAGGATCAGGATCATCATCACTGTCTTCCACCTTCACATTTTGTCCCATTGTAAGGTCGTCAGTGCATGGAACTGCCATCTCATTCATATATATATATATATATATATATATATATATATATATATATATTTTTTTTTTTTTTTTTTTTGAGACGGAGTTTCGCTCTTGTCACCCAGGCTGGAGTGTGATGGCATGATCTCCTCTCACTGCAACCTCTGCCTTCTGGGTTCAAGTGGTTTTCCTGCCTCAGCCTCCTAAGTAGCTGTGATTACAAGTGCCTGCCACCACACCCAGCTAATTTTTGCATTTTTAGTAGAGATAGAGTTTCACCATGTTGGCCAGGCTGGTCTCGAACTCCTGACCTCAGGTGATCCACCTGCCTCGGCATCCCAAAGCGCTGGGATTACAGGCATGAGCCACTGCGCCCAGCCTCGTCTCCTCTATTAAAATTCCTTCTCCTAGAATCCTTCTGAAGAACCTGCCTGTGGCTGTTTTATAGTTAACTTTTATACATACATATGTGTGTGTGTGTATATATATGTGTGTGTGTATAAATATGTGTGTATGCATGTGTAGAAAGTACAGTCTAAAATAATAATAAATAGTATAGTAAATGCACAAACTAGTAACAGTTGTTTATTGTTATTATCAAGTATTATGTACTTGATAATGTGGCATACTGTGTTATGTGGTACACTTTTAAATGACTGGCAATTCAGTAGGTTTCTTTACACTGACATCACCACAAGCACGCAACTAATGTGTTGCATTAAGATGTTACAATTTTTCAGCTCCATGGTAATCTTAGAGGGCCACTATCATATATGCGGTCCATTGCTGATCAAAACATCATTATGGGGCACATGACTGTATTATTAATTGAAAATATAAGACGTTGAAGAGTAATGTTCAGCATTAACCCATTCGTGTAAACAAAGAGTAGATATACAGTCATGCACCACATCATGACATTTCGGTCAACAATGGACAGAATATACAACAGTGGACCCATAAGATTAACCTGGAGCCTAGTGGCAACATAGCCATCATAATGTTGTAGAGCAATTACCTTTTTAAAAATAAATTTAGTGTAGCCTAAGTGTACGGTGTTTATAAAGCCTACAGTAGTATACAGAATGTCCTAGACCCTCACATTTACTCACCATTCACTCCACTCACCCGAGCAACTTCTAGACCTGCAAACTCCATTCATGGTAAGTACCCTATACAGGTGTGGGTTTTTTAAAAATCATTTATACTGTATTTTTACTGTACTTTTTCTATGTTTAGATACACAAATACTCACCACTGTGTTACAATTGCCTACAGTGTTCTTTTTTGGGGGGGGGAGGGGAATGGCGTTTTGCTGTGTCACCCAGGCTGGAGTGCAATGGCACAATCTCTGCTCATTGCAAACTTCACCTCCCAGATTCAAGTGATTCTCCTACCTCAGCCCCCCGAGTAGCTGGAACTACAGGTGTGTGCCATCAAGCCAAGCTAATTTTGGGGTTTTTAGTAAAAACGGGTTTTCACCATGTTGGCCAGGCTGTTCTTGAAGGCGGGTCTCAGCCTCCCAAAGTGCGGGGATTTACAGGCATGAGCCACCATGCCTGGCCAATTGCCTTCAGTGTTCTGTTACAGTACCATGGTGTACAGGTTTGTAGCCTAGGAGCAATAGGCTATACCATATAGCCTAGGTGTGTAGTAGGCTACACCATCTAGGTTTGTATAACTACACTTTATGATATTCGTGCAATGATGAAATCGCCTAACGATGCATTTCTCAGAACATATTCCCATCATTAAGAGATGCATGACTGTGTATATTTGTATGTGTTTTTAAGTTACTGGAAGAATATACAAAAATATTAATAGTGCTTGTAACAGTGAATGGTATAGGAGGAAGGGAGGAAGGAAGGAAGGAGTAGGAGGATTCTATTTTTTATTTCATACACTTCTGCAGTGTTTGAATTATTTTTATTGAATATATTACTTTCATTATTTTTAAAAACGTCTTCTTCCCACTTTCTTGTCTTGTCTATTTCAGCCTAGCCAACTAGGTTTTCTCAGGACTGAGGTTATTTATTCCATATTAACTCTGTCTCAAGCTCATATGCATCTCCCAAGATTCTTCTTCCCAAACCACTTTAGGTTTAAGAATGACCTTTCCTAGGTCTTTAGCTTATGATTAAACAAATGAAACCATCAATAGATAGACCCCCTAATTCAGGTGTTGAATTACAAAAATGAATGTTCAGGGGGAAAAATGCTAACTCAATTGTATTAGTTAAAATATCAATAAACATTAGCGATGACACAGTGTCATGAAGCAGAAGGTCAAAGACTTACACACCCTTCACTGGGCGCCATGGTGGTACTTAACTGGGGCAGTTCCGGTTCTGCCATTAGGACCATGAGCACTCCAATCTCAATGAAATTGTATAAGACACTGCCATTATCCCTGGATCATTGCCACGATAGACCCAAACAACTCCAGTCTATCGTGTCAATGGGTATTTGGGGAGTCTTTAACACACGGATCATTGGCAAGCTGTGCCATAAAAACCCTGTAGGAGCCGTGACCGTGTGTGGAATCAATGCACACTCAGGGACTCCCCCATGCCCGGATCATTTGCAGCGCATCGTGTCAATGCATACTCCGGGAGCCCTTACTCTGAAGCCTGTGAGTGCTGAGGAACAGTGTACACCAAAAATACTTATGAAATAGTTGTTACAGTGCGTACACAGTATTCACTTTTCTAAATGGCATGTCAGCAAGTTCAGTGTGCCACAAATAACTCCTAAAAGACACAAAACACTCCTAGAGGCCCACCTTCACACATGAACGGTTGGTCCATGGAATTGCGGCATGGCTGTGGGGGAGTGTAAGTTCTTCTTTACAGTAAAAAAGGGAAAAGGAAGAGACATCTCCTACGCAGTGTTGTCAGGGTTTTCAGCATAATCCCAAACACCTCCTAATTTTTTCCTGGGCATGTGATCCCTAAGATACAAGGACCTTCCCTCCATCCCTGCCTTGTTCCAAAGTACCCGGAGAGCAAGGTGAGAGGGCAGAGTTAGAGGATAGGTGGGGTTGGGTCTTAAATGCGGTCCCACAGAAATATAGTGTGAACCACGTGTGTAAATTTAAATGTTCTTTGTAGCCACATTAAAAAAAAAAATTAATTCATGATACTTTATTTCACCCCATATACCCAAAATATTATCATTTCAATATGCAACCAATGTTTTTAAAGGATGAATGAGCCAGTTCACATTCTTTTTTTCATACAGTCTTCTTTACAATGGAGTGTGTATTTCCCACTTGGAGAACATCCTGGTCTGGCCTGGCCACACTGCAAGCACTCAGCAGCCTCTTGTGGTCAGTGGCTGCCCCAGTGAGCAGCACAGGGGCAGTGGCCCAGGAAAACCAACCCCAGGAGCTTGGATGTTCACTGCCTTCCTTCAACCACTCCAGGCAGGTGCGTCCACCTTTCCGCCTCATTTCCTCAGCAGGGCTGCAACTGCGGAACAGCAGCCTTTTCTCGGCAGCCTGACAGAATAGCTGTGTGTTGGGTTTCTGTAATCATAAAAATGACCACAAATACGCATTCGGAAAGAGGGACGAAAACTTCTCTAGGCCCAAATTGTAATGGCAGCACTAGGTCATCTTTCTTGGAGACGGAGGTGAAGGGAGGGCAAGGGGCCCCTGGGGAAGGAAAGAGGGGGTGGGCGTGGCGTCGAGTGCGGGGGCGGCGGCCTGACTGCACCCCCTAACTTCCCCAAACCTGCCACCAGCTCACCTCGCGGCGTGCGGGGACCCTGGCAGTCGGACGCGGCAGGGTGGCTGGTTTCTGGGGCTGAGTCTGGCCGGACACAAAAGAGGAGGGAAAGGAGGAAACGGAGACAAAGGCGCGGGGGAGGACGACGAGGCGCGCGCGGTCGCGGGGCGAAGCGGGGATGCGGGGCGGGCACGCGCAGCCCCGGGCTCCCGGGACTGAAGGGCGGGAGCAGGCGGAGCGGGCAGGGCGATTTGAATATCAGGCTCTGCCACACTTGGGGCGCCGCTGACAACTTCATTACCTCCGCATATAAAAATGACTGCCGGGGAATGCAAATAGCTCGCGAGTCTCAGCCGCCTGCCCCTGTTCCGCCGCCTGCTGTAGGCGGAGGCCCCGGGAGCCACGGCGGCCCGAGGCGCAGACGCGTCCTGTCCAACATAATGAACTGCCCCGCCGCGGCTCCGCCCACGCCCCCGCCCGCTCCCGCGCCCGCGCCGCCGAGCCCGGCCGGGATGGGGAGCCGGCTGGGTGCGGGAGGAGGAAGGGGTGGGCGGTCGGGCCCTGCTCAGAGGCCGCGCGTTGCTAGTCAGTGTCGGCAAATGCCCTGCCTCTTGACTCTGTCGTCCAATTAATGCCGTGAAAATGCCAGGAAAATAAGAGTGCTCGGTGGGTTCCACTAGTGACCGCGAACTCTGACCGAAAAGCGGGACCCCCGGCCTCCGTCCCGTGAGCCCTCGTGGTTAAATTGGACGCCAGCATCCCGGCGCCCGGCTCTTGCCTCTACTGCAAGCCGGCGGCGGGTGTGCTGCACCCTGCTCCCCAGGCCTGCAGCCCCCGCGGCCACCTGGACGAGGCTGCGTCGCAGTGCAGGACCCGCCTCCCGAACCCTGGGCCTTCCTTGCTGGGCTCCCCAGGTGGCCACCGAGGCCAGCCGCGTGCGGGAGGGAACGCAGGCTTCACGGCGTCTCTCTTCTTGCCCTGGCTTGCTCCCTGGCAAGAAGTCATCTCCTTCCTTCTGATAGTTCTCCCTGTCACATTTGGGCCCCTTGTGAACTTCTCGAGGGGAGGAGCTAGGTCACTTTTACTAATAATAGCAACAACGGCAGTAGTAAACATCTACTGAGGATTATTCTATGCAAGGCACTATGCCAACTGCTTTACCTACATTATGTTTATCACAGCGATCTTACTGCTCTCCTGGAAACCAGGCTTAGCAAAGCCTTGCAAGGTGCCCAGCATAAGCCAGCTAGGGTGGAGGGAGCACAGATGAGAACCCAGGCTCCTCTGCACTCTCTATCACTCTGCAGTATTTTCCCCGTCCTTCTTACAGCTCATACAACTGTCCAGCACTCCTTCCTCCCGCGACCGCATCACCCCCAGCCATTTTAGGCCAGGCCAGCCCCCACCACCCCCATCCCCCCACCCCCTCACCCCCTCCCTCTCCTTGGCCCAGAAGTAAATCCTAAGTAGTCTAAATCGGTTATGACCAACCCCTTCCCTTGCCCAGGCATTGGCTTAGGAAAGAGTATGTGACCAGTCCTGGCCAAGGCCAAGCCAGGGGACATCTGCTGGGATTTTCTGGGAAATGCTTCCTTGTTCTAAGAAAAGACACCCGTAGACGCGATTCCAGTTTCTTCTGTTGTATAATGTGTATCTTCACCACCTGGCAACCACCGAGGAGCCAGGGAACAAAGTTAATCTTTGCAGAGATTTACAGGGTTAAGTGAGCTAACTCCAGTGTTAAAGTTTAGGAGAATCATGTTTTAGTCCTCTCTCTACCTGCGATGTAGTCATCGTGTTTATTCAGGGACATATTTAAACTTATCTCCTTTTTGAAACAAGACAAGATACGAAGATGTAAACAAAGGAAAACTCCAGAAATTTCGTCTTGTCTCCATTAAAGAGTGTGTTTCTAGGCACTTCAGTGGAACCTGTCACTTCCAGCTTCTCTTCCTGGGCTCTCACCTCTTAACTCATTCAGCTTTTTCTCCCAACTCCCTTTTCCCTCAAAATAGCTCTTTGCCTACACAGCCAAGGCATCTGTTCCCTCCAGGAACATCAGAACCCCCCTTCTAACCATCCTGCACCCACACACCCAGGCGTCTGAGCTTGACTGCCTTTGAAATGTTTACTGGCCTTCAAGTAGTCTCTGAAGAATTTGCATCTAATTTTGAACTTAGGGAAAATCAGGCATAACCAGTCACTTACTAGTTTCCTTGGCAACTGCTTTAAAACAGAACCTGAATTGGAATGAAAATGGCTTTTTATGGTTTCACTAAAATCATACACACTTTTCATGAAAATATACCGAAAAAGCTATAAAAAATATGTATCTACTATATGCTTTATTAATTTATCTGGAATCAATACACAGTAACTAACTCAAATATCTCTGTTCCCCACTGCTGAGGAAAGGCACCCCACACTCCCTTAGCAAGACATTTAAGATTCTCCACAATCTGCACCTAACCCAGCTCCACTTTGTCTACTACAGTACACCCCCAAATCATGCTATTGCATTTCCTCTCCCATGACATTCTCTAGAATGCCCTTGAACTTCATGTCCAGCTGTTCAAATACCACCGATCCTTCCAAGTCCAGATTAAATATCACCTCTTCCAAGAAGCTTTTCCCGTTCCTTACATATAATGACACAAATTGAGTTACTTAGTGTTTATTTTCAGCAATATTTAGCATATTTTATTTACTGATACCCAGTATTGTTAAAATAATGCACATTTCCTAACAGTTGGGGGGCTTAAATATAACCATGAAACAATTAAAATGAGTAGTAAATATTATCAGCAGAATTAAACTCCCAACTTAAGGCTGAGCTGTTCTCTCAGATGTGATAAAATAAAGCTTCATATGCTGCTTGTTTTTCTTAGGATAACTTTGATTTCAGTAATAGAAAACCTGTCTGTAGTAGCTTTAAAAATGAAAAAAATGTAGTATCTCATGTAGGAAGTCCCAAGGTAGCAGATGCTAAGTTTGGTTAATTTAGTGGGTCAAAACTGTTTAATGTTGCCAAGTTTTTCTCATCTTTCCGAAACTGCCATCCTCAGTTTGCTGACCTTGTCCTTAGCTAGTTCTCCTCAAGGTCTCAAAATGGCTGCCATAGTTCCAGGCATCACTTTAAGACATGGAAAAGCCAGACAAAAAAGTTGACTGTTCTCTTAAATTTTTTAAGAGTGGAGAAATTATACCAAAGATCCCTCAGATCTTTTCTCATTGGCCAGAACCAGGGCACGCGACTATCTCTAAACTACCACTGGCAAGGGAGGCAAGATTATCAGAATTGATGACTAATCAGGATTTAACCTTGAATTACGTTGAGGGTAAGGGGAGCTGTGCAGGAGAGCAGGGAATTGACAGGACAGGCAATGCCAAAACAAAAGCTGAATTTTAGCCAGTTTCCCAGTCATCAATTTCTGCAACCAAACCATCCCAAAGCTTAGTGACTTAGAAAATTTTTTATTTTTTCTCTAGAATCTGGACAGGGCTCCTAAGGAAAAGGAATAAGGGAGGCTGGCTATTAAGTAGGCACTAAAAGTATCAGGAACCTTTTTTTTTTTTTTTTTTTTTTTTGAGATGGAGTCTTATTCTGTTGCCCAGGCCGAGCTGGAGTGCAGTGGCGCGATCTCAGCTCACTGCAACCTCCGCTTGCCTGGTTCAAGGAATTCTCCTGCCTCAGCCTCCCCAGTAGCTGGGATTAAAGGTGCACACCACCACGCCTGGCTAATTTTTGTATTTTTAGTAGAGACGGGGTTTCACCATGTTGGCCAGGCTGTCTCAAATACCCAACCTCAGGTGATCCTCCCACATTGGCCTCCCAAAGTGCTGGGATTACAGGCGTGAGCCACTGCACCTGGCCAGTATCAGCGACTTATGATGGCTTTTTATTTGAAGATCAAAACCAATCACCCTTTGATTATTCTTATATTGGTTCTTTCTACCAAAAAAAAGTGTTTGAAAAAATGGTGTATATTGAATTAGTCGATAGCAAACTGATTGGCTGAATCCAATTGTTAATTTTCTTAAGGTGCAGTAAAATATTTGCTCTTTTGCTTTGCTTTCTCCCCACTAAATAGCCATGTTATGGATCCCACATAGGATTTTGCCTTTAACAATATAAATGCTTGACTGAATTAAGCCATTTTTGCCCTAAGTTCTTTAGTTTGTAGACATCTGAGAATTAAGTCAGGAGAATAGCAAATAATTATTTTGATTTAGCAAATAATTTGATAACTGGATTATTCACCATTAGAATATTTCTCTTTGAAAACATGTAAATCACAGAAATGTTTGAAGATAAAACTATTAGTCAGTCACTTCTCAAAGGCAGATAGGAAAATTGTAACATGTAGTCTTTGTTTTGTAATGTCACTTCGTTATCCTAAATAGGCCTTCTAGTTCTCTTTTAATTTATATCTATATATAAGGTAAGAAAGTTCTTAAGTAGTGGCTAAGTCATGTCATTTGTCTGGAGTCAATATACAGTAACTAATCAGAATGTCTCTGGTCCCTACTGCTGAGGTAAGGCAGCCCACACTCCCTTAGCAAGACATTTTTAGTCCTGTCATTTACTAAAATACCACATGGACTTCCTTTTGTCATCATATCTTCCATCTTCTAATAAATGTGTAAGTGTCTCTAGGACAATACCTGGTTGGATGATGAATGTTCATACCATCATACTCTCCCTTTCTTTTCAAGACACTCATGGAACTGCTTGCACAAAATCTGATTTATTCCAATACCATCTCTGTGAATCATAGACCTTTAAAGCCAGAATGACAGTCCTCTAATTTGACAGGCAAAGAAACTAAGGACCTAGAATTTAGAGAATTTTCTGGAAGTTACCAGACTTGTTAGTGACACAGTGGGATCTCATTATCTTGTTTTCTGGTTGGTTGCCTCTTAGACCATACGTTGGTATTAATGATTAACATGAAATACAGGCCTAACTCTAACCAGGTTATGAGTCAGATTCTTTAATATGGAGTTGGTGGCACTCACTCAACCAGGTCCCTGTAATCTCCACCCCAGCATACCCAGAGATCCCATCAAGTCTCATTCCCAGGTACCTGAGGTCTCCTCAAATCCCTGTTTCATTACCTGTGCCAGCAGCCCAGGCAAACCCGGGGTTCAAGGAAGGTACTTGACAAGATGCTTCTTCCCGTCCCCATTGAGCTGGGGCAGTCAGGGGAAACAGAGGGGACAGCTGGTGATGCATCGCCTCCTGTCTATGCACCTTCACAGTGAATTTAAGGCTGAATCTTCAGATTCACATCTGACAGCTTAATCATAAAAGAAGGTTTTTGCTTCTCAAATGTTAATTGAATTTTCCCCCTTAAACAATTGTTTGGATTTAGATACCCTGAGGCCTGTATTTTTTCAGTGTGGAATTATTCCATTGGCAGCATGCATTCGAATCCACAACTCATGTTTCAAATCATACATTTCTAAAAAGAGAAACCAATGTGCTCCAATTCACTAATACTTTTAAACGATTGAAAGACAACTAAGAAAATGAAACCTAACCATGACTATTTGTACCCTTCTTTTTCTTCAACCAACAATTGCTATAATCCACACTAATGAGGTAGACTGTGTTAAGAATTTTCTTCACTTAACATTTCTCATTATTAATAAATTCTGCGCTGACAACTATAAAGTGAACACTTTGGATTTATGCACCTAACCTAATTACATATGCTGCATGTACGCATTTCATTATTTATTTGACAGATTCATTCCTTGATATAATAAATAATTAAACAAGAATCAAATATTAACAATCAGATACATGTTAATTCTCCTCAAATCTGTAGAAACAAACTATATTTTTATCTTCAGTTCAACAAGCATTGATTAAAATTTCTTCATTAGGCAAATTTCATAAGCAAAGTTCTTGATCTACTTTTCTTACTTTCACTGAAAATTAAACCTGGAACAAATTATTCCAGGATTACTTCATGGAAAAAAATAAATGTAACAGTATTTGTAGCAAGCCATTGGATTTGTAATCTTCCATGAGCACTGCTGTATCTTATACATGAAACATTAATCTAAGTGTTTGTTAGGAATTCTCAAAGATGGTCTTATTATAAACCAGAAGCCAGTATCAAATTGGTTGCTAGTGGTGTATTACCAGAGATGTCTTGTGGGATAATGGTTTTAACCAAACAATTATTTTATAATTTGTTTAAAGAATAATTCCATGACATTATGGACAATGGTAAAACTCAATTTGGGCTGAAAATTTACACTGAGGTCAAAGTATAGCTGTTGCTTTTTGCACTTTAATGAGCTAGCTTTAAATTTTTTTATTCACGTATATCAACATCTTCATTGATCAAACTATTCTCACATTTTATCAAATTTGCTTTGGTAGAGGATACAATACAATTTCATCATTTAAAAAATATTAAAGATTCATAGATAGCCACATTATTCATAATGCAAGATTAATGCCAGGCTGACAGGTTTTTGTAAAGATCTGACTCTTTTTTTCTAAGTGCATATACCATATCTATGTGAAATGTACCTCTGATGTTGCATATTGATTACTCCCTTCTCTTCTCTTCTAATGCTAAAGAGAGAATATTATGAAATGATTGTCAGAGTTAGTGTGTCTCTGACCTACATGTGTACTATTAATAATTTATGAGCTGATTTGAAATACGGCACCAAGAAATCAACTGAGGACCACAGCCGCTCCCAGGATGACATAGACTCTGGGTTGACAGCATGTGTGCCCAGATATTGAGGTTCTATTTGTTAAAATTCATAGAGAGACACAAATTCTTTGAGTGCCAGAGTTAACCGAATGGAAGGAAGCCACGCTTCTTTGTTAGAAATTTCAAGTAGCTACATTTATCTCTTTTCATCCAATCCTTTCTGCGACATGAAATTTCCTTTTTAAATTATTTAATCAGGTTGTCAAGTTAACTCATAGTGTCCATAAACACTGGAGAAGCTAAATTCAAATAATATGGAGGCATATAAAGCAAAAGATCAGGTCTTCCGTCTTATTTCCCCCATGCCTTCACACTCAAAGGTTGTCCAGTGTGTATCCTTCCAGACTGTTTTCTGTGTTCCTACAAAGACAGAGGAGGTGGGGAGAGAGAGTTCCCACTATTCTCAGAAATGGTCTCACACTCTACACACAGTGCTGCAGGCGGCTTTTTCCACTCAACAACATGTCAAAGACACCGCCCACATCAGCACATACATTTGTAGCTCAACTTTTAAACAACAATGTAGTGTTCCATTTTAAAGATGTCCTTTGACTCATTTATCCATTCCCTTATTAATGTATCGGTAAGCGGTCTCAGATGTTTCATGATTTGCAATGCCGCATATACTGAACATATATACTTATGCCCTTGCTCAACTATTTCTCTAAGATAGAGTCCTAGAAGTGGAGTTGCTAGGCCAGTAACTGATTGTTAAATATCCTGAATCCACTAATTAGGGAAGGATAGATAAATATTCTTACTTAGGATTTAAATAATGTAACATTACACTAACATATATGCTCATAATATTTAAGTTCATTTCTTTAAAAAAGTTGGCTGGGCTTGGCAGCTCACGCCTATAATCCCAGCATTTTGGGAGGTTGAGGTGAAAGGATCACTTGAGCCAAGGAGCTCAAGACCAACCTAGGCAACATAGCAAGACCTGCCTCTATCTTAAAAATACAAAAATTAGCCAGGAGTGGTGACATTCGCCTGTAGTTCCAGCTACTTGGGAGGTTGAGGTGGGAGGACTGCTTAAGCCCAGGAGTCTGAGGCTGCAGTGAACTAAGATAGCACCATCACACTCCAGTCTGGGGAAGAGAGTGAGACCCCATCTGTTTAAAAAAAAAAAAAAAGTACATTTTTTAAACTTTAATAAAACTGAGTAATTTTAAAAATTAGTTATATTAATTTCATGTGTGAGTAGCTTTATACAAAGCAAACTAAAGTCTACGTTTTTTTAATGCTTTAGCAATATGTCATCAAGCCACACATCTATATATGTTATTTTCAAATCATTGTCCAAAGCAGCCAGTCTTCATTATAGCAATACTACAAATAACTAGCACTTGAAAAGTGTGTTTATAGAGATTGACAACTGTTAAACTACTGAATGCTTTTCAAAATATATTCAAAAAATTTTATGTGTGAAAACATTTCATGTAAGAAATCTAATTATAAACAATGCTGTTATGTTTATTTCAAACCATCCCAGGCAAGTATATTTGTAAAATTCTCTTCTTTTCACCTAAATTGTTTCAAGCCTTCTACAAAAAGTATAATGGTTACCCAGTGTGTCTGTCAAGTTCTATTATATGAACTAAAATATGCTTTCAGAAAAGATACCTCGCATCCGATGACAGGCACTTCCTATCTGCTAGGATTCATAAAAATTGGAACACTGATCATTTCTTGTAGAGATTTTCTTTAGCAAGAAGATAAAGGGAAACCTTGTTATGCCAAATGACTTACTAGTCAAAAGTAGCCAGGACACTGAAACCTGGAAACTAGTTAATGGTTTGTAACAAGTCAGAAATAAAGATGTTCAACCAAGAAAATGACATTAAGCAGCACTGGCTACAAGAGAAAAGAGCAGCCTGTCAGAATCATGCAAGGGCTGTGGTGACAGGTAGACAATAAAATGGGATGACACGGGTTCCTCTCAGCAGGGGGTTTTAAACAGCTTTCTCTTGGGAGTTTCCATGCACTTCCTTTATAGGAAACCTTCTCTCTAAAAATGGCAACAGGCCCCTTGGAGGTCTTATTAAAATTCTCCCCCTGTGTTATAAAGTGTGTTGGATAAGGCAGATGACAGTACCTGAACAGTTAATTCTTCATTGTATAAAGGAAAGTAGGGACAACAGTCACACCAGGAAGGTAGCGAGGTGGCCGACATAGCCCAGTAATACTGCACAGTAGGCATTGTGGAACAGGAAATGAGTGAGAGGGGAAAATCCATCCACAATCCCACCTAGAATGGCAGACAGCAGGAATCCAAACAGAAGCAATATCATATATATAAATATTTCATATTTAGATTGCTATCCATTATATCTGTAAATGAATTTCATATACTAGTTTAAATCTCCATAGTGGTCAGTCCTATAGCATCATTAGGATGAATATTGTTTTCATTTTTAAGAGAAATTTTCTTTCACTCACTTTCTGCCACTAAACTGCGGCCATTACAGTGTATCTCTAGCTACCTCATTATGGGTCATAAAGGATATGCCAAGAAAGAATGGAAAGAAAGCAAAGAACCCAGTGATTGCCTGATGAGTTCCTTAATATCCGTAATTTCAAGGGCTTGATCTCTACTTTATCCACAGTAATGCTATTTCAGTTTTTTACTTAACCTTGTTTCAACGCAAAGTTATATCATTTCATATATGTTTATTTAAAGAGTTTTAATGCCACTAAACTAATTTCCAATAAAGTAATAACTGTTAGAACAGTCTTTGTTCTTATAAACCATTTCTCTCTTTTTTATTCTATTTGCAACATATTTTAAGCATCTAACAAAATAAGCATTTCATAACCTTTTTCAGCTAAATTTTTTTTTCTACTAATGTCATTTCAACTAGTGGGAGGTCTACATTTTCCACACTGCACTTCTACATTTAAAATTATTTCTGCTATAGATTAGTTGTCCCTTAGTGAGCGATGCAAAAATCCTAGCCTCTTTAAGCCCATCTTGTTTGACAGCATGTGATATTTGCATGAAATAAAAAACAAATATTTGTTCTTTTTATACAAGCTGTCAGCACAAGCTTAAGTTGTTTAGAAACCTATTCTGACAAACAGAATTGGTGTTTTCCACATGATATATGATGAAAGGTCAACAATAGGTAAAATCAAAATTATTTTAAAAGAAGAAAAGAATTGGCATGCTTTTTTTTAGACAAGGTCTTATTACATTGTCCAGGCTGAATTTGAATTCCTGGGCTCAAGCGATCCTCCTACCTCAGCCTCCCAGGTAGCTGAGACTATAGGCATGCACCAGTGCACTCAGCTGATATGCATTTCTTAAACCAAAGGTGATCCTGTTGTGCCATAAAGTACATAGTACAGTGACAATTAAAACTTCTTTGTTTACTTGTTTAAGAAAGCATGGACTTAATTCAAATTGCTCACTTACCAATGTATTAATGTTAGGTCCACCACAGGGATAGGTATAAGAAAATGTTCTATGTTACCTTAAAAAGTTGCCAATTAAAGTTGCATTTCAGCTCTTTTCTCCAGGGAGCTTTCTGATAGCTAATAGGAATATATTCTGAAGTCAGGCAAGCTGAGCATTCCTGATAGCACTGCCACCTAATCAGAGCCACTGAGCTACCACCTCCAGTTGCCCAACAGAGTCACGCTTCTGCTTATGAAACTGATGACTTCTGAATATGCAGGAGCAGTGATTTACCACAGTATGCTTTCAGGGGCAAATGCACTTTCACTCCACCTCTAGAACTTGCACTGTCAAGGCTGCCCTGGGGAATGCCTCAAGCCTGGGGACAAATTTCACCCACCCCTAGATCCACTCTGTCCTGTAGCCACAAGGACAGAACTTGTTCTGCTTCCTGTGGACGGTGTCCCATCTGGTGAACACACATTTTAATACATAAACTCTATTTCCAGGAATAATACCTATTGATATTAACAAGAAAATAGCATTTCTACAAGATTCCGTGAAAAGAAACCCTGTCAGTGCCACTCATTCTACCTTCAAAGACAAGTCCCTGTAATTACTTTCTCCTTATTTCCTTGTCTGGCTAAAGCAACAAGATCAAAAGAACCTATCCATTTTCCCCAGATACCTTCCAAAATGTGCGTTTGCTTTGCAGTCTGGGATCAGAAATTTCATTATCTGTATTTGTATTAGTAATTCACTGCACAAAGAGAACAGAGGGCAGAGAAAGAGAGCACGAGTGGAAGCAAACATCACAGACAATTGTATATATGCAAATGCTTGCAAATTTCTGCCAGCATCTCCCTATCTACAACCAAGCAACATGGAAGTCTATTCATCCCTCCAGCTTCTTTGCTGCCAAATGTGGTTGTGGTTTTGAGGAAAATATTCAGAAAATGTTGAACTTTCAGTCACCAGGACTAAATCTAACTCAAAACCTACAATATAAACGGCGAATGCTAAATAAAATTAGTGATTTTCTAGAAAGACTTGGGATATGCAACATTCTGACTACAAAGGGTAAAAAATAAGATTGGCTTGCGACGGGGGTGGGGGAAGGAAGGGAATGGTTGCATGCAGCTCTCCAACCCAACTGACAGAGAACTGAAATGTTGCCTCTTGTCTGTCTGGGGTTGTGCATTTGCATAAATAGCCTAAGTAAGAAGGGGTATAAAAAAACCGGGAACCGTCCTGATAAAGAAAATGCCCCAAATTCAAACCCATAAATGCAAGTGCTCATTTTCAAATATATATGCGTAGTGTTTGAAAATGACAGCAAGAATCATTATGTATTTTGTTTTGTCTTGAAATCAATTATTCCCAAACAGTAATGATTTATCAAAATTTTTCATGACTTCCTTTATTTGTAGATATTTATTCTACCCACTGCAAATCAGTGATAATGGTAATAATTCACATATATACATGTCATTCACATATAATCATTCAGTGCATCCTTAAAATTATAAAATTATAATGTTGAGGGTCAGCATTATACCCGTTTTACAGGTAAACAGACCAAGGCTCCGAAGTTTAGAGAGTTACTCAAATTTACATAACTAGTAAATTAGTAAATGGCAGGACTGGAATTCAAACCCTCATGCTTGACTCTGAATCCCAAGAGCCTCCAATGATGCTGTGCAACATTACCAAAGATGTAATGGCCTCGGCCATATTTTGCCCCTCAGCAACATTTGCCCCTGCTGGCTGTGCTGCTCTGGAAGCCCTCTGCTTTCCTTATTCTTGGGAATTGCTCTTTGATTTGTCTTCTGCCTCTTAGATTGTCTCAGTCACTTCCAGGGTCTCCTCTTCCCAGGTCTTCTGTCTACCCTCATCTATCTCTGCCGTCAGTGAGCAATCTCACACACTTCCACTCCTTCATTTATTAATTCAACAAATAGACTTTGAGCACCTCCTATGTGCCAGGCACTAGTCTAGGCAT
This sequence comes from Chlorocebus sabaeus, assembly GCF_047675955.1. Lineage (NCBI taxonomy): Eukaryota > Metazoa > Chordata > Mammalia > Primates > Cercopithecidae > Chlorocebus > Chlorocebus sabaeus. Next base: position 35,472,053 of record NC_132924.1, read on the forward strand.
GTGGGACACCACCGTGAACAACAGCCTGTCTCCGTCCTCAGATAAAGCTTATATTGTCATGGGGACGCAGAGGACATAGATAAAAACAAATAGATATCTACTTAGATACAGGTGATTGATGCTATGAGAATACAAAGCAGCGAGGAGAGATGGGGAAGGTAAGGAAAAGGGAATTAAGAAGGAGATTGCAATTTGGGAAGGCCTCACTGAGATAACATTTGTGGAAAGATGTCCTTCATCAATTCTCCTCTCAGAAAATTTCTAAATGTTCCTCTCTACCTCTCGCCCTATTCCAACCTCACATTTTCACCTCTGGGCATATCATCTCTTCCTGTACCCACATCCTGGCTGCACCTGAATTCATCCTCCCCTTCTCTTCCTCCTGCACCTCTTCCTGTGCTGCCCACTCTAAGTAACAGCACCACCATTCTTTATGCCATGAATATGCGCCCAGTCAAGAAATACATAAGAGGCCACTTCTAAGTGAATGCACTACTGTATTCTAGGTGCTAAGAGAATACATTAGTTTTATAACAGCTATTTTCTCCTTGAGAAACCATATAGGGTATTAGAAACAGAACTGATTCTGTGTTCAATCCCACCTTTTCCATTAATTAGCAGCAGGTTCATCTATACAATGAGAATAATGGTACCCACTTTCTATTAATGTTGAAGTAGTCCCCCCCATCCAGTGGGGTATATTCAAGACCCTCAGTGGATGCCTGAAACCTCAGATAGGCTGAACCATGTATACACTATGGTTTTTCCTATATGTGCATACCTATAATAACATTTAATTTATAAATTAGGCACGCTAAGAAATTAACAACAACAATAATAAAATTGAGGGGTTATAATGATATACTGTAATAAAAGTTATGTGAATATGGTCTCTTTCTCAAAATATCTTATTGTACTCCACTCACCGATCTTTAGACTGCAGTGGATGGCCAGTAACTGAGACCTCAGAAAGCAATTTGGGGAACTACTATATAGGGATTAAATGCAACTGCGCAGGTAAAGTCAGCAAGTGAGCAAATGAATGAATAAATCAGTGAATGATATGCTTACTGCAGTGCTTGACATGGGAAATATCCAACAGTCTTAAAGGATGTCATCAGGACCCAGTCAATTCATCTCTCAGCTCTATTACCTTTGACGTGGGCTCCATTTTCAGGCAGTGGCAATATGAGCTTCCCAGAGTTCCAGGCTTTCATCCTATCCAGCCATCCCAGAGGAGGAAAGAGTTTCTTTTCTCAACAGTAGCACAAATGTCATTGGTTTTGACTGGGCATGTGACCACTTATGAACCACTCATCAGTTGGGCCAGGAAAATACAATTGCTCTGATTGACTAGACTTGGGTTACAACTCCCTGTGGGGATGAAGGTTGACTCAGCTCCACTCAAACCACAGGGACTGAGAGTGGAGAGGGGTGGTCCCTGAGAAATATCAAGAGTCTTGCAGAAAGAGAATGGATATTGGGCAGGTGAGACTACCCCCAGTTACGGCACCTGATTCATTCTGTCTTACATTGTAGTTAGATGTTTTCATGTGTGTCTGCCCTCAGATTGAGAGCTTCCAAGAACAGGGGTTGAAGGTTTGCTATCATCTATCTGCTGGAGTACCCAGCTCAATCTTCGGAATATAGTACATGCTCAATAAATGCTTTTAGTATGAACTGATTCATTACACTAATGTAAACTATTTCTTCTTTTGCATATTTTAAGTTCTGTGGTGTCTTGTTCTCTTCTTATTACAGGAAAATACATAAAGTCTAAAATACACATACACCTTATAACACTTTAAAAGACAGGTTTCCAACAGCAGAAGCACATAAACCATCTTCAAAATTTAAATATATATTGACTTTCTCTCCTCTAAAATCATTAACTCAGCTAAGTTTACATAGGTGAGAAAAAGAGCAAGAGCGGTAGTGCCTTTCTAAGCCACTTCATCTTGCTATTCTGTTTTTATTTGGCAAATGCTGCATTTGTTGAAAATGTGAGTGCATAAGATTTTCAAGACTTGCACTGCAGCACTCACAAGGTGTCAGTATGCACTGGGCATCAATTGGATTTGACTACAGTGTAGAAATGTCCTTGATCTTCCTCTGAGCCACGTGATTTCAACCTCTACTGCCTTTTTCAAGGCTACCTCCTCAAATCCTGTAATCCCAAGTGTGGCATTCTCTCCTTCTTCCTGGGTACATGGCTGCCCAGCTAGAGATATGTCCCAGCCTTGCTTGTGTCTGGTGTGATCATGTAACTGAGTTCTCACCAAGTGATGTGGTGATGTGTACAACTTCCAGATCATCTTCTTAAAGATGTCTAAGATTTGCTTTTAAATATAATGCAGCAAAGCTGTGGGGAACCTATCTGGGGGATATAAATGATACAAGTTTGACCATACAAAAGTAACTGTTTAAGCTCAGTGACAGGCACATGGGAATCTCTTATACTGCATTATCCCTACATTTGTGTATGTTTGAAAATTTCTATTGAAAAATAAATTATGCTGCTGGGCACGGTGGCTCACGCCTGTAATCCCAGCACTTTGGGAGGCAAAGGTGAGCTGATCACGAGGTCAGGAGATCGAGATCATCCTGGCTAACACAGTGAAACCTTGTCTCTACTTAAAATACAAAAAATTAGCCAAGCGTGGTGGCGGGCACCTGTAGTCCCAGCTACTCGGGAGGCTGAGGCAGGAGAACAGCATGAACCCAGGAGGCAGAGGTTGCAGTGAGCCAAGATGTGCCACTGCACTCCAGCCTGAGCGACAGAGCGAGACTCCGTCTCAAAAAAAAGAAAAAATAAATGATGCCAGGCATGATTGTCCACACCTGTAATTCCAGCACTTTGAGAGGCTAAGGTGGGAGGAAGGATGCTTGAGCCCAGGAGTTTGAGACCACCCTGGGGAACATAGCAAGACCCCCATCTCTACAACAGATAAAATTAGCTAGGGATGGTGATGTGTACCTATAGTCCAAAGTACTCGGGAGGCTAAGGTGGGAGGACTGCTTGAGCCCAAGAGGTTGAGGCTGCAATGAGCTGATACTGCACCACTGCACTCCTAGGTGACAGAGTGAGACTCTGTCTAAAAAAAAAAAAAAAATTAAAAGGTGCTTTCGCCAGTTATGTTCTCTCCTTTCCTAACGTGGTTAGAAAGAGGGCTGACTGGAGCAATCCTGGAAAGAAAAGCACGTATTGAGGATTGCCGAGCCACTCCTCCAGTCCAGGTCCCTGGGCGGCTTCCTGGAGCAGGGCTTGCTTACCTCCTTTGGAGAGTTACTTGAAAGAGAAATTGATTTCTCCCTCATTGGAGCCATTGCCATCTGGGGTGTCTTTGTTACAGCTACAGTGTTGTCCAGGTGACTCTAGCTCCTTATTTATTTCCATTTTATTTCAAACCATCTCCTCTACTCTAACAGACAGTATAATCTTACCTGCCTTCACCAAACCTTTACTTATTTCTGCCTCTCTTATAGGTCAGAACAATGTTAGAGCTCAAAAAATGTTTACTATGTTTACATTTTTTGTTGTTTTGAGGTCAGGCTGAACCACCAACTACAGAAATAACTAGACTCCACTAAGACAACTTCAATTAAACTGCTCACAATACAACTCACTGTCAAAACCTTTACACCAATTTCACATTTGAGTTTGGAGGTCATTATTTAACATAGCTATGAACAAACCTTTGATTCAGAAAAGAACCATAAATTACAGTAAAACTTAGGATGAAATATTAATGTTGAGAACATTTCAACTAGAAAATAAAAGGTTCAGGAAAACTTAATTTTTTTCAAAAAAAATATAAAATACAGTTGTGTTATAAACCCTGCAAGCTGACTCCAACCCACAGACACGTTTTATCTTCCCCTCTCCAAATGCGGCACAGTTCCACACAGCATTTCAGGAGTTTTGAATGTCAGTGCCCTTAGAGGGCACTAGTGCCTCCTCCCTCCCCGGTGGCCTTGCACAAGGGCCTCCTTCCACATTTACCCTGAGGCCTGTGATCTGCCCATAGATTGGGCTTAATGGGGGCATGAGGCATGTAGACAAAATCGTTTTCTAAAAAGAGTGGTTAATCCTCATCGTGGATTGCCAAAGAAGGTCATAGACATGAGAAATATTCTTAGAAATAAGGTTGGTTTTCACACAGTGGTTTTGGGGTGAGGTCCCCTGAAGGTCAGGGGATAAACTTGGTAGGTAGACCAACAAACAGGAAAACAAAAATTGGGTGCAAGCTGGTGTTCATGACTACTAAACAAAATTAGGAGTTTCAGGAAAAACCTTTTACAGGGTTAGACTGCAGGCTTGTCTCTGATCACCACTGTGACAGCCAGTGTGCCCACCTGCTCCCACCCTCCACTCTCCCTCCCCTCCTCCACTCCCCTACCTCTCCCTCCCCCTACCTCCCCTCTCTCTGCCCTCATACCCCCCACCCCAGACTCCTCAGGTGAATCCCATCTTTGTCAGACTAGTTCCTAAGCTATGGCTGCAAAGATTGGAATTAGAGTGGGGAGGAGCCGAGAGGGCCAGGGACTGCTGTGTCATATTTACTCTGAGAGCTACCGGGAGAACAGCGAGGAATAGATCTGGAGGGTTAAAGAAAAGGATGAGAGAGACAAGAGCCAGTGTGGGCTGGGTCTGGATAATCAGAAAGAGGCTAAAGTCAGGAGTTTGAAAAGAAGCCGAAGAGGAATGGGATAGAGATACGTTGTTATGTGCTGCATAGTTAACATCTCAGTCAACAACAGACTGCATGTGCGACTGTTGTCCCATGAGTATCATGGAGCTGCCCTCTACAGGTGTACCATTTTTTATCTTTTATACAGTATTTTAACTGTACCTTTTCTATGTTTAGACCACATATATTCACCATTGTGTTACAGCTGCCTACAGTGTTCAGTACAGTTACCTGCTGTACAGGTTTGCAGCCTAGGAGCACTAGGCTGTGGCCAGAGTGTTTAGTAGGCTATGCCATCTAGGTTTGTGTAAGTAAACTCTGTGATGTTCACACAACAAAATTGCTTAACGACACATTTCTCAGAACGTGTCCCCATTGTTAAGCAATGCATGACTGCATATGGTCCCCAACCTAGGGTGGTTTGACTCACGACTTTTTGACTTACAATGACATGATAGCAATATACATTCAGTAGAAATTGTACTTCAAGTTCACATACAACCATGCTCTTTCTCACTTTCAATATCGTATTCAATAAATTACATGAGGTATTCAACACTAGATTATAAAATAGACTTTGTGTTAGATGTTCTTGCCCAACTGTAGGCTAAAGTAAATGTTCTGAATATGTTTAAGGTAAGTTAAGTTAGGATGTTCAGTAGGTTAGATATATCAAATGCATTTTGATTTACAATATGTTCAACTTACCATAGGTTTACTATTACATGATAGTATGACATACTGTCATAAGTCAAGGAGCATCTGGTGAGGTGAGAAGAGAGACAGAAAGAAACAGAGGCTTTTAAGTTTGAGAGGCCAGGCAAGGTGGCTCACGCCTGTAATCCCAGCATGATCGCCTGAGCTCAGGAGTTTGAGACCAGCCTTGGCAACATGGCAAAACCCTGTCTCTACCAAAAATATTTTCAAAATTAGCCAGGCATGGTGGTGTACACCTGCAGTCCCAGCTACTCGGGAGGCTGAAGTGGGAGGATGGCTTGAGACTGGGAGGTGGAGGCTGCAGTGAACCATGATTGTGCCACCGCACTCCAGCCTGGGCAACAGAGCAAGACCCTGTCTCAAAAATAAACAAACAAACAAACAAACTTAGTACCATACTCCCTGCCTCTCTGTAGAACCTGTTCTCTGAAGGGGAATTGTTCTCATTTAGTGATATCCACATGTTCCTTGCACCCTGGCTTCAAGAACACCTAGGGTGAATGCAAGTGCCCCTTAATCCTTTTCAGAAGGAATCCAAAGTACTATAGATTCAAGGGATCACTGTTCACCCTTTTTTTTTTAAACCAGTTTAGGAAAACTGTGCACAGTACCCCTACACACAGACGCATACACACACACACACACACACACACACAAACGCACACTTAAAAGATTCACAGTGAATTTTTTTTTCTTGAGGGTCTTGCTCTGTTGCCCAGGCGAGTGTGCAGTGCCATAATCACAGCTCATTGCAGCCTTGACCTCCCAGGCTCTGGCGATCCTCCCACCTCAGCCCTCCAAGTAGCTGGGACCATAGGCATGTGCCACCACACCCGGCTAATTTATTTATTTATTTATTTTTTTGTAGAGATGGGTTTTTGCCACCTTACCCAGGCTGGTCTCAAACTCCTAGCCTCCAGTGATCCGCCTGCCTCGGCCTCCCAGAGTGCTAGGATTACAGGTGTGAGCCACTGCCCTGGCCTCACAGTGAATATTACCATATGAAAGTCACTGAGAAGTCCTGCAGAAAAATTAATATTAAACTTTATTTAGCCCAACGTGTCCAAAACGTAACTGGCCATGGAAACCTCCATCCTGCTTTTTTTTTTTTAAACTTATTAGCATTCTTCAGAACTAGCGCTATACGGAACACCTTTAGAAAGTTCTGTATCCAATCTTTTTATTGTACTGAGGAGAAAATTGAGGTCCAGAGAGGTTGGGAACTGCCTTTGGGTATGTGCCAGCCTCAGAGCCAGAACCTGATTCACCAGACATCCTTCCAAATCAACACTCTCTCCGGTAAATCACACTTCAGTATGTCTATTCTATACCTCTAATATATAAACAGTACACACAGCACATGAGTTGATAGCCTTGTAACTGCCAACTTACAAATCACCCTTTAAAAAAATACTAAGAAATCGCTAGGTGAGAGCTGAGATCATGTATACAAACTTGAAGTGTGTTTATATACACTATTAATTGCCCTTGTCATGGTTTATACTAGTTAGCCAAGTCTTGCTGGTATCAATTGTTTATCCTCATTGCCTTCTCACTGAAATACTACTACCAATAACAAATACTGGCTCCCTTTTTGCTCTCAGTGTGAAGTATAGCATTAATATAGTGATGCAAATTTCTAGCATTTATCTTTATGCATTCATTTAAATGGAGCCAAAACTAAAGAAATCACTTGTTAACAAGATAATCAAAAACAAATCCTTATACTGAGCACTTCATTGATAGATCAAATCCCGTTATCACTAACTAAAAGGAAAATTCTTTACTTTGGAATTTGGTTGAAATTAAGACAATTTTCAAAACAGAAAAATAAGAATGAAGAGAGGGGCATGGAAATCTTTGTTTTTGCAAGTTATAACTATTTGTCATATTAAAAAGTAAATTATGTTTGATTGTAAATTTTAAAAGGTAGGTAACATACAAATTTTTTAAAATCATATTTTGAGAGCAGTCAGTACCCAACTTTAAAAAGTATTTATGAATAATAACATATTAGGAAAGATCAATTGAAATTTCTGTCTAAAAAGTTAAATATTCAGTGCCTGTGATCTGTATTTGTTACCGAAGGCTTCTTTATCAGCAGAAAAGGCAAATGATACCCTGCAAATGTTTCCAGCATGCAACTTTGCTTATCTCCCTGTATTAATGAAACTTATGGCAGTTGTTATATTAACCTTATCACATAGTACAGCAGTAAGGGAAGACTATTGTGAAGGAAAAAAAAAAAAACCATTTTGTTTAATCTCTGGGACCTTTTTTGAACCTAGCAATTTTCTGATTGTCAAGGATGGAAAAAAAATGAAAGTTAAACTTTTACTGAGTTTATTTACAATCTCAAAGAAGAAACTGGACATTTCCAAATGAGTGATTCAGTAAACATCATAAAATTTGAAGAGGACACAGATTAAATTATCAACTAAATGCTCATTATATGAGTTCTGGGTTTCATGGGGTCCACTAGGGCGCTCCCACCAGGAGTCAGGAAGTGGCTCCTGAGAAAGGCAGCCTCTCCTTCAGGGCTCTGAACTGCTCATTTGTGAATATGACATTACCAAAAAAACTCCCATTTGCCCCTTGTAAGACTTCTATCTCCTTCTTCATACAGTCTCTATGTGCACACAGATGAAATTCAGAGGCTCTGTCTTTTAATCCCTCTTTAACTTGGATAATATCAAACCTGACCCTGACACCATTCTACCTTCTCTTCTCTCAAGGTATTGAGAAATCACCTAACTCTATGATTGCAATTAATGTTTGGTTTAGCTACAAATGCTTGAGCTCAACCCACATACTAGCAGAATGAACACAAGTCCCTTGCACTCCCCCACCTAGGTAACATGCTTTTTCCTTTTTTTTTTTTTTTTTCTTTCATTATCCCTTTAACACAGAGCAGGGCTACTGATTAGCAAGAGGCAGTTTGACTCCGGCAATAGGTCTTCTTCACTAAGCCTCACTGTCATGGAAATTCCAGCTGCTACAAGAATAAGAGGCTCAATCCATATTTGCCAGCTCTAATATGAAATCTGTCAGAGCCCAAATTAATGAGTTCCAAATTCCTTACATCACGATAACAGGTTAAGACTGGTCAATTAATTACATAAATCCTTCCCGATTCATTGTGCGTTTGCAGCCCAGATTGTGTCTTACATTACTCCATGACACAAGGCCTTTTGGCTCCTGTTGTTCTGCAGAAAGGCCCCATTTAAGTGGAGGCTGCCTGCCACGGCAAAATGTTAAATGTCACACGTTAAATTTGCACTTTTCTGTAATTGCTTTTGTTTAAAAAAAAATTAAACGAAAGCACAGGGCTCCCAGTACACTGCTATGCAGAGAGCTGGGATTGTACTGCACGGATCCCAGGGCAGGTCAGCACCTGTGTTTTACCTCTAATAGCACATGCTCCCAGCACCGGGTCCTCTATAAGCAGTGGAACCCAGAATGTGCATATTTGTGAAAATAAGCCAAGTTTCCCTAAGATCTAAGATTCTTATCTTTATGAAAGGATTAAAATAGGATTTTCTACATAGCCAGCTTCCCTTGTCTACCAGTAAAAATATTGGATATCTTAAACACTGTCGATCTAGTCACCTTTCAGAAGCGTGTGCATATTATATTTGCATAGGCCTTTGCCTCCAAAAAAAAAAAAAAAAAAGATATTCCAGATGGCTTTGCTATTTGGATTTGTCACTGTAACCCACCTACAGAGAGTGGTCTAATTGAGGACCTCATAATCATCCAGGTCAAATCTTTTCCTTTTTATAACATCACAATGTACCTGGAATCACAGCTAGTTAAAACTTGACCTGGATGTGTGACCTCCAGATTCCTAGCGTAGTCCCTCCACCCCACTACATGCCTCTGTGGACTTGTATGCATGTAGTTGCTGGGTACCGAATGGAACCGGTTCTGGTTGCGTTTCCTGAACCACCTTATTGTGGGCTAGGGGTTCTGCGAATACACCAGCGACCAAATGATGCTCTTAAGTACAACCGACACCTACGTAGGGAGCAGGTTCTTTATAGTATACTTGGGAGCCCTAACGCTACTCCACTACGCGGGCAGCTCGCCAGACCCAACCAAGGGTGCATTCTGCAGAGGGCGGCTGCAGACTCCGCACTGGCCCGGTAGCGCCCCCTTCTGTCCTCCGGCGACCTGGCACCTGATGTGTCACAGGCCGCGCGCTTTTTCCGGGGACTAGAACACAGTCCCGCTTACAGGGCCTCAGCCTAAAGCGGGTGGAAAACTTGTGTCACCCCCCAACCCCACCCCACACACACACACACACACAGAGCACCCTGACCCAGGCGCGTTTCTGGACCTGGAGACACGCACTCCTTCCCCAGTAGCCCAGTCTTACCACCAGGCGCGACTGTCCCCTCCCTCTCCAGACGGGAGGGGGCAGGTTAACGCAGCCGCGCGCCCGCCGGGCAGGTTAGGCTTTTGGGGACCTAGAAGGGAAAGGGGTTAACTAATGTGTGCGATGCGTGTGCAGATGACAAAATTTAGGGCGCGTAGAGTTTGCCCGGCGCCACCGCGTCCGCTCACGGGGGCCCTCGGGGGCTGGGCCCCACAGGGCCGGGGCAGCACGGCATCGCCCCTCCTCCAGCTGGGCGCGAGCGTCTGCAGAACAAAGCCTGGGGTCCAGCCCCGGACCCGGCGCGGCCGCCCCTCACCCAGTCCCCGGGCTGCAGGGCCCGCTCCACGCGCGCTCTCCAGCCTGGCGGGGCCCTGGAAGCCAGGACACGCGGAGGCCCGGAGGGTCATCGGCGTTCAAGGCAGCCTCCCACACCAAGCGCACCGCCCGGAGCCCCTCTGCACGAGCGCTTTCTGCTTATTGCTCTTTTCCCCAGAAGCCAGAGTCATCACGGTAGCGCGGGAAGGGGCCTCGCGGGCCGGTCTGCAGCAGGTGCGGTCGGGAGCCGCAGGCCCGCGCGGTAAATCGCTGTCTCTTTGCGGTCGTTGTTCCCATTCACCGCCCGCCGCCCCCCCTCCACCAGGGTTCTTTTTTTTCCTTTCCGCCGCGCAGTTGCCATGGGTTACCAGGGCGGTTGCCATGGGTTACCGGACCGAGGCCGGCTGGCTCGCTACCTGCCGCCAGTCGCCGCCGCCGGCGGAGTGGCCCGGGCGGGAGGTGGCGGGAGCGCGCGTGTGTGGGACGCAGCGCGGGGGATGCGCGCGGGCCGCGGAGGCGCCGCAGCCAACAGGCGGCCGAGGGTGCAGCCGCGGGAGCGCCATCGCCAGTGGGGTGGGGGGCAAAGCTATAAAGAAGGCCCAGAGGTAAGAAACTAGCAAAAACACAACCACAAGTTATGCCCGTGCTGTGCCTCTAGCAGCAAAGACAAGCGGTGTGGGGTTTTGGATGAATCTACACTTCTCGTCGGGGGAGAAAGGGTATTTTCCTCTTTAGCATAAGCCATTTGCATAGTGTCTTTAGACCAGAGTTTAAATTCAGCAGGAAATTGTAGCTTAATGTTTTGGGGTTTTTTTCTCTCTTTTCCTCTATATCTTTTGAAAAGAAGTCTTTGGAATTTTGGAGAAAGAGAAAGGGTCATTAACTACCAGAGTTTGCGCAGCTAAAATAAATTAAGTGTCCAATGCACTGCTCATGATCTAGAAAAGTTTCCAGTTAAGACAGTTAAGAGTGAAGCGCAATTGTGTCTGCTAAAAAGGGACAATGGTGACTCGTTTGTAAGATGCATATGGCAAAGAATAGAACCAAAGTCCTTTGTATATATAGCAAATGTTAAAGAATGTTGCTTATTTACATCCTTCTGAAATTTTTGAACTCCACTCTATTAAAATTAATTTCTTATGACCTTTATTTGCAAAGAAAGTTCTATGCTTTGAATGTCAAATTGCAGTAACTAATTTCCGACAGTATTTTGTATTTGAAAATGTGTTTATATATAATAAACTAAGAAAAGGTCTATATTCCAAACAGAAACACAAAATTGTACTGAAATAAATTGTTTCCTTCATTGAAAAGATGTTGTTTTGTATTCATAGGATACCAGCTAAATAATTTAAATATTAAAAGGAAGACTATTTAGAAACAGAATAAGCTTTGTTATTTTTGTTTTAAAATGTTAAGAGGCTTCCAATGAAAAGGGGTCGTCTTTTATAGCTCAAATACTGAAAACCTTTTTTGTACCACAGTAGCTCAATAATAATGAATCCTTAAGGCATCCAAAAAATACAAACCAAATTCAAAACAGCATCTAGTTTACTGTTGGATATAACGGTGATTGTAGCCAGGCTAAATGAATTTGTTTAACTTCTTAGTTGTCATAAAAGAAATTTTGTTCTTTTACTTTATACTGCATATCACTTGTTTGTATTTAATTATTCAATGAAATGTGGACTAGGTTTGAAAAACTGGCAAGATACTTAACATCTTAAGGAATAGTATCTGCTTAAGAATAAATACTTGTCCCTAGTAATTTTTAAAACTTGAAATTTTAACTAGAATTAAGTAACTTTCTTCTAAGTGAGACTTTATAAGAAGCCTCAGTAACAGGTTGTTGACGTTCACTGTTGACACCTTTGGGTTATATATAAATCCAGTTCTACAACAAAACACGTAAGTTGGCTTTATAGGTGAATAGTTTACCCTTTCAGGATTAGCCAGGGAAAATGCAGTTTTGCTGTATTGTAACCATAAAGAATCCAGGATTAGAATTATTTCTATTTAAGTCACATTAAAAATAGTGTTAAATAAACATCTATTCAAGTTAGTTACATCAGTAATTATTTTCTTTTTCCTAAAGAAAGCTTTATAAAAAATATGCCAGGGAAAAATAAGAGACAAAGCAAGAAAACCACTGGAAACTGAAGTTCATCTAAATATCTCGGCTGCAAGAAATCAGTTTTAAGAAGCCAGTGTGTGGACACTGAAACAACTGAACCAAAGCTAAAAGCCTCAAATATGTACAACTATAGTTAATATTAAACCATGTTTTACCAAATTTCCTCATAAAAAATAAAAAACACTGAGTTTTGGTCTAAGGCAGAATATAGTCTCTTGTATAAAATAAGTGATCCGGCAAAGTTGATTTTTTTTCCCGTTTAATGTAAAAATGATCTCATGACATTTACATACTAAATATTAGGCATTAATATTAATTTTGATGGCTATGTTACATCATCTAAAAATAATATGACAATTGGTGGCATAGTATGTGTTTTTCAAAACCGCTGTAAAACAGAAATAGTGTGAACTCAAATACATATTGCTGAAGGGATGAGGATCGCTCTTAAATGCCTGGATGGCATAAACTTTACATATTAGCATGGTAAGAAATTACTAAATCTTGTGAACATGTACCCTAGAACATAAAGTATAATTTAAAAAAAAAGAAATTACTAAATCTTTTTCTTTTCCTGTATTAAAATAATGAGGATCTAAGACACATTAAATCAAAATATTTACAAAAATTTAATAATGTTTTAGACCAAAGAAAAAAAGGACAAATTAAATCATTCTAAATTTAATTTTTTAAATGTTAGTTCTTAGTTTTGTTAGCTTTTTTTTCTGTTGGTTCTTTGAAACAAGCATTGTAAAGACTTTTTAATAATACAATAGCTTTTAAACTCCTAGTGAAAATGAAAAGGTTGCTTTTTGTAGTAGCTTCTGCCACTCTTCAATTAGGCTGGGTGACAAAGCAACAAGTTATCCTAGTTATCTGAAAATATCTTCCTGTTAGTTTCACAGAAATATTTTGTACCATTCAACATGGAAGAAACTTGGGTAATTATCTCAAGAAAATGTTGCCTCATCTGAAATCTGAAGTTCAAAATAGTTTACCTAAGATATCTTTGGGACACTAAAAAAAAAGACATTTTATGAAAATTATACCAATCTTCAAGTAGATGCTTTAAAAGAAGGTGTTTTTAAAAAATGAATAATTATTTCTGAAATTAGCAAGTTGACATCCTTTTCTAAATTATGGGAATATTTATTGGTAAAATTAAATTTATTTTTATAAAATCCTTCCTCTGATTTAAGTAGTAAGTAACCACCACTGATACTGAAAGTTATCTAGTGATAAGAAATTGCACATTTAGTCAAAAAATAAATCATTAACCTGTAGTTCTAATTATGCAATGATAATGAAAAAAATGATTTGTCTCCAGAAACCATTTGTTGAAGCTGATTTTGGACAATGAAAATGTATTTCTGAATCTATATACTGGAATTATAAGTAATACTACTAGCACTATCTATGTTTTTTCTAAGATGTAAACATTATTTTAATATGCCTCTATTCATAAGATACATTTCCATCTAAGCGTGAAACAGAATACTGGAAAGGTTAGATACTCTTAAAATATTTCAGTCAAACACCCAAAAGCGTATAGTGTTTTGCCAGTGCACAGGAGGTATCCACAAAATATCAGCCACATGTCTGAGAGAGGCAGTCTGGTCTACACTGTTACTCTTCATCGGGGTTAACAACATATACACCGTGTTTACTGTTTACGGTAACACTGCCCCACTGATACAAGAAGGAATGCTCTATCTTGATTTTAAATGCTACTTAGTTGCCTATCTTTTTAAATTCAATAAAACCAACTAGGTTTTTTAAAGCATGTAAGTCATTTCATTTGAGGGCAAGATCTTGTTTACCAATAATGCCTGCCTGTAAAGGATAGTATTGCATTCACAGGATTTTTAGCTTTACACAGAAGCCTACCTAAAATAAGACAACATAAAAATACCACTAATAAACAACCCAACAGCTTTAAGAATTTAAATACCTAACATCATGACAGTGAGCTTTAGGTAAGAATGTATTATGACGAAGCTTTCTTCTCTATGACTGGACATAATTTGCTATTCCTAAGATAGTAACATTAGAATTATTTTTCAGGATTCCTGCGGAGCTGTATTTACTTTACATCCATGTGAACTGCTGTCATCACTACTGTGTCCAAGCCCAGAGGATGAACTGGAAAAGAAGAGAGGGGGAAAATAATAAAAAGAGGAAATTGGTTTTCACAACACACTCAAAGCCTGAGTAACAGAGGAGAACTTTAATTATCTCCAGTCACAAAGAGAGACAGGAAATTTGGACTTTTAATTAGCCATTTGGAGTGCAGTTGGATATTTTTTTAGCTAGATAATTTAAACGCGAATAATTCAAGTCTGACTAAATGAAAGTCACATAATCAGAATGCAAATAATTGAATTTCTACTGCATTCATTAATTCAGTGTGGAGGTGTGTGTGAAGACTACTATGATGAGCTGTCACAGCTCAATAAAATCTCAGTCAATTAATTTTTTCATTATCTTAGTATTACATCAACAAAAAAGTGAAGTGTGTATATATATCTATACACATGCATATGTGCACTATGTGTTACATAAATACATATACATTAAATCAAAATGCAAGGAAATACCTTTCTGAATCATAATCTATATCATTTTCTTTTTTTCCTTCTTCATCTTCTTCAGGGAAACGTCTGTTCATCAAGGCAAACTTGTGAATTGCTTCTTCCACAGAATACTTAGTCTGCCCAGAAACACACGCCTCAATGTCTTCTGAATTCAGATGGCTCTGTAAGAAGAGGTGAAGGCTGCTATCTGAAAGCAAAAGTGCATTCTGTAGGACTCTGTATTAAAATAGAAAAAAAGGAAAAATAATTGGTGAACAGGATGGTCAGTGATAGGGTAGAAGAAAGAAAAACATTAGAAAATGTACCACTGAAGGTAATTTCTCTCCTGTGGTAAACTTTGTATCAATTATGGGCTCTGCCCATTAAGGGGAGGAAAGCATATGTTAACTTTTATTCAATTATTTGGAAATTTAGGTGGGTAAAAACATGAAGCTAATAGTTAAGAACATCTGTTAAAAGAATAACTTCAAGGACATTTCTTCAATTTACCCATCTGTTATTACCATGTGGATTAATTATGGAAATAGTTTGCTTAAATAGTCATAGAAATTTATTCTACTTTAAAAAATTTACTGCCAACAGCATGTCAACTCAGTGATCTTTATGGGATAGGCTGTCATGAAACATCAAAACTTTCAACTACTATTAAAAATTATATGAAGAAGTCGATACAATTCTCAGCATATTTTACATTTTAAAACTTTACAAGTATAGTTATATACTTAAGTGCATGTTTACAACAGCTCATGAGAGAGATGGCTTTTTTTTAATACTTAAGGTTATCTATAAATTTCTCCAAAACCTTTAGGAGCACTGAATCTGTGTGTTGTCAAAATGAGCAACCAAATAAAATTGATCCCAGCCAACTTTACCGTATATATAATTAAAATATGATAATGTTGTGATGAGTACATACTGCTCTTCCCACATTCAAGATCAAAGTTTACAAAGACAGAACAGATTTCAACCAGGGCATCAGAACTACATGGAAGATTTAAAACTATCCTGTAGCAAAATCTATAGATGCACAAATTCATATCAGTGAATGTGTGTTCTCTGAAATGCACATCTTAGAATATGAAATCAAATCAAAGTATACCTTTATATTTAAATAAAAAGTGATTTATCTTTTAGCAAAGATGTTGACATATGATAATTTAGTCTCTACGAATAATAGTTCAATAATTATGTAAGAAGAGACACTAAGACCAGATATAGGGGACAAAACTAAAACACTAAAACCAAGTAGAGTTTTGTTCAACATAAGATATTTCCAGTATAACGAGCTGTGAAAAATAGATCATGTGTTTCAGACCAAATGAACCTTACCTTATATTCTGCTTGTTTAAACAAGTAATAAGGAAAGTAAATCTCTTTTGGCCATTAATATCAGTTTAGTGAAAATCCAAGGCCATTATAATAAGTCCTTTTCTACAAAATAAAACAATTATTTCTCAACAAAGGCAAAAATGCCTAAAAATGCACAGTATTAAAACCAAAATCTAGCTGTCCCCTTTGCTTCAGCAGGTTTACAGTTTGAGAAAATATTCTTTACTGGTCTATTAGAAGGAAAAGTAAAACCTTTGTGCTTTTTAAAAGGCAAAACCTCAAGCAAAACAGCTAAATCCTTCCTTTTCCCTGTGTCCTCAGCCCTGGGTCCTCCCAGAAGATGACCATGTCACAGGATGATGATTAATTCACCAAGTACAAGTAGCTAAGTAGTAAATCCCTCTGTACTCTTTGAGATTTATTTTCTACATTTACAAATGTTTACCATTCTGGTTTTAAATACTTCAGATTAAGAGAAGAGTTATAGACAACAATCCATTAATATGAACTTGGATCGTGGAGTCTGCGAAGTGAGCAGAGTGTTTCCTGTGGCCTCTGTCAGCGGTTTCCTGCCTGCCATCAGTCCAAGGAACTGTTCATGGGATTGTACTCACAGCTTTGTTTCTGTTAGAAATGTGTTTCATTTTCTTTATAAAATAATGGGTAATCTTTAAAATTGATTTTAGATGGTTTGAGGCATTACACCACAAAAGTAATGAGCACTAATGCCAATGATACTGGACACAAATTCATTTTAGCTTTATTTCATGTCTGAAGCAATTCTACTGAGCCTTGAACCGCTCACGTGTTGTTATTAACTTGCTAGTAACTTAACACATGGGTACAGCAAACAAAAGTGATCAGAGTCTAGGTTGATCGGGACCTCAAGGCTACTGTCCTTTTTCTTGAGCTATAATTCAATTTCCAATTTTACTGTACATTAGACTCATTATTTCCCAGTGTTTTCTTTTTCTGCTCAATACTGCCATCTGGAGGACACACAGATGAAAAGAGAAGGAGCCAGGCTCACCCAGCTCACAATTCCAAAGGGAGAAAGATGTGGCTGAGGAGGGGACATCTGAACACTTCCCCAGGCCTAGAGTTCAAACCAGTCAGTCGGCTAGACCGTTTTGGTCTTTGGAATCTCCTCTGTTTCTCTGGCTAAATTCATGCCACCATACTCCATGAGTATGAGTTTTAAATAAGCAAAAATAATTTTAAATAAAAATTAATTTTATTTTATAGTCAGTTCATTCTGAAATTTAAAATGAAAATTTTTGAGAGTGTTTTCCCATCTGGTTAGGTGAGCATAATTAATTTATTCTGAGTACTATTTGGCTTACTATCAGAGAGGGCTGTGACTGCCACCATCATAATATTAAATCATCTTTTTTTCTTAGTCATGTTTGTGCCATATTTTCCACAAACAAATCTAATAGCAGAAAATCAATTTCAAACCTAATATAAAGAGTACTTTGTAAAACAGTCAATAAAATGTCATTTGTAGAAACCTCCATTTAAAAAGTATATGATTTTCAAATCTTTATAAAAGGAATGAAAAATAGCCTCTAGGA
Source organism: Chlorocebus sabaeus (assembly GCF_047675955.1). Classification (NCBI taxonomy): domain Eukaryota; kingdom Metazoa; phylum Chordata; class Mammalia; order Primates; family Cercopithecidae; genus Chlorocebus; species Chlorocebus sabaeus. The sequence goes on from NC_132924.1 coordinate 35,489,785, forward strand.
TTTTAAAATAATTTCTAAAAAGATATTTATAGTGCAAATCAGAATTTATTCCTTTCCCCATAACAATTTTAGACTAAACAAAGAAAAATCTGTTTTTTCCCCTAAATTGGACACAGTTGAAAAGCACAGTTTTCCTCAACATGATTTTATTAGATATATGATGGTTTAGCTAAGAACAATATATAGCTATGCAAAATCATTTCATCCTAACTAAGGATGTCCTGGGTCTACTGAACCCAATACAATGATATATATACACATCTGTATAGTACATGGAAGATTAGCAGTTTGATGTAGGAAAAAAAATTAACTCAGCCTGTTTAGCTCTTACTATAAGAAAAAATAAAACCTACAAATCTTCATTGAAGACATTCATGATCTGTGCTGTGGTGCCCTCTATTGAATACAAAGACATAAAAATCGTGTGCGTGTAAAACTAGCTGTCATGGTTCAACACTAGCCTTTTGTAAAAAAAACTTTAATATTCCTTAATATTTGAAGAAATACAAAACCATGATACTAAAGTCTAAACTGTAGGGTAAATGTAGTTGTATTAATGGGATGAATTCAGTAAAGAAGGAAAGCAGCTCCCACTCATGAATAAATCTGTTCAAACCTAAACTGAAAATCCCATTCAAACCTAAAAATTAGTAGGAATTCCATTTTCCATAGTTGGAGACTTACTGAGTTTATATTTTTTAGCCTATAACTTACTTTTCGTAACTATTAGAAGTTCCTTTACGTTTATAATTACTCAGGGGCAAGAATACAAAAGGGAGATTATATTTAAGACTGAAAAAAATGAGTATATTTGAAAAATCTCACAATCATACCAAATTTAGCCAGCATTTAAGAGTACTGCTAATTTTAAATTTGCCAGGTCCTGGGATTCATATAGTACATCTACCTTTCCTATAATTTCTTTATCTATAAAACTGAGATAATATCCAACTCCTAAGATTTTTGTAAATACTGAGACTAAAACATGTAAAATGCCAAACACATAGAAAGTGTTCAATAAATGGTAGAAATTATTCTTATTTGGCACCTAGTCAAAGAAACAATTTTCTAACTCCTCTACAAAGATCAGTACTTTCTTATTAAATATGTATCATTTCACAAATGACCTTAAAGAAAAATAGGTATATATATACACATATACAAAGACATTGTGGTTTCAAAAGGTTTGAACACATTTAGTGCTTCTGGTTCATAACTTCAAAACTTACATGAAAACCAGGCTTTAAAAATACATGCTAAAAACCTACAATACAAGCATGTTTCCATGTTTTAATGCTGTGGTTTCTAAAATTCCTCTACGAACAAGGTACAGGCTATTGATGGCTGGCCCTACTTAACAGGTAACCAGTGGGGGTTCAGAGGATGTCAGACTGGGGCCAAGACACAGTGCCGAGGTATACATCACATCCAGTTTCCTAAAGTGGACCTGGGTTGGGTGAGGGTAGAACGCACCAGGGGCAAAGACGTCGAGGGTGCTGCCTTACACAACCCAGGCAAGCACAGATCTGAAGGACACAGAAGGGAGGCTGGGGAGGGTCAGCAGGGGCCGCAGAGCTCAGGTCAGGCCTGAAGCCAGCCCTGTGGTATTTGACTCCTCACTTCCTTCAGGTTTAGGCTGTGTAGAAGCACCAGCTTTCATTTTTAAAGTGAAATATTAACTTGTAGGCAAATGTTCACATACCACAGTGGAACAAATGGTATCACAAGAGAACCCCCTGCCAACTCCATGATTTGACAACCCAATCGGATGACAATCCAGATTCAGCATTAATGAATCTAGCCGTAGCCCTGGATATGTACACAGTGCTCCCCACTAGAATGGAGGTGTCAGGAGGACAAGGACTTGTTCATTCTGTGCAGTCCTATGTCCGCAGCACACAGGATTAAGCATTCACTTAATAAACCTCTGTTGAATGAAGGATCGCTGCATGGTGTTTGGAGGTTTTTTCAAGTCCTTTTCATCTGTAGGACACAACCACTCAGTGAGGTTGGCTATGGGTGGGTAATATTACCCCACTCTATAGCAAACAAAGGCTTAAAAGGAATGAAGTGACTGCTCCAAGGCTCATATACAGCTACAAAAAAAACCAGGAATCATGATTATGGGAGACCTAGAACTCAGCTCCTTGAGTTCCTGAACCAGGACACTTTCTACTATGACATCTGCATCAAATACAACCAGCAAACAGTCAAACGATGCACTACACAAAAATAACCTGGCACAAGCATAACCCCACTATGGCTGAATGACACTCACAAGGTCATTAATTTGGGTAGATCAACTGTGGATAGAAAGGTTGTGTTCAAAACAACGAAGTAATTTCTCGTCAAAAACATATACCCTGCACTTAACTAGCTATATAATTCAGAGGCATGTGCTGTCTTCTGACCTGAAATAAGACTTCCCTATAGAAGACAAGCTGCCACAGCTCCCCCAGGACAACATCTACACTAGAGTGACAGGCAACTCTGTAGAATTGTGTGGCGGGGACCACATCTCAAGGGAGAGGCCATCAGCCACCTTGGCCTCATAGAGACAACAATTAAAATCAGAGGCCTCCTCTAGGGGAAAGGGCAGGAAAAACTTGGCCAGGTCTCTGTTCTGCCATGCCTGTGATATCCCCCAAAAATACAATGAAATGTTTTTGGAGGACTTGGCTCTGCTAATCTGTTCTTTTGGTCTCTTGCCATGTTTAATCCTCTGGCTTCTCTTCATTTGCCCACTCTCCCTCAATTTATAATCTTGGATCTTTCTGTATGTCTCTAGGACACCTTCAAAGGAAAGGCACTAAGTCAATCTAATAGAAATAAATATTAATATTAATGTGCATACTTAATATCCAAACCCTTTATGAGAGAGCCAAATGGGGAGGAGGCAATATATTATTTCAGGCTAGCTCTAAGGTCCTATTTAGTGAACCCCAAAGGAGATGACTTCAGATCCTGAAACTACTAGAAAAAGAAACAGTTCAGGAGATTGGGTCCTGTCACTAACTAGCAGTCACATGACTCAGCCTATTTCCTTATCTACAAAATTGGAAATTAAAAAGCACAAGTTGTCTCATGTCTAAGTACATTAAGATACTAACAGCCAACATGAAGACAGCACACACTGCATGCCAGACACTGTCATGAGTGCTTTACAGTCACTAACTCGTCTATCTTCTCAACAACCCTATGAGGTAGGTACTATGATTACCCCATTTTATAGATGGGAAGACAGACACAGGCAGAGAAGGTAAATGATCTGCCCAAGCCCCCAGCTAGTAAGTGGCAGAGTGAGGATCTGAAACCAGGTAACCTGGCCTCGGAGTCTGGGTGTAAATCAGTGTGCTATATGGCCTCTAGCATTCTGGGTATTCCAGAATTCCAAAGAGTAGCCGGGGAGGGGCAGGGGGGAATCACTGGTAGTGTGAACTCAGGCAGCTTTAACTGCAATGCCCACCATCACAGAGTAATCCAGAGTTAATAACTCACTGAGACTGTTCACACGCCACCAAATACTCCTTTATAAACATTCCCTTCAAAGATCGGCATTAAACCATTAGAGGAACCCAGAAGGATATTAGCAGCCCATTACTGAACTGATTTTGGTCTGTAAATTCTAAGCATTATAAACAAAGACAGTTTTTAAGAAGCGCCTTTTGATAAGTAGGCATATTTGTTTCCTGGCAAATTTTTACTTTTGTCAGCTAAACTCCCATGTAATTTGGATCTGCCTGACAGCTAAAAGGACCATGTATTTGTTATCTAATTGAATTCGTTCATTGTTTTCTTCCTGGAAGACTTGGTCCCAAATATGTACCAGATGATGTGAGCCACAAGATGGTGCTCTAATATAGGAAATGGACCAGTGGGTTTCGCTCTAGTGCAGATTATTCGCATTTCAGAAACAGGAACATTCTTCCCCACGCCACCATGCAGCTCTTGCAAAGCGCTTGCTCACACCCCTTGTCTGGCCACAGAAGTGTCTGGACACTCACTTTCTGAGGAAATCTTCCAGACCCTGGCGACGCTGATCCACATGCTGGCGATTGTTCATGTTGAAAAATAGGTTTTTAGATGGAAGTTCTGGAAGTTGTCTTAGTAGAAAGAAAAAAAGAATATTTTTAGATGATTAATTCAAGGTGTTTCTGTTACAGAAATCCCTCAAAGTGAAGGCAAATTATGTATGATGATTATTATCACACAATTATTCTATAATTATGATTACACATTATATAGTTATCTAATAAGGGTATGAGGAAGTTAGCTTAAAGAAAAACCCGTCTTTAAACATTTCTGAGGCCTTTCATGGCCTGTACCTATCAAAGTTGGTAAAATTTAAGTGATAAATTTTAAATTCAGATGCAGTAGCTAAAAAACTAAACCTACCTATTGTAATCAAGGCAAAAGCCTATAAAAATCCTTCATATCTTATATATCTTAATGAACATCGATTTCAAATATTCAATATAATGACAAAGTCTCCCCAGTATACTCTAAATCACTTACACCAGCAACGCATTACTTTGGAGTCTCTGCCTCAGCCACACGAATTCTCTGTATCTTCTTCGTACACAGGATGTTTTCATTGTAAAACACATGCTATTAGTCTGTACAGAAAAAGTAGAAAAATGAGTCTCACCTGAGGAAAAAAAAAATGCATTTCTTGTATCTATAATTCACAATATGATCCCAATATTCATTCTAAATAGGATTTAAACCACCAAACATATATTTATATTTATGCCAGTACTCTGAAATCTTGCACATAACCCAGGAACATAACAGCCCTGAAGACAGCTGGGATGACGGAAATAAGCAGGGTTGCCCCACAAGGCGAGGTATGACCTGGCCACTCCCTGCATCCTGAAGGAGCCTCCTACTCACCTATGAGCACTGCTTTCAAGAATAAATAATAAAACATAAATCCTAACATATAAATGACAGGTAGGAGCTCAGGTTCATCCATTGCATTTTACCACCATCCACGTAAGCTGGAGGAACCTCTGGGGCTTAGAGACACCTCTTCACAACCCTTTATGAGACATTGCAGAAATCTTCATCTCCTTGACATGGCCACCCTGCAGATCACACAAATCACCAGGAATCCTGAAATCACTTTTAAACTAGAGAACAGCCTTCCCTTCTCTACTGTATGTGAGAGACAGTATGTCCATCCAAGCCAGAGAACGGCTGTAGCGCGTGGGGGATAAGCATCTGGCATGGAGGACAGGCCGACCGGATTTCCAGTCCTGGTTCTGCTACAGGGCAAGTCACTCAAACTTCAGTTTCCTGAGTGCTAAAATGGGATGAACTAGTACATATCTAATTCACAGGGTGGTTGTGAGGATTGATAATAAGCACTTGGCCAATATTATCTATTAATATTACCATTAGTTACTAAGTGTTGTTTTCCTTCCAGCTACCCTAAGGCAGACTTGGAAAAAGCCACCGATGGTGTCCCCATGCTAAGCTCAGCCACAATGCTTCTCCTTTGGGTAAACGTAAGACGAGAGTAAATATTCTCCTTTGAGTAAAACCTAGCAAAATATTTGTTTCTCCTGGTTTTTGAAAATATGAGTATCTCTATTCTCTGTATTTCAAAATCCGATTTTCTAATCTAAATGAGAAACATTTTTTTACCCCCAAGATGAGCACTATTTCAAAAATTATTATTCTATCGCTTCATATGCCCAGTGATTGTTTTCTTGGGAAATCTAAGTAATTATGTGCATTAGCTCTTAAACTGTTCTCATGAAACATATGACATGGTTCCTGGTATTCTTACACTTTGTAAAGTTCAGAAAACTTCAGAATGTAGACAGGTTAAGAGGCTCACCTCCAAGGTAGCCACTGGTCTAAATCTCATTATCTTTAACGATATGGCAGCAAAACCCGCTGGAAGGAGTTTGTGGCAAATAACATTCTGTGGGTGGACTTAGAGCACACCAGGGCCTCACTCTAATGTGCTCTTTGGGGACTAGGTCTGCAGACCATGTTATACCAGAACTAGTGCCCTAATGAGGCTTGAGCAGGTATCTTCCCAGTACCCACTCCCTAAAGAATCCCTGACCACTACAGGGATTCCTGACATCTCAGACACAGGCTGGGTCCATTTAAACTCCCTTTAATTTCTCTGCTCACAACCACCATGGCTGTCAATATCTAAAAATCCACCTGGTACCTACACCAGACTGAGGTCCACCCATAAGTCCTTCATTTGCAGGGCAGGTTCAGGGGAGTATTTATGATGGCTACCCAGCTCTAGGGTCTACTAGTTTAAAATTCCAAGTAAACGTTAAGATCCCAGAGTTGCGTGACATCATCTTCCTTGAGGTTAATTTAAACAAGTTGTAAGACCAGCTTCTCTACCTCAACGCTCTATGGGTTAACAACTAAGAGAAGCCAACCAGAACTCCCTAGCTCTGCCATCCACTTTTAATTGTATGACAGGTGGAAGCTTCTTCAAGATTAGAGGATACTGAGATCACTAACTGATTAAGTTCCTCTAAATCTATTTGCTTGTTTTTGCTGTCCACCAAGCCAAGGCTTATCCATTGTCAATTTGTTAGCGTTTCAGAGACGTGCCAGGACACCATCAAATACTATTTGTGGAACCCATCATTTCTGGCTCCAGATGGAGATGTCTGAATTTACATCAGGCTATTTATAGAGCAGAGAAAAATCTATACTTTCATTCACTCCTGGGAATAATTAAATTTCATGCCTATCATGAAGTGTGTGATAAGGACACACAATTTTTTTAGAGAAAGTTAGAAGGCAACTAAAAATATTTCATTTTACTTCAAATGCTTATTCTTATATAGTCATAATTTTCCACACAGAATGCAACTCCAGTGTGAGCTTATGAATAAAACCAAAACAGAATCAAAATCCATGGCATATCCTGGAATGGCTTTACAACACAATAAAAAAAGCAATTCTGGGTTTTTCTTTTATTTTTTGAAGTTGGGGAAACTTCAGAGAAAAAAGGGAAGAAAAGAGAATTTAAAAAAAGAAAAGTTCTATGGCAGGTGTTTGGGTGTCCAATATACCAAGTTAGCTATTTACAATGGGAAGATTAAATAATGGTTACATTTTACTTCACTTGTGCTATGAAGTCACGGATACAATCTGGGTCAGCTTCTGTGCTCCCCAATTGAACTAATTCAGTTGGCATCTGATATGCATCTGATTTAGAGGCAAAAAGTATTATCCTCAAAATTGGGGCCAATAAACTATAGCCTGAGGGCCAAATCTAGTCTGAGACCTGTCTTTGCACATAAAGTTTTATTGGAATACAATTATGCTCATTCATTTATGCACTGTTTGTGGCTGCTTTTCACCTGCAACAGCAGAAATAAGTAGTCTCGGTAGAAACTGTATGGCCCACAAACTGAAGATATTTACTACCTTTACAGAAAAAGTTTGCGTACCCTTATTTAAGATGGTCACAGAAGGCCACACACCACACAACATTGTTCAAGAGATTGTAACACAGTAAGATCCACGCAAGGCACATCATTTCTAGTTGCTTACTCATTACATTAATTACTCAGATTCTTGACAAATTAATCACAGTAATTGCACATATCCATTTCCCACCTTCTGATTCTATGTATAAAACACCACACATCTCTTTTCCAAAGAACTCTATATCCTCTCAAACTTGAAGGTTATCAGGCATTATATGATCCAGAAATATGCTATAGCAAATCATAAGTGCCATTAATGAGCTATAAGTACTCTTTACCCATGCATTTTAGATGCATACGCATCTTCGTATGTGAAGGCAATAAACATTAAAATATTAATATTAACAAAGGAACAATAAGGGATTCAAATAAGTAACTTTAGGAACCATCTTACTAGTTCATGTAAGGTAAAAGCCTTAGATGTAATCATTCAAATTCAGTACTTTGAATCAGAAAAACTTTTATAAGTGTCAACTTTAGCCCATAAAATGTATCCCATAAAAGTCCCTCAAAATTACTATTTCTCCTGACTTCATACTTACATGAATACATATCTCATAGTCAATGTAAGAATGCCAGAAGTCCTCCTTCTGAATCCTAGGATCTCGAACCCAGACACTTACAAATTCCTGTAATGGCATCATAAACAAAGAATTATCCTTCAGAAGTGCAAGTAGGACTGGAAAGAACTGAGCAAATGACTGCACTAAAACAAAACTGAAATGAGCTTTAACCAATGTGATACTTGTAATACTTTAAAAAACAAGAAGTAAAGTTAATGAATCAGGCACCACGAGCAAATCCAGAAAACACTTTTGCCACATAATGGAATTTTTTAAATAATGCAAAACTGAAGTGGGAGCACTTCTGGATAGTTTTACTGGTTATCTGAAGACAAAGTATACTGTAAAACTGACTTTTAATTTTTAATCATAAAAAATTGGTTCAGGTTTTTTTCGAATTTAAAAAGTGATCATTTCTTACTTTCTTCATCTCTCCAAACTGAAACAATGCGCCCTTCTGGGTAAGTTGCTTATTAGGACACAAATAAGAAAGGGCACCAGGCCAAGCATGGTAGCTCACACCTGTAATCCCAGCACTTTGGAAGGATCTCTTGAGCCCAGGAGTTTGAGACCAGCCTGGGCAACATGGCGAAACCCCATCTTTACAAAAAATACAAAATTAGTCAGGCACGCTGGTGCATGCCTGTGGTCCCAGCTACTCAGGAGGCTGAGGAGGGTGGATCACTTGAGCCTAGGAGGTCAAGGCTGCAGTGAGCCTTGATTGTGCCCCTGCACCCCAGTCTGGGCAAAAGAGCAAGACCCTGTCTCAAAAGAAGAAAAAGAAAGGATACCAAAGGTCATGGGAAAAGTAAGCAAAGAGGGTTGAAGTTGACTTTGTGCATACATCCCAGCCACATGAGAATAAGCAATAACAACTTATTAACAGAAAGAGGACATAATACTTTTCTATTTTTAAAATACATTTCCCCTATGTTAAATCATTTCATCTTCATAATCTTTGTGTTATACATAGAAATTAGGGATATTAAAAGTCATATACAGTAGATAATTTTGTTCTTTTGTAAAGATAATAAGAATAGAAAATATAGGGTAAAATTTAAAACAATAGGCCGGGCGAAGTGGCTCACGCCTTTAATCCCAGTACTTTGGGAGGCCAAGGTGGGCAGATCACAAGGTCAAGAGATTGAGATCATCCTGGCCAACATGGTGAAACCTCATCTCTACTAAAACTACTAAAATAAGCTGGGTGTGGTGGCGCGTGCCTGTAGTCCCAGCTACTCATGAGGCTGAGGCAGGAGAATCACTTGAACCCAGGTTGCGGAGGTTGCAGTGAATCGAGATTGCGTCACTGCACTCCAGCCTGGCGACAGAGCAAGACTCCGTCTCAAAAAAAAAAAAAAAAAAAAGAACAAGATAACCCTATAGTGATGCTCTTTGGCCATTATTTCTTTTCTTTTTTCTGATTTTTGAGATAGGGTCTCACTCTGTCACCCAGACTGGAGTGCAGTGGTACGATCTTGGCTCACTGCAGCCTCAAGTTCCAGGGCTAAAATGATCCTCCTACCTTAGCCAATCTCACCCCCAGTAGCTGGACTATAGGCGGGTGCCACTATGCCCAGCTAATTTTTTAATTTTTTGTAGAGACAGGGTCTCGTTATGTTGCCCAGGCTGATTGCAAACTCCTAGGCTCAAGCAACACTCCTGCCTCAGCCTCCCAAAGTGTTGGGATTATAGGTATGAGCCACTGTGCCCTGGCCATTATTTCTTCTTCTCTATTTCTTTATTTTTTTTTTCATGTGCATTAAGAGACAACCATCATTTCTTAAAAGCATATTCTAAATTACAAGAGGGACTAAAAGACCATTTTTAAACCAAAATATCCATAATATTCCCTAATCACAGTGTGATAAAGCAGATTCTGCCCAGGGATGGAAACAGAAGCAAAAATCCAGATACTTTGCTCTTGGTCTATGCTTTTCACCTCCATCTCTTGTCACTGTGTATGCGTGTGTGTCTCTTAAAATTTTAAATGCACACTCAAAATTCATTGCAGCACTAAGACTCCACATATTTTTTCAATCCTGAAAATACTTAACTTGGAGTGCTAAATATCACTATTCTCTTATGGATGGCAAACTTCTTCTCTGCTCCCTGAAATGTTTCTGTGCCTGAGTGCCATCCCAGGCCGTTGTTCTTTGCACACTATTGCAACTCTAGGGTGACCTCATCCAAACACATTCAACCCCCTCGCATGGGCTGATGGTCCCCACCCAAAGCTCCATCCCAGTCCAGGCACCTCTCCCATGGATCCAGCCTCTAGCCTGATCCACCTAGAAGTCCCTTGAGCACGCCATGCCCATACCCTTCCCACATCATCCTGTTCCCCTTCTCAGTGAAGAGCATCTCCCACCAACCCCAGCTAGAAATCCAGTTCTCCCAGACCCCTCTGTTTGACTCATTCCCCAAATCCACACAGACCAAGTCCTTCAGAGTCATTCTCCTTGGAACCACTCACAACTATTCCCTCTGCTACTGCCTTGGTTTAAGGACCTCTAGCCCAACATTAATGCAAGAACTGCTAATTTATATCTGGGCCCGTATCCAGTGCATTCCCCACATGAAGACAAGAATGGCTCCAAAACACGTATCTGATGATGTTGCTTTCCTGCTGAAAATCCTTCAAAGGCTGCCCCATAACCTTCAAGTTCAAACTCCTAAACTAGCACAACACAGCCTTTCATGATTTTCACTCTGCTTATTTTCAAAGGCTAAGCATAGGTCCCCCTAAGCAACACGCCACTTCACACTTTCAGCCTTCGACCAAGCTGTTCTCTCTGCCTGGACTGCTAGGCCACCCTACTGCCCTTTTTTTTTTTTTTTTTTTTTTTTTTTTTTTTTTTTTTTTAATCTTCTCTCTTTTTTTTTAATCTTCTCTTTTCTTCTACTGTTTTTTGCCAACTCCAATTCATTCTTCAAATGCAACTTGGTCCCCACTTTTTCTGGGAACCCTTCTCGGATTCACCCAGTCTGACTTATTTGACCCTCCTCTGAGCCCCTAACGTCTCTGGGATTGCCTTAGGCATAGTCCCTACTCACCATGTCCTACTGTGCTGTATTGTAATTACCTGTAGGCCTCCTCTAGCAGATGCTAAGCTCCTGTAGGGCAGCTTAGGCTGTCTTGTAAGACTTGAATGCCTGATACATCCAATGCATTCCATTAGTATCATTTAATTAATAAATAAATGCCTGCAGGAATAAACAAACTGCCTTCAGGAAAGGAAAATCAAACTTCACTTGAAATTAAAACCTCATCTACTTGGATTCTTGGGCTCCATGAATTAATGGTAAGTTATTTAGCAGCTGGTCTAAAGTTTATTTTATTTAACAAACCCCTTCCTCTAAGGATGTGCCAATTAACAGCATAAGGATACAAGAGCAATGTTTAAGATCTGGTAGAATAAACTGTTTTCTAGCACCCTAAAGAACCCAGAAGCACCTATTTACATAGAAATAATTGAAAATCCTTCTGACAGCTTCAATAACTTAGTCCCCTAAGACTTGTACCAGGCAACAATTTGTTAGCCTAGTTGGAGCTAAAATATGTACTCGAAAGTAATAAAAGTACATTTATTTTAAAATATTCTGTAATTCACATGGGTCTCCTCCTCCCCCACTCTGCAATTAGTAGGAATTAGTGAAGTTTCCCTATACTCTCAGCTACAAATAGCACACCCAGGAAGCCAAGGTTCACCTCTAATCTCTTAATTAGACGCATCCCTCATGACATTGCCCGCCATCCTTCAAAGGAATGTTGACAGGCTGTCAGCCACAGAGGACAGTTCCACAGCCCCTTACCTAGAATCATATGGATTTCCTAGGAAAATTGCTTCAGCAGCTGCAGTTAGTCAATTTAATAACCTTATTAAACACTTTAATGACTTCTTGGGCCTAACGACTATATGTAGTAGGAAAAAGCCAGGCAGAGTGGAATTAAAAATTTAGACTAACTGTCCCTACTGTTCTCCATGTGAAAAGACTTCTAAAGAAAGACAGACTCCTAGACTCTTTGAAGATCTAATTCCTGTGTTATCCTATAATAATCACCCTTTGATTTCCCTGTTTTTCCCCCATCCCCACACCCCAGGTTTGACCATTATCCACTTCTACCCTGTCTTTTTTTTTCCTTAGCCCTTATGTGAGATGAAACTAATAATAACAATAACTGTATTGTATTGTACCAGGGCACTCGACATGTGGCGTGCTTTGTACTGTTTCACAAATGTTTTCTTCAATCTTTACAACAACCCTCAGAGCTCAGTATATTCTCATCCTACTCTACAGATTTTTTAAATGAGGCTTCTAAAGCTTAAGCAACTGGCCCAAAGTCAAATGACCAGTCTGAGCTAAGTTGCAAACTCACATCTGCCTTCTTCCAAAGACTGTACTCTAAAACATGTTCTATCTAGTGATTCTTTTAGTAATAATAAATAGGCCGGGCGCGGTGGCTCAAGCCTGTAATCCCAGCACTTTGGGAGGCCGAGACGGGCGGATCACGAGGTCAGGAGATCGAGACCATCCTGGCTAACCCGGTGAAACCCCGTCTCTACTAAAAAATACAAAAAACTAGCCGGGCGAGGTGGCGGGCGCCTGTAGTCCCAGGTACTCGGGAGGCTGAGGCAGGAGAATGGCGTAAACCCGGGAGGCGGAGCTTGTAGTGAGCCGAGTTCGTGCCACTGCACTCCAGCCTGGGCGACAGAGCAAAGACTCCGTCTCAAAAAAAAAAAAAAAAAAAGTAATAATAAATATTAGGCAATTTCCAATTTCACTGTAATTGTATTGTTTTGGAGGGGGAAGTTTTTTCTACTTTTATTAGCTAAAATACCAGTTCAGACAACATGCTCTTCTCAAACTCTGTCCTTCTGGCTTCTTAAAGCTTTGTATTTCATTTTTGTATTTCTAGCACCAAGCATGGTACTAGCACGTACTAAGTGCATATTAAATGTTTCAGAATTAACCAACTGATTTACAAGTAAGATCTTTTAAAAGGCAGAGGTCCTCTATGCTGAAAATCATAAGATGCTATTGAAAGGAATCAAAGCAGAGACATACTATGTTCACAAATTGGAAGACCCAACATAATTAAGAGATAAATTTGCCCAAAATTGATCTGTAGGTTTAACACAATTCCTATAAAAAATATCAGCAAGATTTTTTTGAAGACATAAATGGGCTTATTCTAAAATTTATATGGAAAGGGAAATGTCTTAGAATAGCCAAGAATTTTTTGAAAAAGAATAAAGTGGGAGGAAGCCTTCTTCCCAATGTTAAGGCTACAGTAGCAAGACAACGGAGTCCTAGAGAGGGACAGACACAGTAGATCAATGAAAGAGAACAGAAAACCCAGAGAGAGACCTACACAAATATGCCCACCTGATTTTTGACAAAGGTGCAAAAACAATTCAAAGGAGAAGGAAAAGCCTCTCAAGAAATGGTTATGGAACAACTGGACATCCATAGGCCAAGAGATGAACCTCAACCTAAAGCTTGCACCTCATACAAAAATCAACACTAACCAAACCACAGATGTAAATGTCAAACATAAAACATCAGAGAAAACTTTTAGAAAAACTTTTAGAAAAAAAAAAAAACATCAGGCCGGGCGCAGTGGCTCACACCTGTAATCCCAGCACTTTGGGAGGCCGAGGCGGGCGGATCATGAGGTCAGGAGATCGAGACCATCCTGGCTAACACAGTGATACCCCATCTCTACTAAAAAATACAAAAAATTAGCCAGGCGTGTAGTCCCAGCTACTCGGGAGGCTGAGGCAGGAGAATGGCGTGAACCTGGGAGGCGGAGCTTGCAGTGAGCCGAAATCACGCCACTGCACTCCAGCCTGGGCAACAGAGCGAGAATCCATCTAAAAAAAAAAAAAAAAAAAATCTTGCAGCCTAGGACCAGGAGAAGAGTTCTTAGACTTGATCTCAAAAGGGCAATTCACATAAGGAAAAAGTGATCAATTAGGCTTCACCAAGCTAAAAATCTTTGCTCTGCAAAAGACACGGTGAAAAACGTTAAAAGAGCAAATTACAGACTGAAGAAATATTTGCAAATTACACATCCCATAAAGGACTTGCATCTAGAATACATTAAAAAAAAAAAAAAAAAACCTCTCAGGCGTGGTGGCTCTCTCCTATAATCCCAGCACTTTGGGAGGCCAAGGTGGGAGGATCACCTGAGCTCAGGAGTTCAAGACCAGCCTGGGCGACATGGTGAAACCCCATCTCTATGAAACATTTAAAAATTATTTAAAAATTAGCTGAGTGTACTGGCTCACACCTGTAGTCCCAGTTACTCAGGAAGCTGAGGTGGGAGGATTGCTTGACCCTGGCAGATGGGTGGGAGGTTGCAGTGAGCTGAGATTGCGCCACTGCACTCCGGCCTCAGCAAGAGAGACCCTGTCTCAAAACACTCATTCACTCACTCTAAAAGCTCAGTATTTAAAAAATAGAATTTAATTAGAAAACAGGCAAAAGACATGAAGAGGCATTTGACCCAAATAGGGCATTCAGATGGCAAACAAGCACGAGGAAAGATGTTCAACATCATTAACCACTAGGGAAATATAGTTAACCCCACAACGATATATCATACATACCTATTACAGTTTCTAGGGGGATTACCACTATTTTTTATTTTAGCCATTGTGATAGGTGTGTTTTTTAAAATTTTCCATCATAGCTTAGTTTGAATCTTTGTAGCACAGTAAAGATGAGTAGGTGTTAACTGTAAAAATATTTACTTAGAGGCCGGGCGCGGTGGCTCAAGCCAGTAATCCCAGCACTTTGGGAGGCCGAGACGGGCAGACAACAAAGTCAGGAGATCGAGACCATCCTGGCTAACATGGTGAAACCCCGTCTCTACTAAAAAATACAAAAAAAAAAAAAACTGGCCGGGCGAGGTGGTGGGCGCCTGTAGTCCCAGCTACTCAGGAGGCTGAGGCAGGAGAATGGCATAAACCTGGGAGGCGGAGCTTGCAGTGAGCTGAGATCTGGCCACTGCAGTCCAGCCTGGGCGACAGAGTGAGACTCCATCTCAAAAAAAAAAAAAAAAAAAAAAAAATTTTTTACTTAGATTACAGAAATATCACATAAGACGAAAGCTAATAAAGCAGAACATCTAGGCATTAAGTGAATATTAATTTTTCATAGCTTTGATGAGAATTTTCTACCATAAAAATGCAAACTTGTCTCAGTTTGTTCTTCCTTCTTAGGACATTTTTTTTCCTATTTCAAAGTAATGTTTTACATGTTCATGTATTTAAACTGGAGACTCATTCATTCATTCACTTACAATACATTGTGTAGCAACAATGCGCTAGGTACTTTTCGATAGAACTAATGGTTATAGAATTTACCAGTGTGGGCTGGGTGTGATGGCTCACGCCTGTAATCCCAGCACTTTGGGAGGCCACGGCAGGTGGATTACCTGAGGTCAGGAGTTTGAGACCAGCCTGGCCAACATGGTGAAACACCGTCTTTACTAAAAATACAAAAATTAGCCAAGTGTGGTGGCACACACCTGTAATCCCAGCTACTTGGGAGACTGAGGCAGGAGAATTGCTTGAGTCTGGGAGGCAGAGGTTGCAGCGAGCCAAGATCGTGCCACGGCACTCCAGCCTGGCCGACAGAGCAAGACTCTGACTCAAAAAAAAAAAAAAAAAAAAAAAAGAATTTACCAGTGTGTTAATCACCGGAGTGCTATTCAGGACCCCTACATAACAATCTCACAACTAAAATCTAGCACATTTCATATACTATATTCTTTACAAATAACAAAATAGAAAGGCAGAAGGAATATATCAAGTAACCTTCCTTTATTTCCTAACAACAGCTGTAACAAATAAGAGACATACGACAAGGGATATTACTCGCCACTCTACAGCATGGAGTATGTTTAAATACCATCCTCTGGTGGTACTGAATGATGATTTTTTGAAAAGCTTTTATTACTTCAGGATAAACAACTGTGGAGAGATTTAGCTAGACCTGCC
This sequence comes from Chlorocebus sabaeus, assembly GCF_047675955.1. NCBI lineage: Eukaryota > Metazoa > Chordata > Mammalia > Primates > Cercopithecidae > Chlorocebus > Chlorocebus sabaeus. The sequence goes on from NC_132924.1 coordinate 35,505,841, forward strand.
TTTTACATGACTTATAATAGTTCACAATGTTTCAAGTTTCTTTACACAAGCAGTATCCCAAATCAGTGAGAGTTACCTTTTCATATTCTGTAACACATTAGGAAAAGTGCAGGAAAAAAAACAAAAAACAAAAAACCTCCTCTTCTGCAGTAAGAAATAATTGGCATCCACAAGGATGCAATCAGCAAAATCTAGAATGTGAAAACCTTTACAAGGCAAAAGATGCAATTTCTTCCACAAATAAATTGCAAAAGGGGGAAAAGAGAGAATTAAAGACTTTAAACAATGTATCAACCAAATGCAACGTGTGGTCCTTATCTGAATCCTAATTAAATAGAGAAATAGAATAACCAAGTATATAATTTTTTCAAAATAATCAAGGTAATTTGCACATTGAATATTTGATGATATGAAGGAATTGTTTAATTATTTAACATGTGATAATATGGTTCATTTTTTAAAAAGGTCATTTGTTAGAAATGCATACTGAAATATTTACAGATAAAATTATATAATACCTAGAATTTGTTTCCAAATAATTGACTGTGGTAGCAGGAGGAGATAGGTGGGGTGGGGATACAGCTTGGTTATGAGTTAATAATGAGTTAGTAAACTGTTGAAGCTGGTTGGTAGGTACATACATGGGGGTTCATTATATTATCATCTCTACCTCGTGTATTTTTTTGTTTCGGGGATTTAAGAGGCGAGGTCTCACTCCGTTGCACAGGGTGGAATGCAGTGGCTATTCACGATCGCTCACTGCAGCCTCGAACTCCTGGGCTCAAGTGATCTTCCTGCCTTGGCCAAGTTGCTGGAATTACATGCATGCACCAACACACCAAGCTTTGTGCAATTTTTTAACACAAACGGGAGCGTAACCTACATTTATAAATACTATTTTGTTTATTGGTTTGTTCACTGTACAGTCTTTCAGAAATCTTTTTATGTGAACATATATATGTCAATGATACTTGTTTTAATATAAACCTTTTATTTTAAACAGTTTTAGATATAGAGAAATTATGAAAATAGTACAGAGTGGTCCTATACATCCCACACCCAGCTTCCCCTATTATTAACATTTTATATCAGCATGCTGCATTTGTAACAATTCATTAATCAACATTGACATGTTATTATTAACTGAAGTCCATACTTCATTAAGATTGCTGGTTGGGCACGGTGGCTCACGCCTGTAATCCTAGCACTTTGGGAGGTTGAGGCAGGCAGATTACTCACGAGGTCAGGAGATCATGACCATTCTGGCGAACACAGTGAAACCCCGTCTCTACTAAAAATACAAAAAATTAGCCGGGCATGGTGGCAGGCGCCTGTAGTCCCAGCTACTCAGGAGGCTGAGGCAGGAGAATGGCATGAACCTGGGAGGCAGAGCTTGCAGGGAGCCCAGATTGTGCCACTGCACTCCAGCCTGGGCGACAGGGCAAGCCTCGTTCTCAAAAAAGAAAAAGATTGATTTAATTTTCACCTAATGTCATTTATCTGTTCCAAGATCCCACCTGAGATACATTATATTTAGTCATTATGTTTCCTTGGGCTCCTCTTGGCTGTGACAGTTTCTCAGGCATTCCTTATTTTTCATGACCTTGACAATTTGAGAAGCCCTGGTAGGTATTTTGCAGAATGTCTCTAATTGGGATTTGTCTCATGTTTGTCTCATGATTAGATTGGTGTTACAGGTTTTCAGAAGGAAAGCTACCTATTTCAAAAGGTAAAATGCCATTTTTATCATCTCCAGGGTACATGCTATCAACATAACATCACTGTGAGTGTTAACAGTGATCACCTGGCTGAGGAAGTGTTTGTCCGATTTCTTCACTGTAAAGTTACTCTTTTTTCATTTCTTAACAAATGTGAAGATGAATTTATGTTTACTAATTCTTTCCTTTTCTAAGACACTTCTAATTTAAACAGAGCTGGTGAAGTATTTCTTGAAATGTGTTAGAACACTAAGCTGGAAGAGTGAGATATTAAACTATAAATTCTGTATGATCTCAATTTTCTAAAAATGACATATACATATGTATAGAAAAAGACTAGAAAGAAATAGCTCAAAGTTTTATTTTTTCCTGTATACTTTTCCAAAAATGTTCTGCAGTGAACAATTATTTTAAAATCTGGAAGAAGAGTTAAGACAAAAAAAAAAGGAAGGAAGATCTTTCTCTGGGACAGGCTCAGAAAAAAATACCAGAGTCCTCACAGTAACTATAACACAAATGTAGTGCTCAGAATGGTAGCAGCCTTCTCTGAAACCTGGTGTGTATGTGTGAAGACAATATTCCCAGCTGCTTGTCTTTGCTTACAGAAGACTGTAAATTGCCTCTTATAGAAACCTAACTATTTTTTCAAATAGGAACACTTAATAACTGAGTATAATAGAGACTGAGAAAAATGGAGGCGGGGGATTGGAGGGGAAAAAAGGGAGAAAGAAGAAACGAGGGAGAGAGGAACAACAAATTGAGGTGTTGGGGAGTGGGAAAATGTTCTGTCTTGTTGTTTCCCATCAAAGTATCCAGCATCACAGGATCCTAGATAATATTATTTATTTGTTAATGATATCATCAGTTCCAGCCCAGTCAGTTTCCAGTCAGTTTCCCAATATCAAAAACATGCTTTCCTAGAGCAAGTCCAGAATATGACCATGGGTCAGCATAAGCGTATCTTGGACATATTAATATTAACCTTAGGGGCTGCTCATCCAAAATGGCAACACATCCCTCCCTGCTGGCTCTCCCCATAGTGCCCCATCTCCTCCCTCAGTGGTGGAGTCCTCATGGTTTGTGCAACTCTCCAGGGCCCACTTCGGCCTGCCCTACTCAGGATATTCCCTGCCAAAGAACTGATGGATGTATCATCGCTAAAATGTCAATAACTGGTAGTTGTCTAGAAGCTGCTGTTATACCTAGTATGAAGTATGTGCATTTGGGAAGGGGAAAAGCACTTATCCTAAAGGGATAAATCTCTAAAAGTAGAATGCAGCCATCATGATCCAGGAAAGCAGGGGAGATATGCATGCATGCACACATACATTCAAAAGGGTTGTTTCAGCCCACACTTCAGGTCACATCACACAGGGAGGAACAGTCTAGTTACACCAACTGAGCCCTGTGCCAAGGAAAGAGCCCAGTGCCCTTATGGAGGAGGGAGCAGGTGCTTGGGCAAGAATGTCCGACTCCATGAAAGGGACTGTGTGCAGCTGGATCAAATGCTCACTCATACACCCGACAAGATGAGTTCAGCAAGGCTGAGGCAAGCATCCTGAGTAGTACAGAAAAATCAAACAGCTCACTCTGGACATTCGAATATAAAAAGAACAAAAATGCCTAGCTCCACAAAAGATACTGTCTGAAATGCGTTTCCTGTCACAGCCACCTGCCTTTCCATTTGGAGTCTGGGTTCTGTCTCATTAAACAGAAGAGTTGATTCAGTTGGGTCCATCTAATTATTCTTATTAAAATATGTAACCATAATATTTTAATTGTAAATTAAAGTTGCATGCATGAATGAATCTGAATTCATTTTAATTTCACAATGGCCCAATGCCAAGGCCTTTTTATGGAGAAGATCCATCAGCTCGGATACTGCTCTCCTGGGAATTCAAACCACTGTGCAAATGGAACATGTTTAACTAACAAGGGAGATTCTCACTCCCTTTTCTCCTCTTTCTAGATTTATTACAGTCATAAAGCTGTTTTAACAAGAGAGACTACATTTGATTCCTCACCCCCAAAATGTGTAAAAAAAAAAACAAAACTAAAATTTAAGGTGAGTACTACCACTTAGATAGAACCAAGATGTCACTCCCAGGCTGTATGAATCTTGTTACAAGAATGGTAAATAAATCTCAATTCACATGCCAACCTCATATTAATTAGTAATGTTTGCAGTGGGTGCTGAGAGGAAAGTGCTTCCATTCTCAGGGTACCATTGGTCTAGATTCCAAAACAATCAGTCATACTGCATTTGGTCCTTACATATTCGATTAGGTGGAACCTGAACTACCTTCCACTAAACAACCAGACACTAGGATACTGAAAGGCTTGACCTAAACCTTCTCTATTTCTAACTGGCATTGACTACAGGATACTGGTGGGAGGTGATTAGATAAAAATATCTTTTACAGTTAAAGGTTTAGAAAGCTTCTTCTTGACTTCTAAGCTGATGCCTGAAGGATAAGGAGAAGTCAGCCAGTCAACACAGTATGAAGGCTAGGGGAAAAGATCATTCCAGGCAGTGGAAAAAAACATCTGTAAAAGTCCATGGGGGTCAGAGTGCATGGAACATTCAAGGCTTTAAAATAAGCTCTGAAATAAGGAAGAAGAAGTGCACTGGAGTGGCAGGTGGGGCACAGGAAAGAAGTCTGGAGAAAGGTTTGGATCCTGCAGAGTGCTAGAGACCACATGCAGGCGTTTTGACTTTGTTCTAAGAGCAACGGATTTGAAGCCAGGCGATCATTCTAGCTACACCAAGTGACTCTGCACACTGTCACACATGGGTGCTGGGAGGATAACTCCGCCCGTGACTCCTTCAGGAGGATGACCAGAAGCTCTGCCCTTGGACCCCACCTGACTGCCCGTGCGTCCAGCTCTTGCTTTGGCTGGTTCTCGTTTGTGTTCTTTCTCTATAACAAGCAGCATCTGTGAGGTTAACGGCTCTTGAGTTCTGTGAGTTCTTCTTGTGAATTATTAAACTTGAAGGTGGTTCACGAAAGCCCCAAACTTGCAACTGGTGTTGGAGGCGAGGGCAATCCTGAGGCAAATATGCCCTTAACCTTGCAGTTTCATTAACTTCATGGGCGGGTATTTCCTGGAGTAAGCAGCTTGGTCTCAGTATTACTTAAAATGAGATGGAAAAAAGCATGCCTGGTATAGGTATTGTGTAAGGTCCCTCTAGGGGTGGAAGTGAGGGGGACTGACTGGAAAGGGGCACGGGGTACCTTCTGGGGAGCCAGAAACATCTATACTTTGATCTGAGTGGTAGTTACACAGGTATATAAAAATCCATTTAGGCCATGCTCAGTGGCTCATGCCTGTAATCCCAGCTCTTTGGGAGGCTGAGGCAGGAGGATCACTTAAAGCCAGAAGTTCGAGACCAATCTAGGCAACAAGGAGAGACCCTGTCTCTATTAAAACAAAAAAACAAAAATCCATTGAGCTACATACATAAGATTGGGAGACTTTATGCATTTTACTGTACATATTATAGCCCAGTCTTTTTTCGTTTTTTGTGTGTTTTTTCTGAGACAGAGTCTTGCTTTGTCACCCAGGCTGGAGTGCAGTGGCATGATCTCAGCTCATTGCAACCTCCACCTCCCAGGTTCAAGAGATTCTTGTGCCTCAGCCTCCCAAGTAGCTGGAACTACAGACGCGTGCCACTACGCCCAGCTAATTTTGGTATTTTTAGTAGAGATGGCGTTTCCCCATGTTGGACAGGCTGCCCTCAAACTCCTGACCTCAAGTAATCCAACCACGTCGGCCTCCCGAAGTGCTGGGATTACAGGCGTGAGTCACGGTGCCCAGATAATTATTTTGGTTTTTGTTTTTGGTTTGAGACAGGGTCTTGCTCTGTTGCCGGGGCTGAAGTGCGGAGGCGTGATCTTGGCTCACTGCAACCTCTGGCTCCCAGGCTCAAGGGATCCTCCCACCTCAGCCTCCTGAGTACGTAGGACCACAGGCACAGGCCACCATTCCCGTCTAGCCCAATTTTTAAAAGTTAAAAAACAAACCAAAACACTGCCTTTGAAAACGGGGAAGCCCAGCCTAGAGTTAAGGGATGCAAGCAGGCTGGACTGCTGAGAAGAACCTGAAGCCAAAGATAAGGCTGAAATTAAAGATGCGAGAGCTAGCAAAGGACTTTCTGGAAAGATTCTCTGAAATAAATTGCTTCGTGCTTTCAACTTGGGCACGATGAGCTAGGACCATGTTACTGTGTGAATGTGTGACTCATGTGCAAGTGTGTGCACACTCCCTAGACAGGCCCCTGTGCTGCTTCTCCACTTCATCAGCCTCACCAAGTGATAATGTGCACTGCACCACAGCAGGCAGGGCAACAGGTACTGCCAAAGGAGGGACACTCAGCTGGGGCTGGCATGATGGCTGTCCTACCCTCCTCCCAGTCAGGGAGAGGCTCAGGGGGCTAGCATGGAGGCCTGGGAAGCCAGGCTGCAGGCAGAAGGGCCAGTCTTGCCTGTATTGTATGAAACCAAGCCCAGGCAACAAGTGGGGCAAACCTGAAACTAATGGCAGAAATTCCCCTGGGCTGCTACCTGAAGGGAGGAGAATTCAGGGATGAGTCAATGGAGTAGAAAAGCAGGAAGGCAGACTGGATGGAGACGGCTCCAAGCAAGGGGTGGGAGGCAGAGCCTGGGCGAATTCTGAGTCACGAGCTGTGGGTGGGAATGTGCTCCACAGCTGAGTCACTGGAACCCAAAATGAAGGCCATACAGGCACCAGTGGTGGGAGTGGAGGAGCAGGTACAGGAGGGTGGGCCTTTGTTCTTTCATGAAACCTCCTCTAGCAACCCATGGGTTTATGGTTCGCGAATGAAGAACTAACCCGTGTGAGTCAAAACATGTGGGTTATTTATTTTTGGATTTGTGATGACATACCTCTTTCTGTTGTTCCGGAAACATCTTCAGCACAGGACACAATCAATCTGAAAAATAAGATATCCACAATGGGTGATTTGCAACCTCCAAACTGGAGTGGATCCGCCGCTCATGGCCTCCCACCAAAATCCTCTGACAGAGCCCCCCGCCCCACAGTCCCTGGCACATGAGCCTCTGCTCCTCCCACGCTGCCCTCTCCTGTTGGCAGGACCAAGGTGCACATCAGCCCACACCAGGGATGAGGAGTCTGGACCCCAACAAGTCCAAGGCAGCTGGATGACAACAGACCTTCAAACTGCAAGGCTAGCCAGTCAGGCGGAGGCTGGAGCCTTAGCAAATCGGGAAGGAAGCTAGAGATGCCGGGGAGCAGAAGCCATGCGCAGAGGGATGCTGGCTGGAAAAGACGCCCAGAGAGATCCACCACCAGAGGCAGCCCTGACGCTTTTACTGGAAGCTCAAACCTTCTGGGACCAGACCCTTCCTGTGACATTTAAATTATTCCAGAGGTCACACGAGAGATGGCATGGCCCTCAGCAGGGGAAAGTCAGGACCTTGACTCTGAGCTTCTGAGCAGTGCAGCCAGCCTGTCGTTTGACACCAGGCCCTGCATGTCTCTGGGGTTGTCAATTGTTCTTTAAACCCACTTGGTATGTAAGCTCATTAGATTTAACACCTGCTCCCTGCCAAAAACAAAAGGCAAATTTAAATCCCCTGCCTATATCCACACATATGTATTCTTATAACTGAGGGTGACTATGACTGCAGGTCTACTATTTGTCTTCACTTTGATAATATTAGTATGTGTCTGAACCCACTTTCCGGGTCCATATTATCCCCCACACATATTCCCAGAGTCTCTATACTCATGTTTCTGGCACCTTAGGGAACACAGGGAAGCAAGAACACAAGCTCTGCCTCCAGGGCTCTGTGGAGGTACAGATGAGAGACCCCACAGAGCCTCTGGAAGGGGAGAGTGAGCCACACCCAGGCAGCAGCAGGAAGCTTTGCAAGAACGTCCCTTTCCCCTGGAGCAGTCAGAGGACACAAGAGAGGGAAGGAGAGAGCAGGGGATCTCAGTGTTCAAGGAAGAAAAGCAGGACCTCCAAGGGAGCAACACCACCACCCACAGAGCCTGGTGAAAAGCGTGCCCTATGGTCCAGAGATCGTGACCAGGCCAGATCAGCTGGGGGACAGGGTTCTCAGAGGGTGCAGTCGCGTGGAATCGTGGCTGCCATAAAGATATGTCCATGTCCTGATCCACAGAACCTGTGAATGTGACTTTATTTGAAAAAAGAGTCTTTGCAGATATAATTAAGAATCTCAAGGTAAGATCATCCTGGATGACTGGAGTGAACCCTAAATCTGATGGCAAGTGCCCATATAAGACAAAGAGAGGAGACACACACACAGAAGAACATGCGAAGACAAAGACGGAGGAGGGAGAGGGACGCAGCCCCCAGCCACAGAGCCCCTGGGGCTGGAAGAAGCAAGGCAGGATTCTCCCCTAGGGCCTCTGCAGGGGAGCACGGCTCTGCTGCCACCTGGATTTTGGACTTCCAGCATCCCAAATTGTAAGAGGTTCCAAATATCAAGTTTGTGGTAATTTATTGCCGCAGCTGTAAGAAGCTAGTCAAGAGGGGACTGGTGGAGATTAGGTTGGAAAGACAGACTGGGGTTGGAACTGGAGATTCTGTTTGGTCACTCTTCGTGGAGCTCCTGCTACGTGCCATGAGCTGGGGTGGAAGCGGGACACACGGTAGAGTACACAGCAGGCTTGGAGCTTTTGAGACGACTTCCTAATTATAACGTGGAAATGACAGGAAAGGACGCCGTGTGATAGGAATGGAAAAACACACAACAGGGCTAAACCTGGAGGACATAGGCCAAATGAAATAAGTCAGTCACATAAAGACAGACACCGTATGATTCCACTTGTATGAAGTACCAAGGGCAGTCACATTCAGAGGCGAAGGCCGGGTGCGGTGGCTCACACCTGTAATCCCAGCACTTTGGTCGGCCAAGGCAAGCAGATCGCCTACCTGAGGTCAGGAGTTCAAGACCACCAGCCCGGCCAACAGGGCAAAACCCCATCTCTACCACAAATAAAAACTTATCCGGGTATGGTGGCACGCCTGTGGTCCCAGCTCCTCAGGAGGCTGAGGTAGAAGGATCACTTGAGCCTGGGAGGCAAAAGTTGCAGTTAGCTGAGATTGTGCTACTGTACTCCGGCTTGAGTGACAGACCCTATCTCAAAAAAAAAAAAAAATTCAGAGACAGAAAGTAGAAGGGTGGCTGTCAAGTATGGGAGGGAGAGGGGGTGGGGGGCAGCTGAGTGAGTACAGAGTTTCAGTTGTGCGAGATGAAAAGAGTTCAGGAGATCAACTGCACAATAATGTGAGCATCCTTCACGCCACTGAACTGTGCACCTAGAAATGGACCAGATGGTACATTTTAGGTCGTGTGTTTTTTACAACTTAAAACAAAATTTTAAAGAATGGAGGGACTAAGTGGGGGTGGAGAGGGTTTACTGAGAAAATGGCACTTCCGCTGAGGCCTAAAGGATGGTGTGAGATAGCCAGGAAAGCAAAAGAAAAAGGCCCTCTACACAGAAGGCTTGGGTCGTGCCAAGGGGAGGAGGCCAGGAGGAGGAGTGGCTCAAGTCCGGTTATCATGGGATTCCTGCACCAGAGCCAAGTTAGCTGGTGGGTTCCGCCATCTCAGGATCTGGCCATGCTTCCCACACACATCGCATGCTCCACACAGCTGAACCTCTGCCCTCATACTTTCACCCTTTCCAGCCACCAGCAAACTCCCGCTCCTCTGCCAGGATTCTGCAAGGAAATCACTTCCCAGGCTCTCTGCCCCGTTACACAACCGCGTGCTGTGCAGTCCCCTGGTGCCATTAACCTCGCTTGCATCATGATGTTTAGATACCCTCTGTCTCTCCTATTTGACTGAATTTCTCCAACAGGGTATAGCTGTGTTTCCTTGTGTAATTAAACTCCACAACTGTCCTGTGAGGATTTGAATATCCCCACTTCCCAAGTAAGAAAGCGGAAGGTCAGAGGGGTTAGGGTGCCCAAGGTCACACTATGAAAGAGTGTGAAAGCTCAAGTTCCACTGCAACCAAAGCCAGTCTGCTTCCCTAGGGTGGCCTTCCAATGCCACAAGCTGCCTCCATGACTCTGTAATGTGAACAAATGGTTCAAAGTTGGGGTCTTAATTTTCCCCAAAGGGCTTGAGCTTTTCCCAGCCAGGCAGAACTTTGCACTTCTATCTAATAGGAGTCTGATAATTGGCCACTTTAAGATGCTACAGACCAAGTCCAACTATGAAGTAGGAAACTGGCCCCAGTGGCTCACACCTGTAATCTCAGCACTTTGGGAGGATGAGGTGGGCAGATCGCTTGAGCCCAGGAGTTCAAGACCAGCCTGGATAACATGGCAAAACCCTGTCTCTACAAAAAATACAAAAATTAGCTGGGCATGGTAGCATGCGCCTGTGGTCCCAGCTACTTGGGAGGCTGAGGTGGGAGGGCTGCTTGAGCCCAGGAGGTCAAGGCTGTGGTGAGCCATGATCATGCCTCTGCACTTCAGCCTGGGTGACAGTGAGACTCTGTCTCAAAATATAAAAGTAAAATAAAATAAAAAAGAAAACAGGAAACTTGGGAAAGTTGAAAGCAATGTTAACCAGTTTCAACAAGTTGTTCCAAAACATCACAGTGAACTATCATGGTCAACCTCTAATACTGTAAATCTGTACAGTGAAAATGGTGGTGGGCAGGGGGAGATCATTTCATTTTCTAAGCTCTATACACTTCCATATTGTCTGAATTTTTCTAGTAACACATTAAACTTTTTAAAGTAATAATTATTTTAAATACAGTAAATAGCATAATGCTCTCAGAATAAATAATAATTTTGACATAAATTATTTTTATTTCGGCTGGGCACGGTGGCTCGCACCTGTAATCCCAGCACTTTGGGAGGCCGAGGCGGGCGGATCATGAGGTCAGGAGATCCAGACCATCCTGGCTAACACGGGGAAACCCCATCTCTACTAAAAATACAAAAAATTAGCCGGGTGTGGTGGCGGGCCCCTGTAGTCCCAGCTACTCATAGTCCCAGCTACTGGGGAGGCTGAGCCAGGATAATGGCGTGAACCCAGCAGGCAGAGCTTGCAGTGAGCCGAGACCGCACCACTGCACTCCAGCCTGGGCGACAGAGCCAGACTCTGTCTCAAAACAAAAACAAAAACAAAAAAAAATTATTCTTATTTCATGTAAAATAAATAGCAAATTCAAATGTATTAAGAGATGCTACCTTTATAACACAAGAGAAAGTATCATTTGGTACTAGACTTTGCCATGGCATTTACTGGTGGGGAGAAGGAAATTCAATGATAGCACAATTGTATGGTTTGAGATAAAAGGGCAACTGTCTATAATTTAGCAAACCAAAGCTGCCAATCAGAAATTACTCCCTGAGGCCAGGCGCAGTGGCTCACTCCTGTAATCCCAACACTTTGGGAGGCTGAGGTGGCCAGATCACCTGAAGTCAGGAGTTTGAGACCAGCCCGGCAAACATGGTGAAACCCCGTCTCTACTAAAACTACAAAAATCAGCCAGGTGTGGTGGCGCATGCCTGTAATCCCAGCTACTCAGGAGGCTGAGGCAGGAGAATCACTTGAACTTCGGAGGTGGAGGTTGCAGTGAGCCGAGATCGTGCCATTGCACTCCAGCCTTGGCAACAAGAGCGAGACTGCATCAAAAGGAAGGGAGGGAGGGAGGAAGAAAGAAAAGAAAGAAATTGCTCCCTGACAAAACTATGCCCTTTAGGTGAGTTGGAAAATTTTAGATTTGTATAGATAGATTTCCAAACTCCCCGGACTAGTTTATGCGTCTGTCATAATAATACACATAGAGGGCTGGGTGTGGTGGCTCACGCCTGTATTCCCAGCACTTTGGGAGGCTGAAGTAGGTGGATTATTTGAGGTCAGGAGTTCAAGACCAGCCTGACCAATATGGTGAAACCCTGTTTCTACTGAAAACACAAAAATTAGCCGGACATGGTGGCATACACAGCTACTCAGGAGGCTGAGACAGGAGAACTGCTTGAACCCGGGAAGCCAAGGTTGCAGTAAGCCAAGATTGCGCCACTGCATTCCGACCTGGTCAACAGAGCGAGACTCCATCTCAAAAAACAAGAAAAAATGCACATAGAGAATTCTTGTCTCACTGAAAGACTGTTATGCCAAGTCTGGATATCTGCCTCCCGGTGATAGGCTGTCTCCAGAGTATTCTCTCTCTCCTCCACCAATGAAGAACCCCCATCACACCTAGATGGCCACCCATTCTCCTTCTCTCTTATTTTCATTGTAAGAATTATTATTTTTATTTTATTTCATTTTTTTGGAGACCGGGTCTCATTGTCACCCAGGCTGGTGTGCAGTGGCACAATTACAGCTCACTATTGCCTCAGATTCCTAGGCTCAAGTGATCCTCCCACCTCAGCCTCCCTAGCAGCTGAGACTACAGGAAGAAGCCACCTTGCCTAATTTTTTACATTTTTGTAGAGACAGGATATCCCTGTGTTGCCCAGGCTGGTCTCAAACCCCTGGCCTCAAGCCGTCCTCCTGCCTCAGCCTCCCAAAGTGCTCAATAACAGGTGTGAGTCACCGCACCCAGCCCATTCCAAGAATTATTAAATCTCACTATCAAGCTGGGTGTGGCTTGGTTTCCACATTATTTGAATTTTTCGTTTAAAAACAAAAAATCAGCCAGGGATGGTGGTGCACACCTGTAGTCCTAATGACTCAGGAGGCTGAGGTGGGAGGATCCTTTCAGCCCAGGTTAGGCTGCAGTGAGTTATTTGCACCACTACACTCCAGCCTAGACAACACAGTGAGACTCTGTCTCTAAAATAAACAAATGAAAAAAGATAAAATCTCACAACCATATCAAACAACAGGAATGATTTCTCAAACCTGCTGGCGACATTACAGCTGGATACACACAGGCAGCAGACACATGGGTTATCCCCTTCCTGGGAAACATGGTAGTTCTGAAGACTCATCTAAGAGACTCGGGTGTCTCTTCACAACCCCACTGCCCTGAGAGCACGGTACACAGATCTGCCCAAACCAAAAACTCGAGGAGAAAGCTGCTTCTATTTTCTATCCTAGAATATTTTTTCTATAAAATGCAAAATGTCTATGAAGCAAAGATAAAATTCTATAAAGCACCACTCGGCAATCTTTTTGTGTAGAGGGTCAGACGGTAAATATTTGAGGCTTTGAAAGCCACAGGGTCTCTGCACCTCTGACTCAAGTCTGCAGTGCATAGTGAAAAGGCACTCACAGATGCCTAACTGAATGAACATGGTTGGGTTCCAGTTAAACTTTATCTACAAAAACTGGCGGCAGTAGTTTGCAGACCCCCACTACAGAGCAAGCCATTACTGTGCCTTCAATACTTACATACTATATCTTAATAATACCTTTCTGAGGTCAACAGGCCAAAATATTTGCAATAGTAGGCTTGGTCTATATGCCTATGGGAGATCTCACTGATAAGTAAACTACTGACCAAAAGTTTGTGGACTATCTAGGTGAAGAGAAAGGATCACATATTTTTTCAAATGATGAAATAAGAAATAACAAGTATGGTTTATATCATGATTTAAAATAAAAATGGCAAAGACTTTTTCTAAATCTTTAGATCAGGTGCTCCCTGATTCATGAATCACTAATAAAAGCCAATTTAATTTTTAAACAAAATTTTTTGTAACTTCTTCTTTTGACAGGATCAAAGTCTCAGAACCAACTGTTTATTTTAAAAAAAAAAAAAAAAAAAAAAAAAATTCGGCCAGGTGCAGTGGCTCATGCCTGTAATCCCAGTACTTTGGGAGGCCGAGGCAGGTAGATCACAAGGTCAGGAGTTTGACACCAGCCTGGCCAATATGGTGAAACCCTGCTTCTACTAAAAATACAAAAATTAGCCAGGCATGGTGGTGGGCACCCGTAATCCCAGCTACTCGGGAGGCTGAGGCAGGAGAATCACTTAAAGCTGGGAGGCGGAGGTTGCAGTGAGCTGAGATCGTGCCACTGCACTCCAGACTGAGTGACAGAGTGACACTCCCATCAAAAGAAAAAAAAAAAAAGATCAAGCTCAACAACAACAATGAAAACTACCTGTACCCTAAATGCCTGACTTCACCACTGTGCAACCTGGCATGTAACAAAATTGCACTTGAACCCCATAAATTTGTACAAATAAAAAATCTGATTTAAAAAATATGCAAGACCGGGCACATGCCTGTAATCCCAGCACTTTGGGATGCTGAGGTGGGAGGATCACTTGAGCTCAAAGTTTGAGAGCAATCTGGGCAGCATGGCGAAATCCTGAAACCGACTCTGCAAAATTATAACTGAGGAAATATGGCAGTCAAAGAAATCAGACCTAACTGACTCCATCTTGCTTATAATCCTTAAGATGTCCTTGTTCATTCCTGGGCATAAAGCTGAACTAACTCTGGGAAGGAAATCAATTCATGGTTTGACTCTGAAACAAAATTGATAACAGCCCTTTCCCGAAAAGACCCCTTTCTTGCCTGGGATCCAGTCTGCCTTGGCAGGACTAACAAACTAGCTACAAGATTAGATATTACAATTTAGGGGTCATGTAGTCTCTGGCTCCAAGGGTCTGAACCTTCCCAAATTGCTCCTGGGGATAACACAGTTATTGTAAAACCTAAGATCCGTGCTTTAGATATTTAGCAGACCCTGCAACTGCACTCGAAGGATCAGCTGATACCACCCAGAGTAGTAATCTGGCTCAACCAGTTCTGCCATCCCACCCAGGCACAGAAGACAGCAAGAAAACCTCATTTTGACCCTGCTATGATTTCATCTCCGACCTGACCAATCAGCACTCCCTACTTCCTAAGCTCCTACCCACCAAATTGTCTTTAAAAACTCTGATCCAGCCAGGAGCCGTGGCTCACACCTATAATCCCAGCACTTTGGGAGGCCGAGGCGGGCAGATCACGAGGTCAGAGATCGAGACCATCCTCGCTAATGCGGTGAAACCCCATCCCTACTAAAAATACAAAAAATTAGCCAGGTGTGGTGGTGGGTGCCTGTAGTCCCAGCTACTCGAGAGGCTGAGGCAGGAGAATGGCATGAACCGAGATTGCACCACTGCACTCCAGCCTGGACAACAGAGCGAGACTCAGTCTCAAAAAAAAATAAAATAAAATAAAATAAATAAAAGAACAACTCTGGTCTCCCACACAGCGGGGTCTGTGTAAATTACTCTTTTGCCATTGCAATTCCCGTCTTGATAAATTGGCTCTGTCTAGGCAGCAGGCAAGGTGAACTCATTGGGAGGTTACAATTCCACCTCTACAAAATACACAAAAATTAGCCAGACATGGTAACACGTGCCTGAAGTCCCGGCCACTCCGGACGGAGGCTGGTGTAGGAGAGCTGCTTGGGCCAGGGAGGCAGAGGTTGCAGTGAGCCAAGATCATGCCACTGCACTCCAGCCTGGGTGACAGAGTGAGACTCTGTCTCACCAAAAAAAAAGAAAAAAAGTACAAAGAAACTGATAGACATTTCTCCAAAGATGACATGCAAATGGCCAATAAACATATGAAAACATGCTCAACATCACTAATCCACAATGAGAAATCAACTCACACCCATTAGGATAGCCACATTAGGATACATCCAAGAAACAAACAAAAAAAACAAAAACGCACTGATGAGGATGTGGAGAAATCAGAACGCTTCTGTTAGCAGCAATGTAAAATGGTGCAGCTGCTATGGAAAACAGTATAGCCGTTCCTCAAAAAATTACAAACAGAAAACTACCACATGATCCAGGAATCCCACTTCCAGATAGCCATCCAAAAGAACGGAAAGCAGGCTCTCAAAGAGCTATTTGTGGGTCCACATCCACAGCAGTATTATTTACAATAGCCAAGAGGTGGAAGTAACCTAAGTGTCCATCAATGAAATGTAATGGATGAGCAAAACGTGGTCTCTCCATACAATGGGTCCCATTCAACCTTAAAAAAGAAGGAAATTCTGCCACGTGCTACAAAGGAGGATGAACCTTAAGGACATTATGCTAAATGAAATAATCCAATCATAAAAAGACAAATCCTTTATTATTCCACTTACACGAGGTTTTCAAGGAAATTAAATTCATAGACACAGAAAGTAGAATGGTGGTTGCCAAGGGCTAGAGGAAAGGGGAAATGGAGCATTTAAGGGGGAAATAGAACATTCTTGTGTACTGATACAGAGTTTCAGTTTGTGAATGAAAAACATCTAGAGATCTGTTGTACAACAATGTGAATACGCTTAACGCTGCTGAAGTGTACATTTAAAAACTGGTAAGATCTATACACTAGTACCATGTGAAAAAATAATAAAAATGGGTAAGACTGCAAATTTCATGTGTTTCTTACCACAATTAAAAATGAAGTTTTTGAAAGAAGGCCAATAATCTACTTAAATGTTTAATCTTGCTATTAACAGAAGTGCAAATAAAAACAAGTACTGTATTTTTTTCTTTAAAATTAGAAATTTATTTAATAATATCCACTGCTGGCAAGGATCATGAGAAATGGGAACTAACTACTGTTGGTAGGCATGTGAGCTATTTCAATATTTCTGAAAGATAATTTGGTCATATATTTCAAAAGCAACAATATAAATTGTTTATATTCTTTAACTCAATAATTTGACCTCTGGGAACTCAACCTAAACAAAAATCTCAGTGCTATATGTGCAAAATATTTGTACAGGAAAGAATGTTCAAAATGTAGTTTTTTAAAGAAACAATCAAAGAAAATGGAAACCTAAACATCCATAAGCAGAGTCAAAAAAAATGAATTATGTTCCATCTGCATAACAGACTACCTATAGCCATTATAAATTGTCATAAAAGAATATTAAATGATCGGGGCTGTTCAAACAGTATTGTTGATTTTTTGTTGTTGTTATTTTTTGAGACAGTCTCGCTCTGTCGCCCAGGCTGGAGTGCTGTGGCACAATCTCAGCTCACTGCAACCTCCACCTCGTAGGTTCAAGGGATTTTCTTGCCTCAGCCTCCCCAGTAGGTGGGACTACAGGCGTGCACACCAAGCGTGGCTAATTTTTTTTGTATTTTTAGTAGAGATGGAGTTTCACCATATTGGCCAGGCTGGTCTTGAACTCTTGACCTCAAGTCATCCACCCACTTCAGCCTCTCAAAGTGTTGGGATTAAAGGCGTGAGCCACTATGCCCGGCCTCAAACAGTAATATTAAGTGATTTTTTAAAGTACATGTGTATTTTTCTTATTTATTTAAGAACTGGAGCTTATACACAACAAAGGTAAAAATTAACAGTGGTCATTTCTGGGTGGTAGGATTATGACTGATTTTTACTTCCTTTTCTTTTTTCCTGTATTTCCCCAAAAGATTACAGTGCAGTTGTTACTTTTAAAGTTTAAGAACAAAACAGGTTTTTCAAAAGAAAGTAAAACCTAATGTGCTCTGTTACTTTTATTATTCCCTCCCCACAAAAAACAAACAGCAATCAAGTTAATTTCACTGTGTTTCATTTCCTCCCACATGTTCAGCTATTTTTCTATTCAAATAAAAAAATCACTGACTCCTTACTTTCATCTCTTAAGAATATTCCATCTGTGAGGTTATTTTAAATTCAATGTTATGTGCCAAGTTTTCCCGTATCTGCTCTCAATATTACCTATGCCCTTGGCTCTGCACTGGACACATCTGTGGTGGTGCCAGGGCCCTCCCAGATTTGCTGGGGAAGAGCCTACCCAAGGTCCTGCTCCTAGGGCAGATCTACCGGCAGCCAGCTTTCATGACCCTCCCCAGACACAGTAGGGAGGATCAGGGACGGAATGGATGTCGGACTCGAAAGAAGCCAGTCCACAGGTTAGAGGGTGCCTAGGGCACAGCCTGGCACAAAAAGACAAAAGCGCTGGGCAATGGCTCCCTCCTGGTACTTGAACTAGGAAATATTACTACATTTGGCGGTTCTTTAAGAATGGAGCCTGGAAAGTGATGAAGGAGAAACTGGAGAGATAATGACATCACAGCTGGGGTTCTGAGGGACCAGAGGTTCTTGTGTTATACTCGTATAACACAAGTAAATATGAGCCATGATATAGATAAAAGATACTAAAGGCCACAGAAATTGGCCACCAGGCAAGCTGAATCACAGGAGCCAGCTTCTGTTGCTCAAATCTGCAGGGCTGCCTGGGGCCACTTTCCCAGTGGCTTCAGTGTCCAGCATCTCTGAGGTTCCCTATGCACAGTGTCCTTAGCATAAGCACCCCTTTACTCAAGGTGGCTTGAAGGTGACCCCAGTTTGGGCAATCAAAGGAACTCAAACAAAAAGAAAAAGAAATTAGAGCTGCACCAAAACATGAAAGCTGGGCTGAAGGCAGGCAGGCGTACACTTTCGGGGAGGGCCCACAGAGCGAGCAGAACCATCTGCAAACCAGGCCCAAACTGTCTCCCTCAGTCCCAGATTAGAACTAGAAAAGGCAAACCAAGATGGAAAAACAGCAGAACTCTGATACTCAGTTAAAGTTAGAAACACAAATAAAATTGCATTTAAGTTTTTCCACCATTCATCACAAAAGAAAAAAAAGAGGATATGACAACACGTCTTTTTTTAAAGTTTATTAGCAATCTAAAAAAATACTGGTTCATAGGACATAAATCAAAGAAACCACTAACTTGCTAATCTCTATGACATAGAAATTCCACTTATGGTCATGAACTTGATAGTAGGCCAAATTTAGGGTTTAAAATCCAAGAAACAAACAAACAAACAAAACTGAAGTTTAACCTCACAATTATTTGAATGTCATTTTGGAAAAGTGCTACCTGAGACAGAGATACTGAGAACATACCTGCATATGCATGTTGGCCCTGACCTCCACCTCCCTTTGTACTCACACTAAGAAGTATCCCAGTTACTAAACAGAATAAAAGGAAAGAAGCGGTGAAAAATGACATGAGAGAAGGGAAATGACCACTGGCATAGGTGCTTCCTAACTCATACTGTGACATCCTCTCTTCAAAAACCGCCCTTAAATGTTTGAGGTGATGGATATCCCAGTTACTCTGATCTGATCATTACACATTTTACAGATGTATCAAAATGCCACATGTACCTCAAAAATACATCTAACTATGATATAGCAAGTTTAAAAAGACAAAAACCAAAAAACTGCCTCGACCTCCCAAGCCAAATCCAAAAGCATTTTTCCCACTTCCCACTTTTACCAAGATCTTTTGGAACATCAGATAAATCTCAGAAGCTGGGGGAGTGGTATTAGTGATTTAAATATTAGTGTTAATTAGTCCAATCAGATTGCCTTTCTATTAACCAAGAGCTATCTTCGGTTACTCACTCATCAGTCATCCCTTACCACCACACAGGGTTTTGATTAGGATGGGAAAAGGGGGAAATCATGGGTGCATGGAGTTCTTTGAAAGCTGATGTATTCATTGATGCCTTCCCCCAGGATTGTGAAAAACCTAAGAACACAACCTCCTGAATAACAGCAGAAAATGCCCTGCCCTCTCTCCTGCCAACAAAATGTTTTTTCAATTCTACTCACTCTACCCCTTCACCTGATAAGAGTAAGAAGTACTATCACAACTTCCCATCAAAGTACTACCTAAATATAGCATCAAAAGAATAAAATACCTAGGATTACACTTAACAAAAGAAGTACAAAATATATACTCTGAAAACCACAAAACGTTGGAAAAAATTAAGAGAATTTTTTATGAAATTCTGGAATACAATTTAACATCTTAAAATGGCAGTACTGCCCAAAGTGATCTATGAATTCAAGCACGATCACTATCAGAATCCCAGATGACTTCTTTGTACAAACTGACCAGCTGATTTTAAAATTCACAGGAATTGCAAGAGACTTCAAATAGCCAAAATAATCCTGAAAAAGAAGAATAAAGTAGGAAGACTCCCACTTCCCAATTTCAAGACTTACTACAAAGCAACGGCACTCAAGGCATTGTGGTACTGGCATAAGTATAAACAAACAGATCAAAGGAACAGAACTGAGAGTCCAGAAATAAACCTATGGATAGTCAACTGATTTCCCCAATAAGGGCACCTAAATCACTCAATGGGGAAAGAATCATCCTTTCAACAAATGGTGCTGGGACAAGTAGACAGCCACAGGCAAAAAAAATGAAGTTGAGCTCCTACCTTATACCACATACAAAAATTAACTGAAAATGGATCAAATACCATTTTGTAAGAGCAAAAAACTATAAAACTCATAGAAGAAAACATAGCAGTTAGTCTCCATGGCCTTGGATTTGGCAAAGGATTCTTTGATATAGCACCAAAAGCATGAGCAACAACAAAAAAACAGGTAAATTAGACTTCATAAAAATCTAAAACTTTTGTGTTTCAAATGCCACCATCAGAGACCCACAGAATGAGAAAATATTTGCATATCATATATCTAAGGGACTGTGTCTAAACTATATAAAGAACTCTTACGACTTAATAATAAAAATACAAATTACCCCACTCAATAACAAGCAAAGGATCCTGAACAATTTCTCCAAGGAAGATATACAAATGGTGAAGAAGCAAATGAAAAGATGCTTCATATAATTAGTCACCAGAGAAATTCAAATCTAAACCATGGTAAGATACCACTCTACTCCTACTAGTCTGGTTAGAATTAAAAAGTCAAATAATAAAAAATGCTGGCAAGAAGGTAAAGAAATCAGAACCTTCATACACTACTAGGGGAAATAAAAAATTGTGCAGGCCCTTGGGAAAAGTCTGGCAGTTTCTCAAACAATTAAACATATAGTCACATTATGACTTGGCAATTCTACTCCGAGGCATATATCCAAGAGAAATAAAAACTTGTACATGACTATTCATAGCATATTAATTAATAACAGCGAAAAAGTAGTAACAATCCAAATGCTTATCAACAGGCAAACAAAATGTGGTATATCTACTCAATGGAGTTACTAGTCAACAATATAAGGGAATGAAGTTCTGATACATGTTACAACTTGGATAAACCCTGAAAACATTACAATAAGTGAAAGAAGCCAATCACAACAGTCCACATATCATATGACTCCAATCACATGAAAGTCCAGAACAGAAACTGAAAGAAATCAGGCACATTCCTCAGCCCCGGGCTCAACACAAACAGGCCCAGTACAAACACATCCCACCATATATCTCTCAACACAAACAGGCCCAGTACAAACACATCCCACCATATATCTCTCAACTTCCTGAGCCCAGTACAAACACACATCCCACCATATATCTCTCAACTTCCTGAGCCCAGTACAAACACCACCTGGAAAATCCCCGATAAGGACACAGCCGTTTGTGGTTTTACTGAAAGCGCGGGAACCAATAGAAAAACTACTAAATATGTAACTTAAAATGTAAACCAATTGTAATGCTGTAACCAAAAGAATTCCCTTTTTCCTCTGTAACTTTACGTATCCTATTTACATCGGGTTATAAAAAGCAAGCACTCGCATTGTTCGGGGCCCTCTTGTATGCTGTGGAATGGAGGGACCAAGTTCGAACTTGCAGTAAAAGATCCTTGCCGCTTGGCTTTGACTCTGGACTCTGGTGGTCCTCTTTGGGGAACAAACGGTCTGGGCATAACAAAACTTGTACAGAGATGGAACATAGACTACTGGTTGCTTGCAGTTGGGACTAGGACTGGGACTGGAGGAAGAACTTAGTGGGTAGGGGAGAGACAGCCAAAGGGTACAGAGTTGTTGCTTTTTGAGGTCATGAAAATACTCTAAAAGTGACTGTGGTGATAGGTGCACATATCTGTGAATATACCAAAAACCACTGAGTTATATGCATTTTATTTATATTTTATTTTATTTATTTTTTTGAGACACGGTCTAGCTTTGTCACCCAGGCTGGAGTGCAGTGTCACGAACACAGCTCACAGCAGCCTCAACCTCCCAGGCCCAAGTGATCCTCCTACCACAGTCCCTCAAGTTGGGGGTACTACAGGCATGGGCCACCATGCCTAGCTAATTTTTGTATTTTTTGTAGAGACAGGGTTTCACCATGTTGCCCACACTGGTCTGGAACTCCTGGGCTCAAGTGATGCATCTGCCTTGGCCTCGTGAAGTGCTGAGATTACAGGAGTGAGACACTGCGCCCAGCCTGTATGCACATTTTAAAAGGGTAAATGTACTGTATGTGGATCATATATCAATAAAGCTGTTTTGTAAACATGCTACCTGAAACCCAAAGCCTAACCCATTTCTTTATACTAATAAATCTTTTTCTTTCTTTTTTTTTTTTTTTTTTTAGTTCTCTTTTTTTATTGGAGACAGGTCTCACTCTGCCACACAGGCTTCAGTGCAGTGGTGTGATCACAGCTCACTGCAGCCTCAACCTCCCAGGCTCAAGCAATCCTCCCACCTCAGCCTTCCAAGTAGCTGGGACTACAAGTGCATGCTACCACGACCAGATAATTTTTAAGTTTTTTTGTAGAGATGAGGTTTTGCTCTGTTGTCCAGGCTGGTCTTGAATTTCAGGGCTCAAGTGATCCTCCTGCCTTGACTTACCAAAGTATTGGGATTATAGATGTGAGCCGCCACGCTCAGCTTAGTTCTGTTTTTTAGAGAAAGGTCTTGCTATGTTGCCCAGCCCGGTCTCGAACTCTAGGGCTCAAGCGATTCTCCTGCCTCAGCCTCCCAAGTAGCTGAGACTACAGGTGCATGCCACTATGCCTGGCCTAACCCATTTCATTCACAACCTTCATGCCCAAAACACCCTCCTACTATGAGCCACAATGTCTGCCCAAGCTGAAGGGCCTCCAACAACATCCATCCTCTGGAGTTCTCTCATCTCTACCAGGATCTGACTCTGTCCTTCCTCCACCCCCTCCACCCTCTCCTCTTCCTTTTTTTTTTTTTTTTTTGGTGGGGGGGATGGGGGAGAGCTCTGTCACCCAGGCTGGAGGGCAGTGGCTCAATCTTGGCTCACTGCAAGCTCCGTCTCCCGGGTTCACGCCATTCTCTCCTGCCTCAGCCTCCCAAGTAGCTGGGACTACAGGCGCCCGCCACCACGCCTGGCTAATTTTTTGTATTTTTAGTAGAGACGGGGTTTCACCGTGTTAGCCACAATGGTCTCTATATTAGCCACGATGGTCTCTATATCCTGACCTCGTGATCCGCCCGCCTTGGCCTCCCAAAGTGCTGGGATTACAGGCGTGAGCCACTGTGCCTGGCCCGGCTGGCCCTCTCCTCTTCTAACCCTTCCTTCCACTATGCCTCGGGAACTCAAGTCAGGGCTGCAAATGCCCCAATTCAAACCCATTTCAGCAACTTCATCTTAACTTTACCCTGGCTTCTCCACCTGCTCCTCCCTGATAAACTCTCCTGCTCCCCTCTATCCCAGGACCAGGAGAAAACCAAATTGTCCTGCTCACTATTATCTCCAGACAATAACCTACCAAGAAGTACCTAGAACCTAGGAATGAAACCAACCTCCTCCTCATTTCCTAGCAAGACCTGGTTCTCTCCAGCTTCCTGCTCCTCATGCCTGCGGCTTTGCTGACCCCTCCACACTGACTTCCCCACTTTTTCCTGACCTCCTACAAGGAGGGCCTTGATCATGAGTAAAGCCCTAGCATTCTGGGCTCTTTCCTTAGCCTACCTCCTTCTTTCCTGTTACCTAACCCTCTATTTATCAACCCCCATGTGGCCAAAGCCCTGGCCATGAAATGTAAAGCTAGAAGTTCCCTCTGACCACCAGGGCCTGCCCTTCCTGATCTCACTTCCTCATTCTCACCCAAGCGGCTATTCCACTTGAATGAAACCACTAGAGCCCTCACCCACCCTTCCCATCTCCCTCTGGACCTCCCGTCCTTCCACTGTGTCACATTCCCTCCCTCTGCACCCTCAGCTCCCGGTCCCACTGCCACACCAGCCACTTGTATCTCAGGGCCCTGAACCTGGATCAACCTAACATTTGTCTCCCCCATTTTCTCTCCTGTGCAACCCACCACTGAAGAAAAATCCCACCACTTCTGTGACTGGCTCCATGACCAGGTTACTGTTTGCATCCTCCTCCCTTTGTAATGCTGCGTTTATTGCCTGATGCCTTGTTCCTCAAGCAGGCACCTCAAGCAGGTACAAGGTATCGGGCAACAAACACCACATTACAAAGGGAAGAGGATGCAAACTAAGTAAACTAACACTTGTTGAGTGGGAAACCAGGGTTCAGGAGATAAGATCCCAGCAGACTCATCCCAGCAGCTTCAGACCTTTACTCTGCCCTCCAGCCTCTCACCTCTGCCTACCCCCTACTCTCTATTCCCTCAGTCAGCTGACAACCGTACCTTCCACTTCATCAAAACAGTAAGACCAGGGGGTGTAGTTCTTTATCATGGTCCTCTGCCTCCTCGTAATCCACCCATATATTCACCCACTTTCCCCTAGTCTCAAAGCACCAAACTCCCCCATCTTCAGGATCTTTTCCCCTACCTCTTCCAAGGCCTTGGTCCATCAATTATCCCAGCCCTTAACTCCAACCTCTTCCTTTTCACTAGACCCTTCTTCCTTCCCCAACAAACAAGCTCAGGCTCCTCTGATCTCAGTGCTGATGACAGCCCTGGCGAATTCACACAACCAGTATTTGTTGAGTACCAGTCTTCACTTACATAATAGTGAGAGAACACAAAGTAAACATGTAAGCAAATAAAGGAACAAGATAATGAACAAGCTTAATGAGAAAAACAAAACTGGGTGATGTTTTTGAGAGTGACTACCAGGACTTGGTGAGGACTACTTCATATGTGGGTGGTCAGGGAAGGCTTCTCAGAGGAGGTGACTTTTGAGCTGAAACCTGACAGAAGAAAGGAAACCAGGGACAAAACAGTCTGGGGAAGGAACACTGCAGGAAGAGTGGGCAGCGTGTGCCAAAGCCAAGGCCAAAAGAGCCTGGCATATCTGGAGAACAGAAGGAAGCTAGTGTGCTGGAGTGTGAGGGATGAGGGAGAGGATCTCAGAGAAAGAGATGCGGGCCTGGTCACGCCAGGCCTGTGGACAACAGTGAGGAATCTGGAAGCCACAGGGGCACTTTCAGCAGGTGCGTGACCTAACCTGACTTATGTTTTAACAGGATCCCTCTGGCTGCTGGGTGTGGAATAGACTGTAGGGGGGCCAAAGTAGAAGCAGGGAGACCTGTTTGGAGATGACTAATGGTGCAGGCCAGAGGTGATGGAGGTCCAGACAGAGAAGCAGCAGTGGACATGTGTACAAGGGGAAGGAGGTATTGGCGTGTTTCCTCACTTATGCTTATCCAGTGCAGGGAAGAAAAATGAGGATGGGCAGCTACAAGGAGAGAGGAACCATAGCATGTATTCAAGAAGAATTCTTTGTGAGACGTGTTGCAGGAGAAGGAGACAGACATTCCATGCAGCCTGAGGCCTGCAATGAGGCCCATGATGGGAAAGAAGGCATTCTCCTCACTTCTGTACTGCCTACTCAAGGGCTGGCCTTGACGTGCACAGACAGTGGCATATTCTTGGTGGGGCACATGGGCAGTTTCAGTGGTGAGGCGTCACATGTGGCTTCCCAGCAGAAGCCACAGACTCCCTGTCGCCTTCCACTTTAATCAGGGCACTTCCCCAGTGGGCCACTGGCAGCCCTCTTCCCTTCCACTCTACACTCACTCTCTGGTTTGGCTACTTCCACTCCCATATCATGTGTAAAGCTGTCCAGAATCAGAACTGCCTAGACTAGCCACCTCCTAGTGGTCTCTTCATGCTGACATTCTGCACATAACTCAAACTTACTGTGTCCAAACCAGGCTGGTGGACACATGATACCTTCTCCCTGCCCTTCTACACCCTAGACAATTCTACTATCTTCTATGTTGCCCATTTTCATTAATGAGGTCAGCATCCACATGGTAGCTCAAGCGAGATTCTTGGAAACTGTCATTGATTCCTTTCCAAACCCAACTGGTCAGCCAGCCCTTACAGTCCTCTCTCTAAACACCTCCTAAGTCCATTCCTGTCTCTCAACCTCCAGTGTCACTGGCCTAGTTCAAGCTCTCATCAGTTCTACTCTTGACTCTAGCTGGAAGAAGGGTACATTCTGTTGGTAGGGCCCAACATACTTAGCAAGTGGCTCACCTAAATGATTTTTGAATAAACAAGAAAAAGAATGTGGCCAGACGTGGTGGCTCATGCCTGCAATCCCAGCACTTTGGGAGGCCAAAGTGGGCAGATCACAAGGTCAGGAGATCAAGACCATCCTGGCTAACACGGTGAAACCCCATCTCTACTAAAAATACAAAAAATTAGCCAGGCACGGTGGCAGGCGCCTGCAGTCCTAGCTAATCGGGAGGCTGCGGCGGGAGAATGGTGTGAGCTTGGGAGGCAGAGCTTGCAGTGAGCCGAGATCGTGCCACTGCACTCCAGCCTGGGGGGTACAGTGAGACTCCGTCTCAAAAAAAAAAAAAAAAAAAAAGCATAAATGAATAAAATGAAGAAATGAGTGATGAAATCAATGAATAAACCAAAAAACAAATTTTTATGTGCAGAGACAAAGAAAATTAAAACATATTCAGCCTAATGGAGGAGATGCAACCAAGCAGGTACAAGGCATCAGGCAACAAACATGGTGTTACAAAGGGAGGCAGATGCAAACCAAGGAAACTAACATTTGCTGAGCATCTACCAGTTGTCAAGTACTAAACCAGGCACTTCATAAACAGTGTACTTCTTGCACTCCAGATGAAGACACTAACATTCAAAGAAGTAGAATAACTGTCCCACGTCATCTAACACAAAGTAGCAGGGTTCAGACTCAAACCTCGGTCAGTAGGCCACAAATCCTGTGTTGGCTAGTGGACATTTGCTTACTGGAAGGGTCGTACTTCAAAAGATAATTAACAGGAGCCTGGCGCAGTGATTCACACCCATAATCCCAGCACTTTGGGAGGTCAAGGCAGGTGGATCACCTGAGGTAAGGGGTTCGAGACTAGCCTAGCCAACATGGCAAACCCCATCTCTACTAAAAATACAAAAATTAGCCAGGGATGGTGACGCATACCTGTAATCCCAGCTACTCTGGAGGATGACGCACAAGAACTGCTTGAACCCAGGAGGCGGAGGTTGCAGTGAGCTGAGATCACACGTCTGCACTCCAGCCTGGACAGAGCGAGACTCCATCTCAAAAAAAAAAAAAAAAAAATTAAATTAAAAACAAAAAGGTAACACACAGAAAGTGCTTATAAAGGAAAATCGCTGTTCTAAGCACTTTACATATATCCTTATAAAAATAGTCAGTTCATCTGGGCACAGTAGCTCACGCCTGTAATCCCAGAACTTTGGGAGGCTGAGGCAGGAGGATCATTTAAACCGAGGAGTTCAAGGCCAGCCTGGGTAACACAGCGAGACCTCATCTCTTTCAAAAAATATACACAAATAAAATGAAATTTAAAAAACAAAAACAAAAATGATAGGTACTAATATTATCCCCATTTCACAGTTAAGCAAACAGAGAAATGGAAAAGTTAACAGGTTAATGTGTCAAAGGTCATATAGCTATTAAGTGACAAAATTCGGACTTCAACCCAGGCAGCCTTGCTTTGGTGTCCCAGTTGGCCACCACTAAACCTTTTCATTGCATTAATGAAGGAGGTAATATGGGAGGCATGGGTTCCAGGTGCAGAGTACAATGTGACCCATGTAAGGAGGCAAGAAGGTGCAAGCAATGTGTGGGATCAGGAGGTGATTCACTGGACTGGGATGGGGAGGGTAGAGGAAAATGAGGCTCCAGAGAAACGATGGACTCAGACATGAGAATTCCTGCACCTATTCCAGGGCCACGTGATTGACTTATTTGAGATTTAAAGTGCCTCTATCTTTCACAAGGTAGTTACAAGGAAGTGTTCACTGTTTTCTTAGCCAAGGTATTTAGTTCTCTCCATTTTGAAGGTAGAAAAACTAAAAAAGCAAGAGAAGAACTAATTTGTTCAATGTCTTATCATTAACTAAATGGCATAACCTCCCCCACAGTCCATAGAGATAAATATCGGCACCCTAACCCCTTAGTATTTACTTTTAATACAGTTTTAGTTGTAAAAGACTATTCATAACATATTTTTTAAATCTCCAATTTTGGCCAGGCATGGTGGCTCATGCCTATAATCCCATCACTTTGGGGGGCCAAGGCGGGTGGATCACCTGAGGTCAGGAGTTCAAGACCAGCCTGGCCAACATGGCAAAACCCTGTCTCTACTAAAAATACAAAAATTAGCCGGGTGTGGTGGTGCACACCTGTAGTGCCAGCTACTTGGGAGGCTGAGGCAGGAGAATCGCTGGAACCCAGGAGGCAGAAGTTGCAGTGAGCTGAGATCGCACCATTGCACTCCAGCCTGGGCAATACAGCTAGACTCCATCTAAAAAAAAAAAACAAAAATCTCTAATTTTGTTTCATATACTTCAAACGTGAGCCAATAAAACTGTTACTTGTATGCCCCATTACCATGAAGCTACACACACATCCATCAAATATAAATTTATATTTGATGGCTGGGTGCTGTGGCTCACGCCTATAATCCCAGCACTTTGGGAGGCCGAGGCGGGTGGATCACTTGAAGTCAGGAGTTCAAGACCAGCCTGGCCAACATGGTGAAACCCCGTCTCTACCAAAAATACAAAAAAATCAGCTGCGCATGGTGGTGTGCACCTGTAGTCCCAGCTACTCAGTAGGCTGAGGCAGGAGAATTGCTTGAACCTGGGAGGCGGAGATTGTGGTGGGCCAAGATCGTGCCACTGTACTCCTGCCTGGGCGACAGAGCGAGACTCCATCTCAAATAAAAACAAAAAAAAAATTATATTTGGCGAACTTCAGTAGAAAAAAATTCAAAGCCAGATCCCACAAACTAACCTTTAACTGTAACACTGCTTTGGGAAAGGCAAAGGAGAACAGGCCTGTCAAGTGATCTAAGCAAACCCTTAGGTCATTTTGAACCTACTAGGATCCTAATCTTATTAGTCACAGAAAAAAGTCATCTTGGAGTCTGTAAGTGCTATGCTAGGCCCTACTTTCATGAGAATGACGGAGGGCAGAGGGGCATGATCACAGCTTCAAAGCCTCCCAGCTGGATTATCCCCGTCCTCGGAGACCACCCATTCTCTGAGACTAATGTCTCCACGGTATCCCTACCACTTCAAAAGGCAAGAGACATTTAAATGCTTGGTGAAAGAGCCAAAGAAATGTTCTGTGACCTCTGAAAGCAAATATTCTAAAGCAAGATCATTCTTTTTATGTATTTTTAAATTTAAATTAATGTTTAAATAATATAATTCAGGAAGTTTGAAAAACAGAGAAGTAAAATATTGCCCATAACTAGGGTGACCATATGGCCAGGTTATTCAGGACAGTCTTGGTTTTCTCTTGTCATCACAGTATGTATAATTATTCATAGTACCTTTATTCCCCACTCAGTCATTTGAACTGTGCTCAGAAGTGCTATGATTGAGGCCAGGCGTGGTGGCTCACACCTGTAATCCCAGGATGTTGGGAGGCCGAGGCAGGAGGATCACTTGAGGCCAGGAGTTCAAGACCAGCCTGGGCAACATAGTGAGGCCTCATCTCTACAAAAACAATTTTAAAATTATCCAGGTGTGGTATGTGCACCTATAGTCCCCAGTTACTTGGGAGGCTGAGGTGAGAAGATCATGTGAGACAGAAGGATTGAGGCTACAGTGAGCCATGATCACACCACTGCATTCCAGCCTGGGTGACAGTGTCAGACCCTGCCCCAGAGACAAACAACGTGTCATTATTTGCATAATAAATTGTTCCTGGTCACCTTAACCATAAACCACCACAATAAACAATCATTATCACAATTTTGGTTTACTTCCCTACAGTGTTTTTCTCACACACATATTTTTTATTGATATAATCATAAGTGTTTTCACAAGCCTACATTTTCTCTTCTTCAATCTCATTACAACAAAAATATCCATGTTTCTGGATAAGGCGTTATCTTATTCGACGGAGCGGATGTTACCTTACCTGTATTGTTGAGCATTCAGGTCTGCCATGGTGGGAAGGAGGGTAGTAAGGACTTGGGGAATTTTAAAGAAAGTGTATTTGTGAGGTACCTACAGGACCAGTATATAAACTTCAAGAGAAATTTCAACCTAAGTGAGGGTGTGACAAAAAAATGATTACTATTAGGAGGAAATTTTACAAATTCCTTTCATGAACAGGGCAGTCCTCTGTTACATTCTAGACCAACTGGATTCCCTCATTCAGCCCGTATTTATGGAGCACTCATTCGCTTCACGCACCATGGTAGGTGCTATCTGGAGATACATGTCCTGTCGGCACTACTTCCAAATGTATCCTAAATCTCATCGCCAACTTTATTGCTGAAACCCTACTCCTGGTGACCACCATCCATCAGCCAGACTGCTAAGACAGTCTCCTAATGACTCTGCAGTCTTGCCCCACACAATCCATTCACCATGCACTCAGAGTGATCTTCTCAATGTAAAAATCAGATCAAAACCCCTTCCTACATAAAGTCCTCCAATGGCTTCCCACTGCAAAAGAAATAAACAGTAAATCCCCTGCCATGACTAACAAGGCCCTGCTTCCCCCACCACTCCTGCCGCCTCCTGGGCACCTCCATCCACTCTCCTCCTCTCCTCTAGGTTCTGCTGCCACAGCTTCTCTCTGTCCCTCACACACGCCAAGTGCATCTCATGACAGGGCCTTCGCATCTACCATGCCCTCTTCTTGGAATACTTTTTCCCTAGACTTTTTTCTGGCTGTATCCTCAGCTCATGTTTCCAAAGTCACCTTTGCTGCAATACCATAACTGGTTTTTCCCCTAATTCACTCTCTTTCCAATTACACTATTTTATTTATTTTTATTTTGTGTTGAGACAGGATCTCACTCTATCACCCAGGCTGGAGTGCAGTGGCGTGATCCTGGCTCACTGCAACCTCCACCTCCCAGGCTCAAGTGATCCTCCCACCTCAGCCTCCCAAGTAGCTGGGACTACAGGCTCACACCACCACACTTGGCTAATTTTTGTTATTTTTCGTAGAGATAAGATCTCACTATGTTGCCCAGGCTAGTCTTGAATTCCTGGGCCCAAGTGATCCTTCTGTCTCGAACTCCCAAAGTGCTGAGATTACAGTCATGAGCCACTATGCCCAGTCCGCTATTTTATCTTCTCAACAGCACTTAACACAACCTGAATCTATACTATGTATTTGTTTTTAATTATTTTTCCTGTACTGTGAGCTCCAAGAGGGTAGAGACATTTGCTTTTCACTGCGGTGCCCCAGTGCTCACCACATAATCACAGGTGGGCAATGAATAACTGCAGAATGAATGAGCCAACGCTGGACAAGAGAGTCACTAAGACAACACATCTTTATTCCATCCTCCAAGAATACAAAACCTTTTTTGTTTATTCTGCAAAATGACCATTTTGTACTATTAAGTGGAAATAATAAAATAAAATGTTCATCTGAGTACACATCATCAACACCAATAAGCAGTATCACCTGGATTCAAGGAATTAAATTTTGGCTTTGTAAAGATACAAAGAAAAAAATCTCTGGCAGTCTGAAACTTACGACATGGGTTCCTAAATAGTACTTAGGTCTATAACCAATTGTTTAATAACAAATTAGGAAAAAGAAAGACAAAGCACTGGACTTTTTATGTAGCTAGAATCTCTCAATTTAAAGGACTTCCCTTTATCCTGAGATTATGTCTTTCTTATTTTGGGAGGGTGACAAAATATTTCTTCTTCTATAAAATGGCAGAGAGTAGATCTGACAAGTTTGGGGAGGTGTCAATGCCTTTTATATAAAGAGCAAAAAGCTAGCAATCATGTGCAAGACTCCCAACATTCTTTTTTACATTTTAGTAATCCAAGAATTCCACAAATCTGGGTACCACTCAGCATTCCCCAAAAACCCTCTCAAGTATGAACCCTGGAAGGGTTTTCCCAGGCCCTTAGTTGTACCAACTCCAACCTGGTAGGACAGGCTGCCTGGGGTATCAAGAAAGATCCCAAGGGCTTGTCTGGCTCACTGGATCATGTTCAAAATAACACGATCAATTAGTGATGTCTGCCATGGTGGGAAGGAGGGTAGTAAGGACTTGGGGAATAAAGGCATGGGAGAGTGGCATGAGCAATGCAGCTGACAAAGGTAAGCTGTGGCCTAATATGTATCATAGCCCAATGTTAAAACCATTTGGGAGCCAGGCACAGTGGCATGTGCCTGTAGTTCCAGCTACTCAGAAGGCTGAGACTCAGGAGGATATCTTGAGGCCAGCCTGGGCAACACATCAAGACCCCAACTCTTAAGGAAAAAAAAAAACTGGTAAAGTGAAAAAAATTAATGATTTGCTCAGTCCCTGATGGAGAAGATAATGAAGTAAGGAAGGTGTCCAGCAGTCAGCAGGGGTTCATTCACTCTCTCCTGGTAGGTGATTCATTTCCTGCCTGAACAAAACCTTGGGAAGCTGTCAGTGCTCAAATCATTACATCCAGGGTCTGCAGTGCACCTAACCTGGAAAGGAACACGTGGCCAAGGCAGGCAGGCCAGGAAGGAGCTCAGTGGGAAGGGCTCAACACTGACCAAATTAAACAAAGCCAGCAGGAGTCTTCTTCAAAGAAAGCTAATCTTGTGATCCTGTCGGTAAATCAAAGTCCAAAGACGAACAAAATATCCAGAAGGAAAATGAATGAACTTGGGGAGTGGGAAGGAAAACCAAGACTGGCTTTATTCCAGGAGCAGACTTAACATATTAGAGTTCTCTGTGAGTACATCTGGAATGAAGCAAGATTCAAGAGAAAAAGCTTTTACCTTTATACATTTCAAAAGGATGAAATAGGCAGAAAATGTCATCCCCATCAAATAACTCTGCCTACACATGGGGCTGTGAGTTCCATGCTACTCTGCCTGCCTTGTGGAAACAGAAAATGGCCACAAGAAGAAATGACTCCATCTGAAACAGGCTAGTGTTCACACTTTCACCCTGATCTGAACACAGGGCTACTGACAAGTCCAGAGTTCACATAAACCTTTGGTTCAGCATCCCTACCTCCAGGCAGGTATCCTTCAGAAAGATCAGCACCCAGAGGCAAAGCCACATGTGTCAGCTGCTCACTGAGCCATGTTTATAACTGGAAGAGGCGAGATAACCCAAATGTCCGTTAGTAAGGAAATGATTAAATAAAGTAGGATGTAGTCATGGAATACCTTGTAGTTCAAAGGAAAGAGGTGAATCTGTAAATGCTGAGATAGAGAGATGTCCATGATGCACAAACAGGAAACAGCAAATGGCTGAACAATATGCAGTATGATTCCATTAAGTGTTACACATGTGTATACACGCTTATATGCATAGAAGATGATTTCAGGCTGGGCGCGGTGGTTCACGCCTGTAATCCCAACACTTTGGGAGGCCGAGGCAGGCAGATCACAAGGTCAGGAGTTCAAGACCAGCCTGGCCAATATGGTGAAACCCCCGTCTCTAGTAAAAATAAAAAAATTAGCTAGGCATGGTGGCAGGTGCCTGTAGTCCCAGCTACTCAGGAGGCTGAGGCAGGAGAATCACTTGGACCCGGGAAGCAGAGGTTGCAGTGAGCCAAGATCGTACCACTGCATCCAGCCCGGGCAACAAAGTGAGACTCCATCTCAAAAAATAAAATAAAATAAATTACAAAAAAGAAGACGACTCCAGAAAATATATGCCAAGGTAAACAGAAGTGGGATGGGGGAGGGGGACTTTCATTTTTTTCACTTTGTACATTCCAGGATTAACAACTTTTTTGTATATATTATTTTTGTGATTTAAAAATATAGGCCGGGAGCAGTGGCTCACACCTGTAATCTCAACACTTTGGGAGGGCGAGGCGGGCAGATCACTTGAGGTCAAGGGTTCAGGACCAGCCTGCCAACAAGGTGAAAACCCTGTCTCTACTAAAAATACGAAAACTAGTCGGTTGTGCTGGCCGGCACCTGTAATCCCAGCTACTCGAGAGGCTAAGGCAGGAGAATCACTTGAAGCCGGGAGGTAGAGGTTGCAGTGAGCCAAGACTGCGCCATTGCACTCCAGCCTGGGCAACAGAGCAAGACTCTGTCTCAAAATTAATTAATTAATTAAAAATATAAACAAATATATAAATACAAGTAACATATACATAGAGATATATAAAATAAAGAAGAGCCCCACACTCCTTTCTTCCTCTTTTGCTGAATTAGGAAAAACCAATACTAGAGAAGGAAACGTCCTGGAGAAGTGAACACTTGGCTCCTTCTCTCTGAGGTTTTTGTCATTTCCCCCCGCATTAGCTAGCATATCAGGTTGTATTTTTGTTTAGTTATCATCAGTCAAAATCAACACTTAATTTTTGAAGCAGGGTTTGCATTAGAAGAAAAACAAAATAAGAACTGCAGAGCAAATCCAAATTTTTTTTTTCTTTTTTCCTAGGTTTAGCTCAGCTGAAGATAAGTCCAGATGGTCTAGAAGCAAGCTAAGCCCAGCCCAATATGTTTGTGGTGATATTAGATGCTGACAGACAAAAGCTTTACTGGCCTTCGGTCTCACTGATATGTCTTTCCAACTCCACCCATCTCTGAACATATCATTTATTTATAATGTATCCTCCCCTTGCTTCCAAATGGATTTGAAGCAGCTCCCAGATAGATTTAAGGCAACAAACAGTGGTTGACCTGAAAATGGCAAAGCTGTTAACACAGAAGCTGAGGAAGACAAATGGCATGAATGAGGAAGAAGTAAAAATGCTATTTTAAATATAAACTCCTAACATTTCATAAGCATATTTAATTTTCAGTTGTTATATGCCAGACTTCCTCAAGGAGGAGATAATAGCCTAGAAAGACACTACTAAAATATCTACATCTACTGATTCAGTGAATAAATCTAATCTAAATTCAACAAGCTTCCCAATGCTTTTCAGACATGACATCGTTTATAAGCCACTCTTACGACCACAGAAGTATAATAAATCTCTTGACACAGACTGCCCTTCCTCCACTGACACAGGGGTTTGATCACCTTCAATAACTAGCTTAAAAGGCAGTATCAAAGTGTTTAGAGTTCATTTGGAGTCATTCACATCTGGGTTCAAATCCCCAACTGTGCCACTCATGGCTGTGTGACTTTGAACAAGTTACTTAACCTCTCTGAGACAGCTTCAATTTTCTCGTGGAGATAAAGGGATCTCACGTGGAGAAAAAGTGCCTCTTTCATAGGGCTACTAGAAGGATTAAATCAGATAATGTACTTAAACCACTTAGCAAGTATACAAGAAAAATTAAGTATGGGTTGGGCACAGTGGCTCATGCCTGTAATCCCAGCACTTTGGGAGGCCAAAGCGAACAGATCACTTGAGCTCTGAAGTTCAAAACCAGCCTGGGCAACATGGCAAAACCCCGTATCTACAAAAAACAAAAAAATTAGCCAAGCATTTTTTTGGCAGGCACCTGTAGTCCCAGCTACCTGGGACGCTGAGATGGGAAGACTGCTTAAGCCCAGGAGGCAGAGATTGCAGTGCGCCATGATCTCACCATTGCACTCCAACCTGGGCAACAGAGTGAAACCCTCTCTCAAATAATAATAATAACAACAACAACAACAACAATAAATAAGTATGACCACTGGCTGAATTGTGGTACTTTTTTCTTCAAAATATAAGAACAACAGAAGGTACAAAAAAAAGGTATTATTCCAATAAAAAAGCTGGACTGGATAGCTGCATATACACGTACATCTTCACACACCAGAGAGACAAAAGCAAGACTCGCCTTTCTCAAAGGATGCACAAGGATCCCTGCACACTTAGCTATAAGAAATAACCACATATACCTGCAAACACTGTGGCAAAAAAAAAAAAAAAATCACTGGGCAAGTAGTCTATGGCCTTTGGCACAGGAAATATGCATTAGCCTGGCTATTCAAGATTGACCACCATCAGAAATGTAGGAGATGTGATCTAACACTTGCGTCTTAAAATGCTAGTATATTCCGGACATACTCCAATTGCTTTCAAGTAAGCTCCACTCTGAATGTGTCTTCAAACCAACAGTCCCATAAAGGCCTTTCCCATATCCTAGACAGGACATTTGGCCTATTAGAAGATCACCATGAAAGCCGGGCGTGGTGGCTCATGCCTGTAATCCCAGCACTTTGAGAGGCTGAGGCAGGCAGATCACAAGGTCAGGAGTTTGAGACCAGCCTGGCCAACATGGTGAAACCCTGTCTCTACTAAAAGCACAAAAATTAGCTGGGCGTGGTAGTGTGCACCTTTAATCTCAAAGCTATGCAGGAGGCTGAGGCAGGAGAATCGCTTGAACCCAGGAGACAGAGGTTCCAGTGAGCCGAGATCGTGCCACTGCACTCCAGCCGGGGCAACAGAGCAAGACTCTGTCTAAAAAAAAAAAAAGATCACTATTAAATATTCATTCAGGCTTCCATTTTCCAAGTTAATTATTCCCAGGTATTTAGTGGCCCTTGCTACAGAGTAAGAGACTTAAATAAGTGTCTCTTCTAAGTTCCCAGTAAAATGAACAGAAAATACAAAAACGGTAATAAAAACTAAAATTACTGATGACTACGTGTCGGCCTTGTGCTGAGTATGTTGTATGTTCTTAATTCTCACAATCACCCATTTTACAGATGAAGATACTAAGGCTTAGAGAAGTAAAGTAACCTGTTCAAGGTCATCACCACAAAGTGACCAACGTGCTCAAGGGCAATGCTAGAATTCAAATCCATCTGTCACTAACTAACACTATTCACTTTTCAGATCTTGGTTACAATCTCACTACCCAGGGCACTTGCCCTCACTCCCTCCGACAAGGTCAGGTCTCCCTAGGTAGCTTCCCTTGTACCATCATCTTCCTCTGTAACTCTGATCATAACAATAAAAGATTATTCTGAGAATAAAAATATCATTACCCTTATTTGGGTAAATACTGAATTAATGTCTGTGCCCCATCAAACCGTAAATTACAAATGGCATGGCTCCTCACTATTCTTGTTTATTTAGCATCTCTGGCCTCAATCTTAGTAGTATCAGGCACGAAATGGGTTTTCCATACACATTCGCACAGACAGCATGAATAAATGGAGGAAAAAAGTGCCCAGAAATACTCAGCAGCTTAGGGCACTGCACTGATGAAGCACGGGCTGCCCAGTGTTCATCCACCCTGGGCTCAAATCCGGCTAAGTGACCCTGGTCCACCTGCTTACCCTCTGTGCACCTCGGTATCCTCATCTATAAAACAGTGATCAACAACAGAGCCTAATTCTATATAATTATCACAAGGTACAAAGAAGTTAATATGTATAAAACACCTGGCCTAAAGCCTGGCTCAAAACAAGCACATAGTAATTGCTGCCATTAATTATTATTACTAGGCTTAAAACCAAAAAACAGAACTACGGTTTGCCATTTGTTTTCCCCACTGGCACAAGCCCAGTGAAGATGACTGTTGAAATACCACAAGAGTTAAGGAACAGGTGCTTTCTTTCCCTCTGGTCACTTAATGCAAGGCAAACCCATTACGGTTAAAGGATAATGTAATCACACCAATGATTCATTGTTCCTATCCATAACCCTGGGTTTCTGGAAAATCCTGGGTTGCTTTCAGGTCTGAAATCATGTGATTCTAAGCCAATTTACTAATTAAGCTAGACCAAGAATCCAAAACTGTCATCTGCTGCATTGAAATGAGATCCCTTTTTTTTTACTCTAGGTATAATTTCTTTTTTTTTTTTTTTTGAGATGGAGTCTCACTCTGTCTCCCAGGCTAGAGTGCAGTGGCGCGATCTCAGCTCACTGCAAGCTCCACCTCCCAGGTTCACACCATTCTCCTGCCTCAGCCTCCCAAGTACCTGGGACTACAGGTGCCCGCCACCACACCCGGCTAATTTTTGTATTTTGTTTAGTAGAGACGGGGTGTTAGCCAGGATGGTCTCGATCTCCTAACCTCGTGATCCGCCTGCCTCAGCCTCCCAAAGTGCTGGGATTACAGGCTTGAGCCATCGTACCCAGCCAACTCCACGTATAACTTTAAGCAAATAAGTTGCAAAAGACACCTTCTAAATATAAATTTGATAAAAATATAAAAATCTCAAATGTGTCAGCTTCAATTTTATTTACATAAAAGAATGCACCCCCTTTAAAACTGCTTTTCTAATAGAAAATATAAATTCACTTTATTTTGTATTATATTAACTATTTTGCAGTTTTAAAACATTATCAAGTATTTTGTAATTTTTTTTTTTTTTTTTTTTTAAATGGAGTCTCGCTGTCGCCCAGGCTGGAAGTGCAGTGGCGCAACCTCAGCTCACTGCAACTTCCACCTCCCAGGTTCACATCATTCTCCTGCCTCGGCCTCC
The DNA here is from genome assembly GCF_047675955.1 of Chlorocebus sabaeus. Taxonomy (NCBI): domain Eukaryota; kingdom Metazoa; phylum Chordata; class Mammalia; order Primates; family Cercopithecidae; genus Chlorocebus; species Chlorocebus sabaeus. Next base: position 35,543,986 of record NC_132924.1, read on the forward strand.
CGAGTAGCTGGGATTACAGGCGTGAGCCACCACACTCGGCCATATTTTGTGATTTTTTAAAAAGCTGTAACACTTTTGGGACAAATGGGGATACATTAATGTGACCCTGTTTATTAGATAATGTACTGTATAAAGTTAAATTTCCAGGGTATGATAATGGCATTATAGTTATCTAGAAAAATGCCTTTGTTCCTAGGTTCAACTCTTTTAAACAAATATTCCTATGATCACATCTACTGGGTTTTCTGTGCACCCAAACATACAAATTCATTATTTACTCCTGACCAATCCAATTAATACATTGTTTAAATTGCTTTTCTAATTCATTTTGGTGGACTATTTTCACTACAGATGGCTTCTATTTTTATTCTTTTTCCTGCTATTGTAATCTGCTTTCTAGTCCCTTCCTTGGTTATCTTTTTTTCTTTCTTTTTTTTTTTTTTTTGAGACAGACTCACTTGGTCATTCAGGCTGAAGTGCAGTGGCGCGATCTCAGTTCACTGCAACCTCTGCCTTCCAGGTTCAAGTGATTCTCATGCCTCAATTTCCCAAGTAGCTGGGACTACAGGCATGTGCCACTACACATGGCTAATTTTTGTATTTTCAGTAGAGACAGAGTTTCACCTGTTGGCCAGACTGGTCTCAAACTCTGACCTCAAGTGATCGGCCCACCTCAGCCTCCCAAAGTGCTGGGATTACAGGCATGAGCCACCACGCCCGGCCTGTTCTTTTTTCTTAAAATACTTTAGGCAGAATCCCGACACTCACCTATGAAACTGAAAGCCACTAGAAAAAAAGGGAACTGCATATACTACGGAAATAGTTGCTAAATCTCAGCAAATTCACAAGTCAATATAACAACTAAAAGTCCAAGGGTTTCAGAGCAATGTATTTTAAACAAGCCACACAGGACCCATATTATACTTAGTCATAATATAAAAATATTGCCAGCCTGGCTAACATGGTGAAACCCGGTCTACTAAAAACACAAAAAATTAAGCCAGCCATGGTGGCACATTCCTGTAATCCCAGCTACTCAGGAGGCTGAGGCAGGAGAATCGTTTGAACGAAAGCAGAGGTTGCAGTGAGCTGAGATAACACCACTGCACTCCAGCCTGGGTGACAGAGTAAGACTCCATCTCAAAAAAAAATTGAACAGTAGACTCATTATGTCCTTTACAAGAATGAACTACCCTTTGAAAATACATTGACAGACAAGCCATTTCAGTCTAACAAAATTAAAAAGGAATAACTTTTTAAAAAAGAAAATGGTATTTGTTACCTGTCAAAAATTCAGGTTCTTGGGCCAGGCGTGGCGGCTCACACCTGTAATCCTGGCACTTTGAAAGGAGACCGAGGTGGGAGGATCACCTGAGGTCAGGAGTTTGAGACCAGCCTGGCCAACACGGGGAAACCCCATCTCTACTAAAAATGCAAAAATTAGGTGGGGTGGTGGCATGTGCCTGTAGCCTCCCCAGCTACTTGGGAGGCTGAGACAGGAGAATCGCTTGAACCCAGGAGGCAGAGGCTGCAGTGAGCTGAGATCGCACCTCCACTGCACTCCAGCCTGGCAACACAGTGAGACTCTGCCTCAGAAAAAGAAAAGAAAAGAAAAGAAAAGAAATTCAGATTCTTCATCACTCAGGATTTCATTACCTGTCTGATGACGGCTCAATTTCACTTTGTTTTTTTTTTTTGTTTTTTTTTTGTTTTTTTTTTGTTTTTTAATGCCACAAGGGAACAATGATCCTTAAGAGGAAAGAGAATGTGGGGACAAACAGGAGGTGGGGTTTTGTTACATGAACGTTCAGGAAAAGGACAGACTTTAGCCACACTTGTTTGGCAGGGCCCCCAGTTCATCTAATGCCTAAATTATTTAACCCTTTGTTAACAGGCAGCCTTTAAAGGCATATAATTCCTCTGAATATTCTTTGCATAGAGTCCCAAATATAGTAGGTCCTCCCATGCTGGCAAAACAATCACAAAAAGCTCAGTTAAGCAAACTCAGCCAAGAAAGGTGCATCAGGTGAAGTGAAGCAGTAGCCTTGGGAAGAAAGACTTCAGTTTACAGGTTCTAACGAGATCAGGAGTCCACTAGATAAATTAAGCAGCTCTAAAGATCTGCTGTACAACATTGTACCTATGGCTAACAATACTGTATTATACACTGGAAAGTTTGTTAAGAGGGTAGGTCTCCTGGTGAGTATTCTAATCACAATAAAATGTTCTTTTTTTAAAAGGGGGGGTACAGGTATCTGCTAAATGGTTTTCAGTTAGCTTCGTTCTCTTTTTGTGGCTGTGTACTATTCCACAACATGAATGCAATACACTTCATTTCAACAGCACCCACGGATAAGACATTCTCATGCTATTATGAACAGTACACAGTGAATACCTACCTGCATGAGTACAGCTAAGGATAAATTTCTGTAAGTGGAATTGTTGGATCAAGCAAGATCATCTGAATCATTAAGATATTGGCAAAGCAATGTATTTACAAGTGAGTGGGTTGTTTTCCCGTATCTTCCCTAACATGATCCGTCTGCAAAATGTTTTATCTTTGTCAATCCTAGATAGGCGAAAAATGGTTAATTTCAATGTGATTTAATTAGTATTTTTTTTCAATCATGCATAAGAGCAAGCATTTTCCATGTGTTTGTTTTTTTTTTTTTTTTTTGAGACAGAGTCTCACTCTGTCGCCCAGGCTGGAGTGCAGTGGCACGATCTCGGCTCACTGCAACCTCTGCTTCCCGGGTTCAAGTGATTCTCCTGCCTCAGCCTCTTGAGTAGCTGGGATTATAGGCAAGCACCACCATGCCTGGCTAATTTTTGTATTTTTAGGAGAGACGGGATTTCACCATATTGGCCAGGCTGGTCTTGAATACCTGACCTTGTGATCCACCAGCCTCAGCCTCCCAAAGTGCTGGGATTACAGACTTGAGCCACAGCGCCTGGTGCCACTATTTTCTTTTATACAAATTGTTTATGTCTTTCAATTATTTTCTTACAGAATTCCTGTTCTTTTTCTTATTGGTTCATAGGAGCTCTTTTTGTATTAGGAAAGTTAATCCTTAATATATAACATAAAGTTCAAATATATGTTTCTGGTCTGTAATCTGTTTGTTTTGCTTATGGTGGTTGCTATGCCAATACTTTTTATTAGATAATGAGTTTTATGAAGGTTTTCCTTATGGCTTCTAGGCTTTGCACCATCCTTACAAAGACCACTCCTACTTCAAAGTTATAAAAATACTATCCTTTAGATTTTTCTAGAGACCAGTTGTTGCGGGAAGTCAGGGACCCTGAACGGAGGGACCGGCTGAAGCTGTGGCAGAAGAACATAAATTGTGAAGATTTCATGGACATTTATTAGTTCCCCAAATTAATACTTTTATAATTTCTTATGCCTGTCTTTACTGTAATCTCTGAACATAAATTGTGAAGATTTCATGGACACTTATCACTTCCCCAATCAATACCCTTGTGATTTCCTATGCCTGTCTTTACCTTAATCTCTTAATCCCGTCATCTTCTTCTTAAGCTGAGGAGGATGAATGTCGCCTCAGGACCCTGCGATGATTGTGTCAACTGCACAAATTGTTTGTAGAGCATGTGTGTTTGAACAATATGAAATCTGGATATCTTGAAAAAAGAACAGGATAACAGCGATGTTCAGGGAACAAGGGAGGTAACTTTGAACTGGCCGCCAGTGAGCCGGACGGAACAGAGCCATATTTCTCCTCTTTCAAAAGCAAATAGGAGAAATATCGCTGAATTCTTTTTCTCAGCAAGGAACATCCCTGAGAAAGAGAATGCGCCCCTGAGGGCAGGCCTATGAACGGCTGGTCCCCTGTAGCGCTCCCAGGCTTATTAGGATGAGGGAAATTCCCGCCTAATAAATTTTGATCAGACAGGTTGTCTGCTCTCAAACCCCGTTTCCTGGTAAGATGTTATCAATGACGATGCAAGCTGAAACTTCATTAGCAATTTTAATTTCGCCCCATCCTGTGGTCCTGTGATCTTGCCTTGCCTCCACTTGCTTTGTGGTATTTTATTACCTTGTGAAGTACGTGATCTCTATGACCCACACCTTATTCGTGCACTCTCTCCCCTTTTGAAAATTGCTACTAAAAACTTGCTAGTTTTATGGCTCGGACAACATCATGGATCCTGCCATGTGATGTCTCCCCTGGACACCCAGCTTTCAATTTCTCTCTCTTGTACTCTTTCCATTTATTTCTCAAACCAGTCGAGACACCTAGGAAATAGAAAAGAACCCACGTTAACCATCAGGAGTGGGTTCTCCCGATACCAGTCATCTGTGAACAGTGAAAAGTTCTGTTGTTCCATGGTCATGAATTACATCCTGGCTGTAACGTGCTATGGGCCATAATGTACAGAAACTAAATTTAATTTTTCTGAGGTAACTTTTGTCTTCCGATATTGTGTAATTTATGGCCATAATGTGCTATGGGCCACAATGTACAGAAACTAAATTTAATTTTTTTGAAGTAACTTTTGTCTTCTGATACTGTGTAATTTATAAAGCACTGTTCCATGACAGCTGATGAGGCAGGCAGTGCAAGACTCATTTGTCCTATTTACTACTTGTCCCATTTACCAGAGAAGTTAAATCACTGCCCAAAGCCACAGAGCCTGGTGCAGACACAATGCAATGCCAGCTGTTCTCTTATCCCCTCGACACTGCCTCTCTCAGCAGAAGGGCAACATACATGTGCGTGAAAATCATAAAGGATGTCTCCAAAGTCTTGTTCATACAATTTCAAAATAAAATAACTTTTCTATTCAAAAACAGTATTTAAGTGGGCCACACAGTAATCCAATTAAACAGTGACTCAGCCTCAGAGGTCGGAGCCAAAGTTCTCAACAATTGACAGAATTCCATGTTCCTATAGTGTGCCTCTATAACCCTTCAAAATTTAATTGAAAAGTAAGGATGTAAATGTTCCCAGATGCCCAAGGATTCTGAGTGGGTTTTGAAGAGCTGTGTTTCTCAATTTGAAGAGATGGAACGCAAGGTATGTCCAAATCACCATGGCCTCTTTTCAACCCCACACACCCTGATAATCCCCTCCTCCCAGTGCAACAGCCCCACACTAGAAGAGTATCTTATGCCTTCTCAAGTATGTCAATGATAGAAAAAATTTTAAGCCACTGGCCAGGTGCAGTGGCTCACACCTGTAATCCTAGCACTTTTGGAGGCCGAGGTAGGAGAATCGCTTGAGCCCAGGGGTTCCAGACCAGCCTGGGCAATACAGTGAAACCCCGTCTCCACTAAAAATATAAAGATTAGCCGGGCGTAGTGGCGCATGCCTGTAGTCCCAGCTACTTGGGAGCTGAGGCATGAGAATCCTTGAACCCAAGAGGCGGAGGTTGTACTGAGCCAAGATCGTGCCACTGCATTCCAGTCTGGGCGACAGAACAAGACCCTGTCTCAAAAATAAAAATAAAAATAATTTAATTTAAAAATGTTGAACCACTGTTCCAGATAACAGGGTATGCACTTACACAATCCCTATAAGCCTCGCCCCTTCGGTTCCCCGGTCACCCCCTCAGCCAAGCTCTTCTGCACACTCCAGGTATCTTTTCACTGTGACCAGACTATTAACAGTTCCTCGGCTTGGCAGGGCGCAGTGGCTCACGCCTGTAATCCCAGCACTTTGGGAGGCCAAGGTGGGTGGATCTGGAGGTCCAGAGATCGAGACCATCCTGGCTAATACGGTGAAACCCCGTCTCTACTAAAAATACAAAAAAAAAAAAGCCAGGCATGATGGCAGGCACCTGTAGTCCCAACTACTCGGGAGGTTGGGGCAGCAGAATGGCATGAACCTGGGAAGCTGAGCTTGCAGAGCCAAGATCGCTTTGAGACAGAGCGAGACTCCGTCTCAAAAAAAAAAAAAAAAAAATAGTTCCTCGGCTTCCTCCCTCAGGCCCCTCGTGCTGCTGTTCTCTCCACATTCTCCCCTTTCCACCTCCCCACCCCCAACTCACCAAGGTGGCTCCTTCCCAGCTTCAGATCTTGGTTTAAAGACCACGTCCCCAAAGAGGGTTCCCTGACCACCCATTAACGCAGACTGCCCCAGGAACTCTATCCTTTCATTTTCTCCTTGGACTTTGTCACAGTACATATTAATTTATTATTTATCTATTAATCTATTTTCTTGAGGATTATATGTCCTCTGTAAAGTCCCTTGAGGGCAGGGACCTTGTCCAAATTATTTTGCTTTATAACTTTAGCACTTAGCACAGTGCCTGGCATATTGTCAGTGCCCAGAAAATATGCAGTAAATTAAATTTGACTGAATGAGCTCCAGCTGACTTTCTCCACTTCTGCATCTCCATCAAGTTTCTAAGCAGCCCAACCACCTGGGAAGGGAAGATGGGTACAAGAACGACAGCCCCCGCCTCTCCCGCCAGCTCACTTGTGAGCCCACTCATGGTTAATCATTCATCTTGTGAGGAAAGAAAGCGTTTAGCCAGCAACAACGCAGACTGAAATGGCCTCTGTTTTCTGTCTTTCCTCCTAAACTAACTCCACTGGACTGCGGAGGATGAGACTGGGGAACAATGTTAAAATTATGCCATTAAAAATGCAAAATAGCAGTAAGACCAAAAAAAAATTATTTACTATGTCCCAGACACCATGCAAAGCTTGCAACATGAATTACCTCATCTAATCCTGGTAAGGGCCCCAGAAGCCAGGTATCATCATTACTCCAATTTTGCAAATAAGGCACCTAAGGCTGTGCAGCTGATCAAGTGAACAAGCCAGGATCTGGGTCCAGGTAGCCAGACTCAGAGGAGCCCTCACCCTCACCACAAGGTACCCCTACATCCAACAGGGCATCCAAACATCCCCTTAGAAATAAATGACGAAGAGCCAGCAGTGACTCAAAAATACCAACCATCAACTGAGTTATTAACGGCTCAAATGCTTTAGGGATGAGGGTTGGGGGTAGATTCCTTCCCATACATGAACCTGGGAGAAGCCAACAGCAGGATACCTGAAAAGACGTAATACTTATCTTCCGAAAAGAGGTAATACTGAGAAAAGTGCAGTGCATTCACTCGGCGGAACTGGTTAGGGTCACTAGCTATGAAGGGCCACCTAAGGCTAAGCAGAGCACAGTGGCAAGTCAGTCCAATATATAATCACTGAGAGCCGACTAGGTGGGAGTTCCAGGTTTGGTCCTGGTGAGGGGTTTTTTTTTTTTTTTTTTTTGGATGATTAAGTAACACTCCTTGAGTTCTAATACCTAAAGATGTCAAGACTCAGATATGAAACAGGCCACTTCTAACGCAATGCTCACTGTGATGTGCCAGAAGAAACTGCACTGGTAGCAGGGCTAACGGGAAGAATGGAGGGGGAGGCTTCATGGAGAAGGCAGGGCTTGACTAGGTCTTGATGCTCGCATTAGGACAAGCAGAGAAAACAGAACCAGCCTGCGGTGATTAAGAGGCAGTAATGAGTTGGGGAGAAGTGAGGGGCCCAGTCTCCCATGGAGGGCTGTGCTGGCAGAATATCACAAGGAGGTTTGTCTGAAGAGCTGTCTGAGAAACTCAGACTCAAAGCATTTTTTTTAACTCCCTTACTCAAAGACAATCAATCAATACAGAAGATTTCTGTGACCAAGTGTGTGGGGACTTCTTCCCACCAACAAGCAAGCAATCAATTCTGCAGTAGACACCAGCTGGGTGTCCTCCAACCCATTTCCATTCTGACCCTACCTACCTGGGGACATTATCAGATCCCAGAGGCTGAGGCTCAGACCCAAATGACTGCCTCCACTTAACGTGCCAATTTCAAGCCCCAGGCTGTTTCGCTTGTGCTTCTGACTCACTGGCTATAAACGGGGGATCCCAAGACCTCCTCCTTGGGTTTAATTTGCTAGAGTGGCTCACAAAACTCATTACTGGTTTATTACAAAGGATAGTACAAAGGATACAGATGGAGACACAGAGGGCAAGGTACGGCGAAGGAGTATAGAGCTCCTATGCCTCCCCGGGTGCACCACCCCCAAGGAACCTCCACGTGTTCAGCCTTCCAGAAGCCCTCCAAACCCTGTCCTCTTGGGCCTTTTACAGAGACTTCATTGAACAGGCATGACTGAAGCATGGGCAGCCATGCAGAAACGTGATTGGACAAAAAGGGTGTGACCCTATACTAACAGACTGAGTGGGGAACCCAGAAAGGCCTGTCTGTTCAGATTGTTCTAGGCCTCTTGGTGCAACACTGCTCCCCCAGAGTAAAGGGCAGGACTCCTCCTGAAGAGGGTCTTATGATCTACAATCACACAAGGTAAGTCTGCTAATTTCTTTATGGAAACACAGGGGAAGATTAGCCTTGGGGACAAAAAGGAGCAGGTTGAAGGGAGAACAGGAGAAGGTCAGCAAAAGGTCCTGTTTTCTGAGGCCTAAAACACCCAAACACTGTAACAAGGGCTATGGGATTTACGGGCCAGGAACTGTGGGCAAAACCAACATATATATCACAATATCACAGGCTGTGGTAAGCATTTTAGGATTGGGAAGTCCCTGAAGAACAAGAGGAGGAATTTGGACTTCTATCCTGTTGGAAGGCAGGGATGGAGGAAGTGGAAGCTTGACATGATGGCAGTGATTCATCTGGGATGGGTGTTGGAAGGATTGCCAGGGAAAGAAACTACAAGCCAAGAGCTTCATCAGGAGACTGATGGAATGCGCCAGCCCGAGGAAGAGCTCATGGACTCAGGCGGGCAGGAAAAATGGAGAAGCACACTGAAAAACAACAAGAAGCAGAGCCGAGGTTTTCTGGGCAGTGAAGTAATTCGACGTGATACTACAATGCAGATACATGGCATCGCACATTTGTCAAAACCCATAGAACATACACCAGCAAGAATGAACCCTAAGGTAAACTACAGACGTCCACTTTGGGTGACGACAATGTATCAATGCAGGTTCATCAACTGTTACCAATGTACCCCGCAGTGCTGATGTTGATAATGGGAGAGGTGGGTTATGGGGAGCAGAGAAGCTCTATACTTTCATTTTTGCTGTGAACCTAAAACTGCTCTAAAAAAAGAAAGACTATTAAAAAAAAAAAAAGAATGCCAGCCTGGGCAACATGGCAAAACCCCATCTCTGGAACAAAAACAAAAAAAAAAATGCAAAAATTAGCTGGGTTTCATGGTACGCACCCATAGTCCCAGCTGCTCAGGAGGCTGAGGTTGGAAGATGGCTTGAGCCTGGTAGGTGGAGGTTGCAGTGAGCCGAGATCGCGCCACTGCACTCCAGTCTGGGGGACAGAGTGAGATCCTGTCTCAAAAAATACAAATAAATGAATGAACAACAAGAAAAAACTTGGACACAGGGCATGATGGAGAAAAGGGAGTCAAGGATGACTCACAGGCCGGGTGACTGGAAGAAGACTGGTGTTCCCAGAATGGAGAAGTTGGAAAAGGGGAGCTGTTCTGAGAGGTAAGAAAGAAACCAACTTCAACTAGAACACGTTAGGGTGTTGGGGACGTCCAGACGGGACAGACAGTCTTTAGGCAGCTGGAGAGCAGCTTGCGGCTGAGATAAGGAAAGGACACAGGGATGCAGACGAGAGAAAAAAATTCAACGTTTAATGTTCTGCTTTTAAACAGAGAAAGCAATTCTCTTTTCTAAAGGAAAAGCATTGCAACACACTAGAAATAACCCTCTTTCCTTCACGGTGCCTCTGTCATGAAGACCCACTGCTGAGGAGCAGTTTAGGGGGGAATGCCCCCCTAAAGTGAACAAGAGGGGCACAGTGAGTGATAAAACTAAGCGTGAGACATTTGACTCCAGACCACCTGGTTGTGAATTCACATTCTGCCCTTTGCCAAATTACTTCATCTCTGTGCTTCAGCGTTCTCATCGTAAGAGGAGATAACTGCCTGTTTCATGATCTACTGTAAAGATCGAATGAGCAAGCAAGGAGGCCTGTGCCTGGCTCCGACTGTGCCAGCTGCAGTCACTGTTCATTCTCAGACTTTCCCAGGACCCACAACATGAAAAATGCTGAGGTGCCTTCCTCATGATCACAGAGCATTTGTTCCTTTACAAAAATTTTCTGTCTGGGCACGGTGGCTCATGCCTGTAATCCCAGTGCTTCAGGAAGCTGAGGTTGGTGGATCACTTGAGCCCAGGAGTTCGAGACCTGGGCAACATGACGAAACCCATCTCTACAAAAATACAAAAACATTAGCCAGGTGTGGTGGTGCGTGCCTGTAGTCTCAGTCACTCGGGAGGCTGAGGTAGAAGGATCACCTGACCTCAGGAAGCTGCAGTGAGCCATGATCTTATCACTACACTCCAGCCTGAGTGACAAAACAAGACCCTGTCTCAAAGAAAAAATTCTCTTCAAGCATCTTTTTTGTCAGATGGGATAATAATATTTAGGGAGCAGAATATTTTAAATCTAAATGCTCTGAAACTCAGTCACACTGTGGCCACTCCCTGCAAGAGTTGGATCATTTACTCACGGATGTCCAATGCCTGGCCTTGATCTAAGAAACCTAAGATAAGTAATACAAGAAAGTCCTTTTAAAAAGTTGGTGAGGCCAGGCGCGGTGACTCACGCCTATAATCCTAGCACTTTGGGAGGCCGAGGCGGGCGGATCACGAGGTCAGGAAATCGAGACCATCACGGCTAACACGGTGAAACCCCGTCTCTACTAAAAAAAAAAATACAAAACTTAGCCGGGCATGGTGGCAGACGCCTGTAGTCCTGGCTACTCAGGAGGCTGAGGCGGGAGAATGGCGTGAACCCGGGAGGCAGAGCTTGCAGTGAGCTGACATCGCGCCACTGCACTCCAGTCTGGGCAACAGAACGAGACTCCGACTCAAAAAAAAAAAAAAAAAAAAGTGGGTGAAATGTGGCTGGGTGCAGTGGGTCACATCTAAAATCCCAGCACTTTGGGAGGCCAAGGTGGGCGGATCACTTCAGCCCAGAAGTTCGAGACCAGACTGGCCAACCTGGCGAAACCCTGTCTCTACCAAAAAAAAAATTAGCCAGGTGTGGTGGCTCATGCCTGTAGTCCCAACTACTCGGGAGGCTGAGGCACGAGAATCGTTTAACCCTGGGAGGCAGAGGTTGCAGTGACTCACGATTGCGCCACCGCACTCCAGCCTGGGCGACAGAGACTGTCTAAAATAAATAAATAATTTAAAAAATAATAGAAGTGGGTGAAATGCCAAAGTTATTATTCTTAAACTCTTACCTGCTGGCAATAATGACTGTAATCCAAAGGCATTTGACATGCGTCTGTCTACAGACTCAGTTTGGCAAAGTCCTCAAAATAGACGCCACCGTTTTTCAGTTTCCCAACCACTAGCAAAGCGAGGTGACTAGCAAATCGCAGCATCCGGTCTGCGCCTGGTTGTAAATCTTTAAGCTGATTTCTCAGCATAGGAAGTTTCCTGTGTGTTTAGACAGAAAGAGCTCAGTTTCTCAGGGTCTGATCATCTGCAGACAAACTGATGAAGAGACTCCAAGTTGTTTGCTGTGAGAGTCCAGAACCCAGAGCTACAGTGACGCTGGCTGCCCCCTAACCCAGACAGTGACCTTCGGGGGCAGCAGGAAGAGCACATCTTCTCCCCAGCTCTTCCAAATGCCACTCTACAGTAAGAGCTGCTATATCAGTGAGAAAGGGGAAGATAATTACAGTGTGATAGAAAACTCTTTTGGGTGTGTTTGTATTTATAACCTCTAAGCAGTGCTGGTTCCCTACATATAAAGCCCTTTGTTCTGCCCTGTACTTTGACTTGGGTTTGTAAGTTGAAGAGAGGAACTAGGGAGTATCCAGTTACAGAGGAAGAAGACTAGAGCTCATGGACAAGTGAGGGGGATGGAGTGAGGGGTAGGGATGAGAGGAGGAAAGAGGGACCCAGGAGACTATGCAAGGTCAGGAGCCCCACAGGGTGACTTCTCCACTAACCCAGTAAAATCCACTCAACTAACAAAACACATGGTAGTGGTGGTGGATTTCTCCATCCATGAGGGAAGGGGCTGAGTTTGTGTCGGGGCTAACACCAAGGTAAAAAAGAAAGCACAGGAGGCCTCCCTTAACCACCTCCCCAGGAATTCACAGAAAACGTAGGCAGGGCTTTGGATTTCCCTGGGCCATGGACTTGTGGGTTCTCATCAACCTTAATCAGCTCTCTAAGGAACAGGAATTCAGCGCTAAAAGATGACACTGGGGTTAAAAGAGAATATGTGATTCTTCCCCAAAAGTAATTAAACATAGTTTGATTGCACTATTTAGCATCAAACGCCACAGGAATGCACTGAAAAGCAAAGAATTAGGGAGTACCCATCCCCATTTGTGTTCACAGGCCTTACACAGCTCAGGTTCTTCCAATGAAATGTGGTTAAGTGGGACTGAAACAAACAAGTGTAGCTGATAATTCTTGTATACCTCCCTAGACACACCCCCACTTCTTTCAAGGTTCCGGGACGGTCAAGCTTGTGTGGTGTGATCCCACCTGACCCTCTCTCATCTGCCCACACCCCGGCCCTGCCACCAGGCTCAGCCATTTCTATGGACGCATGGCAGGACTGGAGTGACATGTTCTGATGTACTTTAAAAGACTGCGCTGTCTGCCTCTGGGAAACTGGACTGGAGGGGAGCAAAGTGGAACCAGAAAGACTCAATCAGAAGCTAATAGGAAAGTAATAATGGTATCCTGAGATTTGGGGCAAGGGGGTACTGAATTGGAGAATCAAGCAAGACCTTCAGAGGGCTCGGAATTGGGCTGAAGATGACAAATGGCTCCTAGGTTTCTGGTCTAAACAAACAAATGGAAGGCAAAGGCCTTTATTCAGATGGGGAAGGCTGGAGGAAGCGGTGTTGGGGTGAGTAGGAGAGCAGAGGAGGAATGACCAAAGGCTACAGAAGCCAAGTTTCCAAGCCCTAATCTGCACAGTGCACCACCATGTTCCCACATCTCGTTTTGTATTCTCAATTCTGTGTTCCTTTTCTTACAAAGGACCCCAAACTATGTAAGTGTTAGGCCCTTACAAAACTGGGGAGAGGATCAAGTATTGGGCAAGTTAATTTGAGATGTCTGTGACAAACCCAAGAAGCCACAGTCAAATTCAATGTTAAATATCTAAACCTGGAGCTCTCAAGAGAGCTAGATATCCACACCAGGGAACTGGTAATTTATCAACGACACTTAAAGTCATAGAATGAAACCAGCTTGTCCTGAGTGTGTCACAGCCTCTGGGTCACCCAGGAATAAGATACAAGTTCCTAGGTCTCATCCTAGAACTACTGAATTGGAATACTGAGACCCAGAAATCTGCCTTAACAAGTTTCCCAGATAATTCCTATGCACAAAAATGTTGGAAAACCACAGATCTAGGGAGGAAACATAGAGAAAAGAAGAGGGCTCAGAACAGGCCCCAAGGAGTTGTCAATTGGAGGAATCAGAGAAAGCAGAGGAACAAGCAAGGGAATGGAGCAGAGTGGCCAGATGAGTAGAGGAAAGGTGAGGAGTTCGGCATGATGAAGGCAAAAATGTACTAAGAGGGTCGGAGGAGCCTGAGAGACTGCATCAGAAGGCAGCGAGCCCTTGGATGGGAAGCCACGTGCAGGCAGGGCCAGGCAGGCCACACTGAACCATGTGCAAGTAGAGAAGCCCCAGCCAGAGAAACAGGGAGACGGAGTTAGAGGCCTTGGGCCCTTGCGAGAGGAGTGAAGTGCAACTTCAGTTTTTGACTTTCCAGTTCCAAGCAAGGTGCCTTTGAGTTGTCTGTAGTATCCTTACATTAAGCCCCCAACTCCCAATGCTAACATAGGAAAGTTTCTCTTCTTTAAAACCAGCAACAGCTGAAGTACAAAGGGATGAATTTGCAAGAATATTGTAAATCTTGAAAGAATCACGACAAAGTCTTTCGAAGACTTTAGGGGATCTGCCACCAACAGAGTTGCAGTTAATGCATTCTAATTCTCAGTAGCTGATTTTAGCTGCGGAGGATTCTCAATCCATGTGTTACCTCTGATCTCCCTTCCTTTAGGGTCCTCTCTCTCTCTCTCTCTCTCTCTCATTTCTGAGACTATCAGAAACAGATTTTTTTTTTTTTTTTTTGGGACGGAGTCTCACCCTGTGCCCAGGCTGGAGTGCAGTGTGATTTCGGCTCACTGCAGCCTCTGTCTCCCTCCCGCCATGTTGGCCCTGCTGGTCTCAAACTCCTGGCCTCAAGTGATCCACTCGCCTCGGCCTCCCAAAGTGATAGGATTATAGGCGTGAGCCACCCTACCAGGCCAGAAATATATTTTGTCTAGAGATGGCAAAACTGGGGTCAGGACTCCAAGCCCAGCCTTTGTGAGGATGCAGCAAAAGTGGTCACAGGAACCAGGGAGTAGGGAGGAACAGAAATCGAGGGTGCACCCGGCAGAAAGCAGCCATGCTAGTGAAAGCAAAGGATAAGAGCACACAACACACAAGACGAGTGAGACATTACCCGAGGGTCCTGGGCTATACGTAGGCCAAGTTGAGGTGCACTGTGCTTAAGAGAGAAGCTGTACAAAAATGTGAAAGAGGAGGCTTGCTGCACACAGAGGAAGCCCACGTGAATGGAAACACAGTGCTGAGGTGGGGTTGTCTTGGGGCTGCAGAGGTGGCCCCCATTGTCACTGCTGGTGCCAGGCTGGGTAGCGTCCATCTCCTGCCTGCAAAGGAGTTGGCTCTCAAGGTCACATCAGGGCAAGTGCCCTATAATGATGAGAGTCGTATAAGATTCTGGGCCCACACAGCTTGAGATGGGTCTTTCTGTTTCTCTGATACCCAGAGAACTCTGGCCACATGCTAAAGGGGCCTTTGCAGAATCAACGAAGCATAAAAAGGTACAAAGAAGGAAAATGCACACCTGAGATGGAAAATGGGAAAGGAGGTTGGAAAAGAAAAAGAGATGAAAATAACCTCACACCACTGATATCAAAGTTAAAATGCTCTGAGGTATTTTACAAAACCCTGGTTGTCTATGATATAAGTGAAAAAATGTATGACCCAGTCCCCAAGTTACAGCCTTTTATAATCTACATGGATTATGTGTGAGGATCAGAAGTGGAAACCTCAGAGTCCTATGCCTAATGATGTACCCAGTATGACTTTTAAATGTTTCCCTTAATAAAAAAACTTTCAAATCAGAGAGAGTGCATCTTGGCTCTAAAAGCAAACCCAGTGGTGGGACTCTTAAAATAAAGTACTGAAAAAAAATGGGTATGGGAACAGCTGTTGGTTCAAATCCTGTCTCCTCCACTTGTTCAAGTCATGAAATATCTCTGAATCATCGAAAATGGCTGTAGCAACTCCTATATCACAGGATTAAATGACATAATGTAAACTGAAGTACCCAGGACAGTGTGTGGTACATGTGAGTAGTGAATAGATGTTTCCATCTCTTTCCTAAAACATGCCATGCCAAATAAACACAATATGTTCCTGGAAGCATGTCAGAAAGCCTTGTCACACTTCTTGGACACAGGACTTGTCCTGGGTGAAGTCTGTCTTTGGCCTTTGGTGCCCCCTTTGTTCCCCCTCACCCTCTTTTTTGTTCTCCCATCCCCAGGAATCCAAAGCTTCTTAATGCACAGCACCTTGGAAGCTATTAGGAATTTATTAGGCATTTCCGGCCTGAATCTGAAAAGGGGCTCAAGACTTCCCTTTCAGGGGATTCTGAAATCTTCCTAAGGGACTCAGACCACATGGGGAAAAGAAAAACATCAAGGACATGACATGTGTAGTTCATTGTAAATTCTGCCTTACCAGCCAGCTTTCTTGAGCACAAGAGAATATACACATTTAACTATACAAATGAGTAACATAAGATCTGGCCCTGTTAATGGCAGAAAGCCTGGTTAGACATACACTCTGTGTGTGGTTTTTGGGGGAATTTGGGAAGGCATAGTGATGCTGAGAAAACACCAATGAATACCAATGATGAAGTAACAGAATTACTTTTAAGGTACACCCAGGAAACACAACCAAAACTGCTAATTTTGTTTGTTTGTTTGTTTGTTTTATTGAGACAGAGTATCACTCTGTCACCCAGGCTGGAGTGCAGTGGTCCAATCTCAGCTCACTGCCACCTCCGCCTTCCAGGCTCAAGTGATTCTCCCATCGCAGCCTCCCGAGTAGCTGGGACTATAGGTGCTCGCCACCACACCCGGCTAATTTTTGTTATTTTTAGTAGAGACAGAGTTTCACCATGTTGGCCAGGCTGGTCTCGAATTCCTGAGCTCAAGTGATTCGCCCACCTTAGCCTCCTAAAGTGCTGAGACTACAGTGAGAGACACGGCACTCAGCCTAATTCTTTTGAAGTACTTAAAGACCATGAAATCCAGGGTAATCACCCTTCTGAATTAAGCAATACTCTTGCTGCATACAACTCCTGCCTTCTGAGATGGAGGCTGGGATAAACCTTTTAAAATAAGTAGCAGAAAAGGCAACTGGGAACACTCACCTGGAAATCCAGAGGACCTGGTCTTCCATTCTAGCAGAGACCACCCCCTCCCCAGGCAGTTCAGCTAGAAGGCTCTAGGCAGGAGGGCCCTGTTAATATTTCAAATCATTTTGTTATTTTTTTCCACAGGTTTTAAGTATTATTTTATTTCAGCATAACATACTCATTAGCTTTAAAAATAAAACATTTAGGGCTAGATGTGGTGGCTCATGCCTGTAATCCTAAGCCCTTTGGGAGCCAAGGCAGGAGAATCACTTGAGACCAGGAGTTTGAGACCAGCCTGGGCAACATAGCAAGACATGGTCTCTAATCCCCTGAGCCAAAAAAAAAAGTTTATTATTTTGGCACTTTATTTTATTTTATTTGTATTTATTTATTTACTTTTTTGAAACGGACTCTCGCTCTGTTGCCCAGGCTGGAGTGCAGTGGCATAATCTCTGCTCACTGCAACCTCCGCCTCCCGGGTTTAAGCAATTCTCCTGCCTCAGCCTCCCCAGTGGCTGGGATTACAGGCATGCACCACCATGCCCGGCTAATTTTTGCATTTTTAGTAAAGATAGGGTTTCGCTATGTTGGCCAGCCTGGTCTTGAACTCCTGACCTCAGGAGATTCACCCACCTCGGCCTCCCAAAGTGGTGGAATTACAGACTGAGCCACCATGCCCAGCTTTTCCGCTCTTTTTAAAAGTTTTTTTGAAAATAGAGACAGGGTCTCACTATGTTGCCCAGGCTGATCTCAAATTCCTGGGCTCAAGCAATCCTCCCACCTCAGCCTCCGAAAGGGCTGGGATTACAGGTGTGAGCCACTACACCCAGCCTGCACTTTTTATAAGTTTAAAATTATTTCAAAGTTTGGGTTAAAAAAAAAGAAATATAGGCCATACGCGGTGGCTCACACCTGTAATCCCAGCACTTTGGGAGGCCAAGGTGGGCAGATCACGAGGTCAGGAGTTCGAGACCAGCCTGGCCAATACGGTGAAACCCTGTCTCTACTAAAAATACAAAAACGATCTGGGTATGGTGGTGCCCACCTGTAATCCCAGTACTGGGGAGGCTAAGGCAGAAGAACTGCTTGAACTCAGGAGGCCGAGGTTGCAGTGAGCTGGAAAAAAAAAAAAAATTGGAGGCCAGGCGCGGTGGCTCACGCCTGTAATCCCAGCACTTTGGGAGGCCAAGGCGGATGGATCACAAGGTCAGGAGTTCAAGACCAGCCTGCCCAACATGGTGAAACCCTGTCTCTACTAAAAATACAAAAATTAGCCAAGCATGGGAGGGTGAGGCAGAAGAATCGCTTGAACCCAGGAGGCAGAAGTTGCAGTGAGTCAAGATCACACCACTGCACTCCAGCCTGGGCAACAGAGCGAGACTCCATCTCAAAAAAAAAAAAAAAAAAAAAATTGGAATATACTGCTGAAATCCTCCATAATGCCATTCCCTTTCCCTTTCTAATCTCACCCTCCATAGGTAATGACTGTCTACAATTAGGGGCATATCATCCTTCCAGATTTTTTTCAAAAAATGAGATTGTATTTATCCCCCTGTTCTTGCACTTTGCTTTCATTACTTAATATACAGTACAGGTTGAATTGTGTCCTGCCAAAATTCATATAGTAAAGCCCTAGCCCCCAGTGTGTTGGTATTTGGAAACAGGGGCTCTGAGGGATGATTAGGTTTAGATGAGGTTAAAAGGGTGGGGCCCTCGCAATGGGACTGGTGAGACACCAAGCAGAGACACCAACAGCTTGTTCTCTTTCTCTCCTTTTCCACCATGTAAGGACACAGCAGGAAGGCGGCTGTCTACAAGCCAGGGAGAGAACTCTCACTAGGAACCAAATCAGCCTGCATTTCCCAGCCTCCAAAACCCTAAGAAATAAAATTCTGTTGTTTAAGCCACCCAGTCTATGGCATTTTGTTATGGCAGCCCAAACTGATTAATATAATGCAAAATGAACATTTTCCATTTTGGCTCATTCAGAGCAACTTCCTTTTTTTAAGTAGGCAAGTATTTCAGAGGGATAAGGTTCTAGAAATGGAAGTACTAATCAGAAAGTATGCAAACTTTAAAATGTTATAAACACTGCTGACATGCCTTTCCAAGAGATGGTACCAATTTACACTCTCTGCCATATTTAGTGACAATCTATTTTCCCACACCTTCATCAACACTGGATATTACAAACCTAAGCAAAAATGGTTTCATGGTTTTTAATCCACACGTATGATTATTAATGAGATTAAGCATTTATATATATATATATATATGAATTACCTATTAATAGTCTTTGCCCATATTCCTACTGGATTATTTTTCCTATTGATTTCTTTTTTTTTTTTTTTTTCTTTTTGAGACAGAGTCTCGCTCTGTCACCCAGGCTGGAGTGCAGTGGCCGGATCTCAGCTCACTGCAAGCTCCGCCTCCCGGGTTTATGCCATTCTCTGCCTTAGCCTCCCGAGTAGCTGGGACTACAGGCGCCCGCCACCTCACCCGGCTAGTTTTTTGTATTTTTCAGTAGAGACGGGGTTTCACCGTGTTAGCCAGGATGGTCTTGACCTCCTGACCTCGTGATCCACCCGTCTCGGCCTCCCAAAGTGCTGGGATTACAGGCTTGAGCCACCGCACCGCACCCAGCCTTTCCTATTGATTTCTAAGAGTTCATGCATGTTATAGATATTGCAACTATTTGCTTTACTCCTTTGTCATCTGCCTTTTTTTTTTTTTTTTTTTTGAGACTGAGTCTTACTCTGTCGCCCAAACTGGAGTGCAATGGCATGATCTCGGCTCACTGCAACCTCCACCTCCCAAGTTCAAGTGATTCTCCTGCCTCAGTAACTCACCACGCCTGGCTAATTTTTGCATTTTTAGTAGAGATAGGGTTTCACCATGTTAGCTAGGCTGGTCTGGAACTCCTGACCTCAAGTGGTCTGCCCTCCTTGGCCTCCCAAAGTGCTGGAATTACAGGCATGAGCCACCGTGCCCAGCCCTGTCATCTGCCTTTTAACTTTGTTTATGGTATTAATATATTCTTCCTTTTTAAAAAATGTGTTACATATATATCTATAATATGTATAATCTCCTTAAACATATACTAAGGCATGTAAAGCAACATTTAGAGCCAGCTTTATGAAATAAGAGGTGACAGAGAGGTGGCAGAGGTGCAGCCATTATTTCTTGAAATTTTACATGTATTTCTAAAAATATTACTTATAACAAAGGAGAGACAAAGAAAGTGGCAGGTATGGAAGGCCCTGAAAAATCTGTTTCCTGCAGAGCAAGAAAGATGTGAGGAAAGAATGAAGGAGGGTGACCTGGGGGGAATCCCATCTACCAGTCTGCAGTGGGGAAGGACAGATTTGGGGTGCCTGAGCTGTGAAGATAGGAAATGTAGCCAAAGGTCATGTTCAAATAAACTACTAGACATGAAGTATAATCATTCATGAAATTAGGTCTATCAATATTTTCCTTTATGGTTTCTGAGTTTTATTAAACTTGAGGTCTTTCCTACGCCAAAGTTATTTCTAAAAACCATCTTCTGGCTAGCCGCGGTGCCTCATGCCTTTAATCCCATCACTTTGGGAGGCCGAGATGGGTGGATCATGAGGTCAGGAGTTCAACACCAGCCTGGCCAAGATGGTGAAACCCTGTATCTACTAAAAGTAAAAAAATTAGCCAGGCGTGGTGGTGGGCATCTATAACCCCAGCTACTCGGGAGGCTGATGCAGAGAACTTCTTGAACCCAGTAGGCAGAGGTTGCAGTGAGCTGAGATCGTGCCACTGCACTCCAGCTTGGGCGACAGAGTGAGACTCCGTCTCAAAACAACAACAACAAAAAACTATTTAAAACCATCTTCCATATTTACATATATTTTAATATTTATAATTTTGGTTTTGACATTTAATCTTTAAATGGAATTTACTTTTGTGAATGGTATGAGGCAGGGATCTAATCTCTTCCAAATCGAGAGGCAATTTTCCCAACAGACTTAATAACAGTCCATTCTATCATACCCTCAATTGCTGTCTTTACAGTGGAACTATTTGTTGACTTTCTATTCCTAGTCCCAGATGATATATATTTTTAAAAATTTGTTTTAGACATGGGGTCTATGTTGCCCAGGCTTGTCTTGAACTCTTGGCCTCAAGCAATCCTCCACTTCGGCCTCCCAAAGCACTAAGATTACACATGTGAGCCACCGTGTCCTACCTCCAGGTGATATATTTTGATAGCTGGCTGAACAAGCCTCTCCTCAATATTCTTTCCAAAAATGTATTGCCTGCTAGTATGAATCTATTTTCCAGGTAAGCTTTACTATTATCAGTTTGTAAAATGTACGTCGTGTTAAAAGGCTGGCCTAAACTATTAAAGGTCTCATGACTTCTTAGGTTTTTCTTATTTTTTTTATTATTATTTCTTTTTAGAGTTGGGGTCTCACTCTGTCACCCAGGCTGGAGTATAGTAGTGACATCATGGCTCACTGCAGCCTCCAGCTCCTAGGCCCAAGTGATCCTCCTACCTCAAACTCTCAAGAAACTAGGACTAAAAGTGTGTGCCACCACACCCAGCTTTTGGCCAAGCTGGTCTCGAAGTCCTGACCTCAAGCAATCCTCCCACCTCAGCATCCTCAGTCACTGAGATTACAGGTGTGAGCCACCATACCCCAACTCTTTTAGTCTTCTTTTGTCATTGGAGCATCAACCTTTAGCCAGGAGATGGCTTACTTCCCAGTGAGCCACATACTATGCAGAAATCTCAGACTTCAGGGAATTTGGGGTTTATTTGTATTTATTTATTTATTTATGAGACAGAGCCTAATTCTGTTGTGCAGGCTGCAGTACAATGGTGCAATCACAGCTCACTGCAGCCTCAACCTCCTGAGCTCAAGTGATCCTCCCACCTCAGCCTCTTGAGTAGCTGGGACTATAGGCATGCGCCACCACACCCGGCCCAGGGAATTTTGTTTGAATTTCTACATCTCTTAGCAAAAACTTTCCAACACAACAATTCTACCAAGAGGTCTGAAAGGCTGCCTGTGCCTCAACCAATGCATGTCTGCAACATTCGTCCTCTTCTCCCCAAACAGCTTTTCTTTTCCTGGCTCACATCTCTCCGAGTTGTAGATTCCCATACCAAATCAGAGTAAAGTGGTTCAGCTAACAGGATCACCTGCCAAACGATGTGGTATTTTGACAGGCACTTCCAGGCAGCTTTGCTGGCCTCATGCATTGGACAGTCTGGTGAGAGAGCTGGGGGTCTCTGGCAATTTATAATTTATTGATCTGGCACCCCTTAATCCACAGGGAACTATCAGGCTATAATGGAAAGAATATGAGACTGGAAGTTCAGGGAGCTGAGTTTGAGTCCCCTTTTTACCTCTAATTAGCTGTGTAGTTCAGATTAAGTTATTCTGCCTCTCCATTGGGCCTTGGTAGCCTCATTGGTAAAATGAGATTATTAGAATACAACGGTGAGTTATGACTTTCTTTCCACCATGGGTGACCACTAAGAATCTGAAGAAAGGTACAGATTCTCTCCCCCGGAATAATGCACTTTTGCAAATGAATATGAAATCAGGCTGGCCGCAGTAGCTCACACCTGTAATCCCAGCACTTTGGGAGGCTGAGGTGGGTGGATTGCTTGAGCTCAGGAGTTCAAAACCAGCCTGGGCAATATGGCAAAACCCCATCTCTACAAAAGTATCAAAAAAAAAAAGTAAAAATGAAATCATATATTTGAAAGGGGTTCACAGATCCGATAAAGACTATTTCCCTATCCCCAGGGGCAAAATCACTGAGGCCTAGCACAAGCTTTTAAAAATAACAGAGACTACAACAGAAATACATACAGAACCACAAAGCCTTGAGTAAAGTTGAATCACTTATAGAACTAAAAGCATCTCTTCTGCAGAAACTGGGGGCAAGGAGTAGTTACTTAGGGAAAAATATATGTAAGTATCAACAGAAGTTGCCCTTGATTGAAGCTTGGCTAAGCCCTTTACATTCGCAGGTGGGTGGCTGAGAGTTACTACTGATTCCAGGCCCAGGCTCCTAGTTCAAATTTTGGCTCTAGCATTACTAGTTGTTTGACCTGGGGCTTTGTGCCTCAGTTTCCACATCTGTAAAAAGAAATAAGAAGGGGAGAAAAACAATACCTATCTCAAGGGTTGTTAACGTACTTAGGACACTTGTAACAGGGCCTGCCACACAGTAAGCCCTAGATAACTATTAGCTTATAATAGAAATCTGACACACATTTGTTGGGTAGTTAAAACTGTAAGCTGAGGAGTTTAGAGAAATCATAAATACTTTGATGCCTTAGTTTCCCCAGACGTAAACCGAAGACAATAAAAGAATCTGCTTCATAAGTCTGTTGTGATGCTTAATGAGACTGACACATAAAAACTCTTCCACAATGCCTGGCCCATAAGTGCTCAATAATGTGACAATGCCTGGAATATAGTAAGTGCTCGATAAATGTCAGCTGTTGTATTAACCGTTCTGGGAGGCAAAGATTACCATCGCCCTTTTTTAATTCTGAATAATAGACAACTCAGAGAGTCTTAAGTGCCCTGCCAACAAAACTATACTCAGAAAAATATTATACCAAGATTTCAACTCAGATAGGTCTGGAATAAGATAGGTTCTAACCACTATACTGTATACCTTAGAACCTCAGATAGGTTCTAACCACTATACTGTATACCTTCCTCTTTGAACAGGACTTAGAGAACAGAAGAGCTAATTCATACCTACTAGTTTACTAAGAGAAAGATGTTTGGAGATAACAATGCTAAATTTGGTGGATTCCCCACAGAGTCAACCACGAGCTTGGCCAAAAACCCTTCTCCGCCATGCTGGGAAATGAAAATCTGCATAGACTGAACCCTGTTCTCAACCAGTTGTCTGCCTTTCGCCAAGTGGTTGTGAAACCACAGCCCTGTCACCAAAAATGGAAAAAAGAAGTCATTTTCCCCAGTAGCTTAACGAGCAAAATGAAGACTTAAAGTAGTGATCCTAGGGCTGAGAAAAGATATCCATTGCTCCAAAGCCAAGCAGAATTGCTGTAAAACACTAACGTTACTCTTTGATTAACATACTTTTATTTATTTATTTTTTAATGAACGTGCTTATTTCTATTATTTTAGGTTACCTAACTCAGGGGTACTTCCCATTAGTAAAATAAGAGGAAGTGTGTACCAGCCTGTAGGGGAGACTCCCTGGTGGGGCACAGTGTCAGACTGAGCAAGTCCCACTGTCAACACTGATGTCCTCCCCAGTTAAATGGTAATGAAAAGTGAAAATGAAATGGACTGGCAGAAGAAACAGGACGACTGGTCGAGTCCATGCTAATCACTGATATTTCACATCTTTTCAGTTTCTTCTACATGTATTTTATTTTTGTATTTTTATTAAAAACTGCCCTATCAGTCAATCTCAAGTCTACCCTTCCTTTAAAAAACAGTAATAAAAAATCCCTGTAATCCTAGGCAGGTGGATTGCTTGAGCTCAGGAGTTCCAGACCTGCCTGGGGCAACATGGCAAAACCCTGTCTCTACAAAAAAATACAAAAGTTAGCTAGGGTTGTGGTGGCCCGCACCCGTGGTCCCAGCTACTCGGGAGGCTGAAGTGGGAGGATCACTTAAATCAGGGAGGCGGAGCTTGCAGTGAGCCAAGATCGCACCTCTGCAATCCAGCCTGGGTGACAGAGTAAGACCTTGTCTCAAAAGAAAAGCAAAAAAAGTAAATAATATTAAGAATAATGAAGGTCCAGCTATGTACCTACCTTAGGAACAGGCATCACTGCGAAGTGATGGCAGAGGCAAGGCAGGAGTCCCTGACCTCACCTCCATTCTCTCACTGAGAAGCCCCTGCAGAAGCTAGTCAACTATCAAAGCAGTCCCTGCTTCTTCCCGGTGAAGGCCTCAGCCTCCAGCCCAGCCCCCTCCCGGGAGAGGAGGGGGAGTTTATGCAATCCAAAACCAGTTCCCAGGCCCCAGAGGTGGACGTCTCCGGGGTGGAAGTCAGAAGGCCGCCAGGTGGTAGGCCTGGTTCTGCTCCCATCTGGCTGAATGATCCTGGTCACAACACTCGGCCTCCCTCGGCCTTAGCCTCCCTGTCTGTAAAATGAAAGGTTTGATGGAGATCATGTGCAAGCCTCCTCCCCGTTCTAATTTTCTGATACCATCATTTTTAACGTGTCTTGCAGAGATAGAAGCCCTTCCTTTCAGCAAGACATGTTGCTCCCCATTTCATGACGATCCCCCTCAATAATCCGTGTAATTTGAGAAAAGAATGATGCATCGGAACTGAAAAACAGGCTGTAGCTTTCCTGGTCACCAAATCTGATAATCAGTCAATAATATGGGTTTTCCCTCGGGCCTTCTCCCTCAATCCCACAATCCCACGAATAAACCTGCCTACCCCTCCCAATTCCTCAACTCAAAGCTACCCGTTCATGAATTAAAAAAAAAAAAAAAAAAAAAAAAACACCTCCCCACCCCCTTCTACCCGGCCTAGTGTAAGGTGCCACAGCACTTCTTCCGTAATCTAGAATCCACCTCTGCCCCACCCTCTCCCCGGGGTGTCTTTTTAGCCAGGAATCCCTGGATCCACACTCTCCATCTCCCCGCTCTACCAAGCCAGTTGATCATTTCTCCCTGCCCGGCACCCGGCACACCTCGGCAGAAAAGGAGGCGGCGCCTCCACTCCAAGCCCAAGGGACCCAAACCTCTTTCCAACCCGCAAGGGTGCGGGCACCTGGGCGCAGCGGGAAGGGCCCGCGCCTCTGGAAAGAAGGGCCGCCGTCCCCACAAGGGCGGTGCAGGGGAGGCCCGTCAGCGGGTCTCTTGTCACTTACGGGCGGCTCCTCCGGGCAGAGCAGACCAGGGCCGGGCCGGGCTCGCGGGCAGCGGAGTTTGCTGACTCAAAGGCGCGCGGCGGCAGCAGCGGCGGCGAGCGCCCAGGAGCGCACACGAGCGCAGCCCCGCGCTCCCCGCGCACGTAGCGGCCCCGCGCCCGCGCTCGGCGCCAGCAGTCCGCCTGTGGCCGCCGCGCCTAGTGCTTCCGCCGCCCCAGCGCAGCCCAGCCCAGGTGCGCCCCCGCCCTGTCGAGCTAGCCTCCTGCTTCCTGATATTGAGTTAGGGAGGAAATGCCCCCATTAGCCGGGAAGCTGAGGCTGAAGGTGATCCAGCAGCACCCTTCGGAATTCGCCGCCTGAGTCACCTTAAGCTTCCTAATCCCGACCCCACAGTTATGGGGAGGATTGCCGATGTTGAGGGGAACGGATAAATAACGTAATAAACAAGAATGGCAGAATGTTCGTAGCATCGAGGTGGTGGGCTTATGGGTGTTTATATAAAATTACTTCAATTTTTGTCTGTTTGAAATGTCTCTTAATAAAACATTTGGGGGGAAAGCTAATGAGATCTGCCAAGGGACCTGACTGAGGAAAGCATTTCCCAAATGGCACCTGAGGCTGGGTCCCCACACCTGTTTGCATGGGAAACCGCAGCCATCACTTAAACTGCTAATAAGTGACTGAATGACACAGAATAATAAATGTAGCCTAATATTTCATTTTCCAAGCATGAATTTTCCCATTAGACACAGTTTGTCGCTGATCATCCTCCAGGGACCATTCCAGGCCCACCTGAAAATGCATCTGTTCACCACACCTACGTTAACTCCCTAACAAAATGTATAAATATGCAATGTTGTGTCTTAACATCTTGGACCTTGAAGCTGTATTGCTGAACCCTCAGTCATTGGTATTTAATTTCCTAAAATTGCACCCAAGTGATGACACACAAGTGAATGCAACCATGATCACTTTTGAAAATCAAATTAGGCCGGTGCGGTGGCTCACACCTGTAACCCCAGCACTCTGGGAGGCCAAGGCGGGTGGATAACAAGGTCAGGAGATCGAGACTATCCTGGCTAACATGGTGAAACCCCATCTCTACTAAAAATAGAAAAACCCAGCTGGGCGTGGTAGCACGCGCCTGTAATCCCAGCTACTCGGGAGGCTGAGGCAGGAGAATCGCTTGAACCCGGGAGGCGGAGGTTGCAGTGAGCGGAGATCATGCCATTGCACTTCAGCCTGGGCGACAGAGTGAGATTCTGTCTCAAAAAAAAAGAAAGAAAATCAAATTAAAGTGTATTTTTTATATTCTTGTCCCTATGCTCCACAAAGAAAAACATTGAGTAGAAAACAAAATACAGCATGTATCTAAGATCCTAAGAGATTCTGTAAAATTAAAATATTTCTGAACTTATTGTCAAGAGCATGACTTTACAGCTGTAGACAAAGCAGCAACGAACCCTTGGAGAGTCTACTGACAGTCATTTGAATATCTGTTAGAATTATGACCCTATTAAGAATGGTAAATTGCAACCTGAATCCAGGAAACTTAAGTGATGGTCACCTTTTTTAGGTTGTGGCATTTTTGTTATACCATCAGTGAGGTTGGGTAAAAACTGAGATTCTACAGTGGTTAAGAAAGCTTGCTGGCCGGATGCCGTGGCTCGTGCCTGTACTCCCGGCACTTTAGGAGGCCAAGGCGGGCGGATCACGAGGTCAAGAGATCGAGACCATCCCAGCTAACACGGTGAAACCCCGTCTCTACTAAGAATACAAAAAAAATTAGCCGGGAGTGGTGGCGGGCACCTGTAGTCCCAGTTACTCAGGAGGCTGAGGCAGGAGAATGGCGTGAACCCAGGTGGTGGAGCTTGCAGTGAGCCCAGATCGCGCCACTGCACTCCAGCCTGGGCGACAGAGCGAGACTCCGTCTCAAAAAAAAAAAAAAAAGAAAAAAGAAAAAAAGAAAGAAACCTTGCCTGCTGGCCAGGCGTGGTGGCTCACGCCTTTAATCCCAGCACTTTGGGAGGCCAAGGCAGGTGGATCATGAGGAGCTTGAGACCAGCCCAGCCAACATGGTGAAACCCCCATCTCTACTAAAATACAAAAATTAGCCACGCATGGTGGTGCATGTCTGTAATCCCAGCTTCTTGGGAGGCTGATAGAGGAGAATTCCTTACACCAGGAGGCGGAGATTGCCGTGAGCCAGGATCGTGCTACTGCACTCCAGCCTGGGTGACAGAGTGAGATTCTCAAAAAAAAAAAAAGGAAAGAAAGAAAGAGGGAGGGAGGGAGGGAGGGAGGGAGGGAGGAAGGAAGGAAGGAAGGAAGGAAGGAAGGAAGGAAGGAAGGAAGGAAGGAAGGAAGGAAGGAAGGAAGTCCACCTACTGAAAAGATCACCATAAACATTGCTTTTAAAAACAAACATCAAAATTCTTAATAGATGAGCATTTTAACCCTCGGAAAACTGAAAATTGAGTATGAGACGTGTAAAAGATTCAAGCCTGTAATATTAATGTTTTGTTTTAAGGAATCTGGGCATATTTGGAATTCTATGTACATGTTAATGTGTAAGAGAACTTGGCCTACTGAAGTAACCATTTGCCTTGTACGTTAAGTTTTAAAATGTGTAATTTAATAGCTGGATACAAATGAGTTGAAGATGGTCTTATTAACTTAATAAACAGTATTGGAACACTCACTACAATTTAAGATTTACCACATTTATAAATTTAATTTATTAGATGTTGAGTTACTTGTTAATCATACAATTAAAGACCTTTACAAGGGAAACAAATATATTAAATTCACGAATGAAGTTTAAAATATTTAGAGGTAATTAAGTTAATGGGATCAAACATTAATCAAATGCCTTTTTGGTTGTTAAAGTTTGCTAGAGTTATAAATGGAATAAGATTAAGTGTGATATTATAAAATATATATTTGGCCATCATCCTCATTTCCTAGTATAAAACTCTTAAAATCCTTAGAATCTCCAAAGTGATTTTTTTTGTATGCTAGTGAGTTGACTGATGGCTGGCAGCCCCTAAGTAGCTTCAGGAAGGGGCTGGTCACTGGAAAGACCACACCCGGATTAGAGGATCGGTACTTCCAGCCCCATTCCCCAATTTCTGTGGGGTGGGGAACAGCTTAACATTGAGTTGATCACCAATGAGCAATGGTTTAATCAATCATGCCTACAAAATGAAGCCTCCATAAACACTCAAGAGGACAGGGCTCAGAGAGCTTCGGGATAGCTGAACATGTGCAGGTGTATGGAGGGTGGTCCACCTGAGAAGGGCGTGGAAGCTCCATGCCCCTTCCCCCATGCCTCGCTCTATGCATCAGTTCATCTGTATCCTTCGTACCATCTTTCTGATAAATGTATGTGTTTCCCACAGTTCTGCGAGCCACTCTAGTAAATTATTTGAACTGAAGGAGGGGGTCATGGGATCCCCAATTTATAGCCGATCAGTCAGAAACACAGGTAAAACAGCCTGGGCGGAGCTTGCAATTGTCATCAGAAGTGGGAGGAGGCAATCTTGTGGGACTGAGCCCTCAACCTGTTGGATCTGACACTGTCTCCAGGTAGGTGGTGTCAGAATTGAACTGGGGCGGGGCGCTGTGGCTCATGCTTGTGATCCGGGCACTTTGGGAGGCCGAGGTGGTTGGATCACTTGAGGTCAGTAGTTCGAGACTAATCTGGCCAACATGGTGAAACCCCATCTCTACTGAAAATATAAAACTTAGCTGGGCGTGGTGGCTCATGCCTGTAATCCCAGCTACTCGGGAGGTGGAGGTGGCAGTGAGCCAAGATTGTGCCACTGCACTCCAGCCTGGGCGACAGTGAGACTCCATCTCAAAAAAAAAAAAAAAGGAATTGAACTGTAGTAGAGAACACACAGCTGGTGACAGCTGCAGAATTAACTGGTTGCTTGGTGTGTGGGGAGAAACCTCCACACCTTTGGTCACAAAAGCCTTCCATGTTGACTGTGGAGTGAGAGCAGAGGAAAAGCTTTTTCCACACAGTTAGGAAAACTTTAAAAACTAAGGAATAATTATACTCTTTTTTTTTTTTTTGAGGCGGAGTCTCGCTCTGTTGCCCAGGCTGGAGTGCAGTGGCCAGATCTCGGCTCACTGCAAGCTCCGCCTCCCGGGTTTACGCCATTCTCCTGCCTCAGCCTCCTGAGTAGCTGGGACTACAGGCGCCCGCCACCTCGCCCGGCTAGTTTTTTGTATTTTTTAGTAGAGATGGGGTTTCACTGTGTTAGCCAGGATGGTCTCGATCTCCTGACCTCGTGATCCGCCCGTCTCGGCCTCCCAAAGTGCTGGGATTACAGGCTTGAGCCACCGCGCCCGGCCTAATTATACTCTTAAACATGTAACTTTAACAAATCAAATATTCTAAAAATAGCATCAAAACAATATTTTCTGTGCACAAGAACTACTCTTGGAGGCACACACACACACACACACACACACAAAACACATAAACAATTATGACCAGGCCAGGCATGGTGGCTCACGCCTGTAATCCCAGCACTTTGGGAGGCCAAGGCGGACAGATCACCTGAGGTCAGGAGTTCCGAGACCAACCTGGCCAACATGGTGAAAACCCATCACTACTAAAAATACAAAAAATTAGCCAGGCGTGGTGGCACATACCTGTAATCCCAGCTGCTTGGGAGGCTGAGGCAGGAAAATTGCTTGAACATAGAGGGGGAAGTTTTCAATGAGCCGAGATCATACCACTGCACTCCAGCCTGGGCAACAGAGTGAGACTCCATCTCAAAAACAAAAACAAAAAAAACAATTATAACCATTTCTGCCTCTCTTGGTATAATGTCCTTATGCTGGGGATAAGGACATGGAATATCTTCTCAGTTCTTTGAATTTAGGACTGTAATGGGAGCATTTGGGAAACTTTACTTTCTTGTATCTGTGGTAGATGTACTACTACACCAGCTTCATAGGGCTGTTGTGGAGTTTAAATGAAATAACCCAGGTAAAGCTCTTGTGCCGGGTAAACAGTAAGTGTTCAGTAAATTTTAACTGTTATTATAACTTGGTCCTCCTCTCCAATCTCTCCTGTCTCCAAGCTAAGTGCACTTAGTTACATACAGTAAGGAAAGCCACCTCCACCCCGTCCTTCCACCATCTCTTAGGAAAATTGCAAAATCCACAGAGTGAAAATGGAAGTTGCCTGGACTTGAGGTTAAGAAATTATAATTAACTGATAATATACATAACATTGTATTCAAAAACACTTTACATTTACATGAATGGTTCTGCCTTCTTGGGAAACACTGCCACAGGAAATATTTGCGATGTAGGGAAGATGGTTTTTATCTTTCATCAAACAACTAATAATGGGATATAAGAAAATATTTAAGGCCGGGGACGGTGGCTCAAGCCTGTAATCCCAGCACTTTGGGAGGCCGAGATGGGCGGATCACGAGGTTAGGAGATCGAGACCATCCTGGCTAACACGGTGAAACCCCGTCTCTACTAAAAAATACAAAAAACTAGCCAGGCGTGGTGGCGGGCGCCTGTAGTCCCAGCTACTCGGGAGGCTGAGGCAGGAGAATGGCGTAAACCCGGAAGACGGAGCTTGCCTTGAGCTGAGATCTGGCCACTGTACTCCAGCCTGGGAGACAGAGCGAGACTCCGTCTCAAAAAAAAAAAAAAAAGAAAAAGTAAAAAAAAAAGAAAAAATTTAAACAAATGACAATTTGGATTTTTTTTCTGATATTGTGATTATAATTAGTTTTTCAAAACAATGAAATATAGAATAATGGTGAATAACATAACCACTCTTAAATATCAATCTTATACAGTTTTTCAAAATATTTAACCTATGCACGCCTCTCCAAAAAAGACTAGAAAAACGTTTTGAGCGACCTTACTTGTTTGTAAGACGAAGGAGTTTAACATCTCATCCATCCACCCACCTCCTTATTCTTGTTAGTGGACTACTCTTCTCCCAGTTAACACCCCAAACATGCTAACTTTGGCACTTCCTTTGACCCAATCCCTTCCTTTGATCTACTCAGGTCCAAGATCCATACATTTCATCTTGGCCAGATCGTGGTGGAACTCACCTTCTGTGTTCTACTCTCTCAACTCTCAGAATCCTACAGTAGCCTCTCTACAGCAATCCAGTTTACTGGTTTATCAAACGCCTTTAGCAATGGAACCCTTTTTTCAAATGAACTCCATTTATAAAACAAAGAAAACACGATTCCATTACTATACATTTATTTGATGAATTCAATTTTGTAGCATTTGCTAATTATAGAGAAATCAATGACCATCCGAAGCTGTTTTGTTGAACACCAAGATTTGAAATTAGGGATTTGTGAAAGATCGTTAGAATCTCCTATCAGTGTCAACATCCCATTTTTCCCCTCTATTTGATTGCTCAATATTAACAAGATTCCAATCTACTCAGAAAAATATTTGCAAATGGAAACAATTCAGACATTTGAAAAAGGAGTAGTTGAAATTTTTGTTTCAAAGTTGAAGTACTAAGGGCATCTCACATCTTCACATTTTATCACTTACAGAAGTTGCAAGTAAGAAGACCAATCCTTACTGTAAATGCTAAAGTGTCTATAATGGGAATTATCACCACATGACTTGCTATATGTTCATATGGCTTTACATAACTGACAGGAGCACACACCTAAGCAGAGGTAGGCACCTTGCCCAGTATTCCCCAGAACCACCAAGGGATGCTCTGCAGTGATGTCTTGCTCATTCTGCTCTACCAAAGTAACTTCATTCCTGGAAAAGAGAAAACAAAAACAAAAAAGCTCTTGCATTATCAAAAGCTACATTTTAAGGCCTGACACGGTGGCTCATGCCCATAATCCCAGCACTTTGGGAGGCTGAGGTGGGCAGATCACTTGAGGTCAGGAGTTCAAGACCAGCCTGGCCAACATGGTGAAACCCCATCTTTACTAAAAAATACAAAAATTAGCCAGGTGTGGTGGTGCACACCTGTAGTCCCTGCTACTGGGGCAGCTGAGGCAAGAGACTCACTTGAACCCGCGAGGCAGAGGTTGCAGTGAGCTGAGATCAGTCACTGCATTCCAGCCTGGATGACAGAGTGTGACTCAAAAAAAAAAAAAAAAGAAAGAAAGAAAGAAAAAGAAAAGAAAAAAAAAGCTGCATTTTAAAAGCATTCGTTTCAATGGTGAATTTTATTTTATTATTATAAACTAAAAATAAATTGGTTGATTAAAACTGACAAAAACGAAACAAACCTTTAGCTATTACTGAGCATATCAAACATAAACCCATTCCCAATCATCCAATTTCTAAGCCTTTGATATAAATGGCAGTATGGTATAATTGGCACCAACCCTCAATCAAAGAACAAGAAACCAGTAGAGAAGCCATCTTCTTGCATGGAGGAGCTGGGGTTTTTTGTTTTGGGCGGGTTTGGTTTTCTTTAGTGCTCTGCATGTGCTATGTAGCCTTTAGTACCTGTACACGTGGTACTAGTTCTGGATACTGGGGGCATTATAGTCTGTAACCATGTGGAGGTAGTAGAGTACAGTGGTTAAGGCTCAGGCTCCAGCACCGAAAAGCTTTCTTCTAATCCCCAAATTCTTTAGGCAAGTTACTTCATGTCTCTAAGCCTCAGTTTTCTCATCTGTGAAATAGTACCTATCCAACAGGGTTATCATTAGGAAATAATAGATATAAATTACTAATATAAATTACTAAGTCCAGGACTGCAACAGAGTAGGAAAGAGCTTCATAAACATGATTTTGATGTTGTTGGTTTTAGTGCACATCTCATCTTTCCTAAATAAATAGTCACATAATATCCAAATCTCATTATGACAACTTTTGCAGAAGAAAGTATGCTTATACTCGTTTATACAATTTTCTGTGAATGGACAGAGACAGGACTAAATTTTTTCTAACAACCAACCTATGTATATGTATGAAATTCCTCTGAAAGGATAAACTTTGGTGAGGAGAAATAACGAGGTGGGGGCAAACATGAGAGGAAGATTGCTTTTTAATCTATATCCTTTTGAACCATTCGAATATTATGTAGAGTGCATTCAACAGTATATAAACAGGCCAGGCGTGGTGGCTCATGCCTGTAATCCCAGCACTTTGGGAGGCCAAGGCCAGAGGCCTGAACCCAGGAATTCAAGACTAGCTTGAGCAACATAGTAAGATCTTATCTCTGCAAAAAATAAATTAAAAAAAAAATAGCCAAGCACAGTGGTGCACACCTGTGGTCCTAGCTTCTCAGGAGGCTGAGTTGAGAGGATTGCTTGAACCCAGGAGGCAGAGGCTGCAGTAAGCTGTGATCATGCCACTGCACTCCAGCCTGGGTGACAGAGTAAAACCCTGTCAAAAAAAAAATATATATATACACACACACACACAAAACTATATATATATATTTATATATACTATATATATTTCTCTATATATGCTATATATAAATATGTTTTGTATATATTTATAAGATATACAAATATATTTATAAGATATGTATTTTTCTATATATTTATATAGAAAATAGAGTATAGTGAATAAATATTTATAAATATTTTTATTTATATACATAAATATATATATCTACATACACAAAGAGACAAGCACTGAAAGTATTGTAGGGGCAGCAAAACTCCACCTCTGTCCTCTTTTAGCCTGGGCTGGAGCATTAAATTCACATAAGACAGATTAACAGGAGAAAAGCATGCAAGTTTATTTAATACAAGTTTTAAATGGTGTGGGAGCCCCCATAGGGAAATGAAGACCCAGAAGCATTTAGAGTTATTTTAACAAGGTCTGTACAGAAGTTTCTCAGTCTCAACTTTCTATCCTTGATTAGAATGCTGTGGGCGTGGCCGGGCACAGTGGCTCACGCCTGTGGTCCCAGCACTTTGGGAGGCCGAAATGGGCGGATCACGAGGTCAGGAGATCAAGACCATCCTGGCTAACATGGTGAAACCCCGTCTCTACTAAAAATACAAACAAATTAGCCGGGTGTGGTGGCGGGTGCCTGCAGACTCAGATACTTGAGAGGCTGAGGCAGGAGAATGGTGTGAACCCAGGATGCAGAGCTTGCAATGAGCCAAGATCGCACCACTGCACTCCAGCCTGGGTGACAGAGGAAGACTCTGTCTCAAAAAACAAACAAAAAAAAAGAATGTTGTGGGGGTTTTGGGGGGGTTTGTTTGGTTGTTTGTTTGTTTGTTTGTTTAGAGACAAGATCTTGCTATGTTCCCCACGCTGGACTCAAACGATCCTCCCACCTCAGCCTCCCAAAAAAATACTGCATCTTTCACATGAGAATTTCATCTCCTGCTTTTAAGAAACAGAATGAAGGTCACATTCTTTTTTCTTTCTTTTTTTTTTCTTTTTCTTTGAGACAGGGTCTTTTTCTCTGTCACTCAGATTAGAGTGCAGTGGCACAATGATGGCTCACTGCAACCTTGACCTCCCCAGCTCAAGTGATCCTCCCACCTTAGCCTCCCAAGTTGCTGGGACTACAGGCACAAACCACCATGCCCGGATAATTTTGTTTTGTTTTGTTTTGAGACAGAATCTTGATCTGTTGCCCAGGCTGGAGTGCAATGGCGCAATCTCAGCTCACTGCAACCTCTGCCTCCCAGGTTCAAGCAATTCTCCTGCCTCAGCCTCCTGAGTAGCTGGGCTAATTTTTGTATTTTTAGTAGAGACAGGGTTTCACCATGTTGGCCAGGCTAGTCTTGAACTCCTGATCTCCAGTGATCGTCCTGACTCAGCCTCCCAAAGTGCTGGGATTAAAGGCGTGAGCCTTTTTTTTTTTTTTTTTTTTTTTTTGTAGAGATAAGGTCTTGCCATGTGTTGCCCTGGCTGGTCTTGAACTCCTGAGTTCAAATGATCCTCCAACCTCGACCTCCCAAAGTGCTTGGATTAATTACAGCCATGAGCCACCACACCCAACCAGGGGTGCCATATTCTTAACCCCTTCAATATAAATAGACAACTCACAAAAGACAAAATACCAATAACTAATAAACATAAAAGGAGAATCCATTTCTCAACAGTTTAGTTAAAAAAAAAAAAAAAAAAAAAAAATTTGAGACAGGGTCTCACTCTGTCTCTGTTGCCCAGGCTGTAGTGCAGTGGTGTGATGATGGCTCACTGCAACCTCAGCCTCCCAGGTTCAGGTGACTCTCCCATGTGTCTCCTGGGTAGCTGGAACTACAGATGCACCCACCACACCTGGCTAATTTTTTGGATTTTTCATAGAGATGGGGTTTTACCATGTTGCCCAGGCTAATCTCAAACTCCTGGGCTCAAGCAGTCTGCTCACTTCAGCCTCAAAATGCCAAGATTACAGTGTGAGCCACTGACTCCAGCCCAAAAAATTTGTTTTACCTTTTATTTTTTATATTTTTATAGAGATAGAGTCTCACTATGTTGCCCAGGCTGGTCTCGAACCCCTGGCTTCAAGCAATCTTTCCACTTCAGCCTCCCAAAGCACTGGCATTACAGACATGAGCCACCACACCCAGCCAAGTCAAAAACTTTTTGCATTGAGAATATCACATATTGACAACAGACAGTTTCATGCTTTGCTCATGAGAGTATAAATTGGAAAAGCAATTTTTAAAATTTATTTATTATTATTATATTTTTGAGACAAAGTCTCACTCTGTCACCCAGGCTGGAGTGCAATGGCGTGATCTCGGCTCACTGCAACCTCCACCTTGCAGGTTCAAGCGATTCTCCTGCCTTAGCCGCCCAAGTAGCTGGGATTACAGGCATGGGCCACCACGCCCAGTTAATTTTTGTATTTTTAGCAGAGACAGGGATTCGTCATGTAGGCCAGGCTGGTCTTGAACACCTGACCTTAGGTGATCTGCCTGCCTCAGCCTCCAGAAGTGCTGGGATTACAGATGTGAGGCACTGCACCCAGCCTGGAAAAGCAATTTTAGAGAGCAATTTAGCAATGTCCTACTGAAAGGACAGGCAAGCCCCAAAATTGGGGCTTAGCCTGGTAGAGTACTTGGCTTCACCCAGGAAAGAATTGAAGGATGAGCTGGTGGTGTTAAACAGCAACTTTTATTGAAGCAGCAGTGTACAGCAGCAGCGTACAGCAGCAGCAGAGGTACTGCAGTTGTGGAGCAGGGCTACCCCATAGGCAGTGTGCCCAGAATAGCAGTTCAGAGGTAGTTCATCAGTCACAGTTACACCCACTTTTAATTACATGCAAATTAAGGGGGAGTTGGTGCAGAAATTTCTAGGAAAAGCATGGTAACTTCCAGGTCATTGAGTCATTGCTATGGAAAGGGATGGTAACTTCTGAGTATTGCCATGGCAATGGTAAACTGACATGGCACACTGGTGGGCATATCTTATGGAAAGCTGCTTCCACTCTGGCCCTGTTTAAGCTAGTCCTCAATTTGGTCTGGTATCCAAGCCCTTCCTCCAGAGTTGAGTCCCACCTCCTACCTCACTATCACAACTAAACTCCTATGTGCCTTATGGCCCAGCAATACTACCTCAGTATCTCTCCTACAGAAACCCTCACACATGTGCCTGAGACGATAGGTACAAGGGTGGACACTGCAGCATAGTTGGTAACAGCAAAAAACTGGAAGCAAGTTAAATGTTCACCAATACGGAAATGTTTAAATAATCCATAGTATATTCATAGTGTGGAATA
Organism: Chlorocebus sabaeus; assembly: GCF_047675955.1. Lineage (NCBI taxonomy): Eukaryota > Metazoa > Chordata > Mammalia > Primates > Cercopithecidae > Chlorocebus > Chlorocebus sabaeus. Next base: position 35,581,027 of record NC_132924.1, read on the forward strand.
TTATACATCAGATTTTAAAATTAGCAAGTGCTAGCTGTTCAACACACATAGAAGCCGATATGACATTGACTTTTGAGAAAAGAACTTGACGGGCAAGGAGACAGTAGTCAATTCTCAAATCTCTCTCTCAAGCTGGGGTCTGGGGCAGGTTTTATGGGCAAAGGGGAACAATGGAGGATATAGGAAGATGAAATAAGGTGTGACCTGACTGGGTTCATGCAAAGAAGCAGTAGTCTGATGAGATCATGCAATGAGGTGATGTTGGGTCCTCGGCTTTTAGAAAAGTCCATACTCCAACCAAACAGGGCAACCCTTGCTTTTTAATCTGGTCTCTGTTGCTTGGTCCATGCACTTAGATTCTGCCTGTGGTTGGCTTTTTCATTCCAGCTGGTTCTGAGGTCAGGACCTGGGCCTGCTTGATTCTTCTGGCCATACTCAGGTTAGGTGACTTGCAACCTGGGGGTCCTTAGGAGCTGAAAAACAACTCATCATTTTGTTACATTTATTGTTGACAAAGTTGAACCAGATTGTATAGTTCCAGGGTTACATATGGTTACATTGAAAGATCTTTAAGGCATACTGAGAAAGGCGAGATAGAAAATATAGTGTGCTACTTGTTGAGGGTGCAGGGTCTTTACTGCAAATTGTCAGGTTCTTGGCATTTTCAACAGAGAATTGGACAAAATGCACAGCAAAGCAAGAAAAGAATTAAGCAACAAAAGCAGAGATTTATTGGAAATGAAAGTACACTTCACAGGGTAGGAGTAGCTGGAGCAGTGACTCAAGGGCCCTGATTGCAGGATCTTCTGGGGTCCAAATACCCTCCAGAGGTTTTCCATAGGCCATTTGGTGGATACCTCATGCAAATAAAGTAGTGGCCAACGATCAGTCTGATTGGTTGCAAAAAGCAACCAATCAAAGGCTAAAGTGAAATTACAAAGTTACACTCCTATGCAAACATCTGATTGGTTGCACAAAGCAACCAATCAGAGGTACTTTCCATTTTCCATCTGCCAGGCCGAAAGTGGGGGGCAGGGGTGGTTTGCAAAGGGTTTGCCTTTGGTCCTTTTGATACTTAGGTGTTGAAAGTTGGGGTTTTCCTTTTTAGTTCTAGGAAGTCAGCATGAATTGGCCTTAGGTTCCCTGCCTCCAGACCCTATTTTGCCCCACTACTGTTTATATATTTAAAGCTTTTTTTTTTTCATTTATATATTTACCTATTATTTTATTTTGTTTCTTTTTTTTTTTTTTTTTTTTTTTTTTTTTTGTAGAGATGGTGGCATCTCACTACATTGCCCTGCTGGTCTCGAACTCCTGGCCTCGTGATCTTCCTGCCTTGGCCTCTCTAAAGTTTTAAAATAATAAAACTTCTATTTTTCTATGTACATATATTTATGTTATGTGAATATATGGTCTAGAAGGACAACTTCAAACTTTTATAAGAGATTACCTCTGGGGAGAGGAATGATCCAACATAGCTGGTAGCCTATATAATACCTTTGTGAGAACTTTTTAACGGTTACCTTTCTTCCAGACAATTTACTGCCATCTGCTGGAAAATTATCATTTAAAAATGTCAAATGTACTACCCTGTGAATAGTGACCCCTAGGGTTGCTCATGGCACAACTTGCACATAGTCTGTGGCCTTAGAGGATGTTCCTTGAGACTGAGATCAAGTTTTATTCTGAGGTCTATACAAAATAAGTTAATTTGACCACATGGATAAACACTAGCTTTTAATGTGTTAAAATTTATTTTGTAACATTTCTATGTACAAAAGCAGCTAAGTTTTGGAGAGGTGAGTATCGTGGGTTAAATTGTGGGTTATGTCACTGGCAAAATCAGAGACTCACTACTTCCAAGTGCAGGGAGGACTGAGCAGCAGCAACTGGGTACTAAACAAGACAAGTTACCTCTCAAGTCCTTCCTTTCGAATAGCAAGAATGCAGTATATTCTTGCATAATAAAGTATTTCTCAGTACCGGGTGTCCGTTTTCTTCCCTTCATGTTTCAAATCATGTTTTGGAGGGAGGAAGAATTGGTAAAGTAGTTGCAGCAATTGCTTCTGGCAGTTTACAATATTTTTGAAATATTAAGCAATTCAAATTACCATTCAATTTCTATATATGTGAGTTTAGACATAACACCAGTGAAGTATGATACTGATTTTTATATTGTTAAAGCAAAGTAAACATGGCCTGAGAAGGACTCTGTACTTCTTTTTTTCTTTTTTTTTTGAGACAGAGTTTTGCTCTTCTCACCCAGGCTGGAGTGCAGTGGTGAGATCTCAGCTCACTACAACCTCCAACTCCCCGGTTCAAGCAATTTTCCTGCCTCAGCCTCCCGAGTAGCTGGGATTATAGGCACCTGCCACCACACCTGGCTAATTTTTGTATTTTTAGTAAAGACAGGTTTCACCATGTTGGCCAGGCTGGTCTCTAACTCCTGACCTCAGGTGATCTACTCACCTCGGCCTCCCAAAGTGCTGGGATTACAGGCATGAGCCACCATGCTTGGCCAGGACTCTACTTCTATATTTGAGTCCTTATGGACACACCATAACCTACCTTAATAGGTAGACAAGATTGAAAACCTAACTTAGCAGTATGCACCTGCAACGATATAGCTGAGTCTTGGCCAATCCCAGCACCTGTACTTTACTCATCGCTGTTGAGTGTTCAAACTATGTTTAAATAAGGCAAATGCCAAGCTGTAACCAATTCAGCTGCTTCTGTACCTCACCTCCAATTTGTGTACATCACTTTCCTTTTTTGTCTATAAATTTGCTCTGACCACAAGGCATCCCTGGAGTCTCTGAATCTGCTGTGATTCTGGGGGCTGCCCAATTCGCAAATCATTCATTGCTCAATTAAACTCCTTTAAATTTAATTCAGCTGAAGTTTTTCTTTTAACAATGTTCAAATTGTGAATAATTTTATTGTATGAAAATATAAGGGCAAAAGGAAAACTTCCTCTTCATCCTTAGAAAGTTCACTGAAAAATCAACTCACAAAAAACAAATTAAGCCAGGTGTGGTGGCTCACACCTATCATGCTAGTACTTCGGGAGGCTGAGGTGGGAGGATCCCTTCAGGCCAGGAGTTCAAGGCCAGCTTGGGCAACACAGTGAGACCTCGTCTCTACAAGAAGTTTTTAAAAATTTTCCAGGCTTGGTGGCACATGCCTTTGTCCCAGCTACTCAGGAGGCTGAAGCAGAAGAGCCCAGGAGTTTGAGGTTACAGTGAGCTATGACCATACCACTGCACGCCAGCTTGGGCAACAAAGTGAAATCCCATCTCTTTTTTTATTATTGTTATTTTTCTTTTTTCAGACCCCAGTGTGTCCAGAGTTGGTTCTTTCCAGTGGGTTCATGGTCTCGCTGACTTCAAGAATGAAGCCAGAGGCCGGGCACAGGGGCTCATGCCTGTAATCTCTGCACTTGGGGAGGCCGAGGCCGGCGGATCACATGAGGTGGGGAGTTCGAGACCAGCCTGACCAATATGGAGAAACCCCGTCTCTACTAAAAATAAAAAATTAGCCAGGTGTGGTGCTGCATGCCTGTAATCCCAACTACTCGGGAAGGTGAGGCAGGATAATTGCATGAACCCAGGAGGCGGAAGTTGCGGTGAGCCGAGATCGTGCCATTGCACTCCAGTCTGGGTAACAAGAGTGAAACTCTGTCTCAAAAAACAAAAAAAAGAATGAAGCCGCGGACCTTCATGATGAGTGTTACAGCTCTTAAAAATGGCACGGACCCAAAGAATGAGCCATAGCCAGGCTTATTAGGAAGAGGGAAAGTACAAAGCTTCTACAGCACAAAAGAGGACCCAAGCAGGTTGCCACTGCTGGCTTGGGGGTGGGGAGTGGCCAGGTTTTGTTCTCTTATTGGCCCTGCCCATGTTCCATTTCTGTCCTATCAGAGTGCCCTTTTTTCAATCCTCCCCGTGATTGGCTACTTTTAGAATCCTGCTGATTGGTGCATTTTACAGAGTGCTGATTGGTGCATTTTACAGAGTGCTGATTGGTGTGTTTTACAGCGCACTGATTGGTGCATTTTACAATCCTCTTGCTAGATACAGAGCACTGATTGGTGTGTTTTCTGATTGGTGCATTTTACAGTCTCTCTTGCTAGATACAGAGCACTGATTGGTGTGTTTTACAATCCTCTTGTAAGACAGAAAAGTTCCCCAAGTTCCCACTAGACCCAGGAAGTCCAACTGTCTTCACCTCTCACCAGCTCTTAAAAAAAAAAAAAAAAAAAAGGGCAGAAATTGGAGTAAAGGCATACAAATGTATTATTGTATATACAGGTGAGAATCACAAAGTGATTGCCCAGTATCCCAATGGGGCCCAAATACTTACATAGCTTTTTTTTTTTCTTCTTCTTCTTCTTCTTTTTTTTTTTTTTTTTTTTTGAGACAGTGTCTGGCTGTGTCACCCAGGCTGGAGGGCAGTGGCGTGATATCCGCAACCTCCATCTCCTGGGTTCAAACAATTATCCCTGGCTCAGCCTCCCAAGTAGCTGGGATTGCAGGTGCCCACCACCACACTGGGCTAATTTTTGTATTTTTAGTAGAGACGGGTTTTGCCATATTGGTCAGGCTGCTCTCAAACTTCTGACCTCAGGTGATCCACCCGCCTGAGCATCCCAAAGTGCTGGTATTACAGGCATGAGCCACCTCACCCAGCCTTATATAGCCTTATTTTTAGAAGGGAATGAGGAGATGGAAAAGTGTGGGCTATTTTAGGGGGCTAGTAAATGATTTTTAGGAACACTCAATGGGCATGAAGAACATACAATGGCCTAGGACAAAGTCTGTTGGGTCCACAGGGCAAAAAATGGTTTGTGACAAAAATCTGTCTGGGTTTGTTGAGAGACTTTAGTATTTCTTCCTGTGATAAGAGTTCAGTTAATGAAAAATCAGGGACGGACCAGAGGTCATTGTTTTCTTCTTTGGCAGATCTGAACTCTAGTCAGACAAAGGAATTTTAGAGAACAACTTCGTCCTGCCTTTGGAAGGGATAGAGGATTGAGAGACTGTGGCAGGGGGAGGAAGCAGTGGGGGTGGGGAACAATTGTTCTCCTTGGTTGGTCCTTCAGATCTTCATGTAGATAGGGGAAAAGTCTCTTCTAGCATCTGTTGATCTCTACAGGACTTTAATTCAAAATATTCATTATACCAGGGAGCCACATTTGGAGGTGAAGTTTCCTGTGCACTCAAAAATATTAAGTAACCAGGCCTGGTGGCTCACACCTGTAATCCCAGCACTTTGGAAGGCCAGTGCAGGAAGATCACTTGAGCCCAGATGTTCGAGATCAACCTGAGCAACATAGTAAGACTCCATCTCTACAAAAATTAAAAACATTAGCTGCGCATGCTGGCATATGCCTGCAGTCCCAGCTACTTGGGAGGCTGAGGTGGGAGGCTCACTAGAGCCCAGGAGGTTGAGGCTGCAGTGAGTTGTGATTGTGCCACTGCACTCCAACCCAGGTGACAGAACAAGACTGCTCAAAAAATTAAAAAATAATATTTCATTAAGTTTTTAAAACATCAGCCAGGCGTGGTGGCTCAAGCCTATAATCCCAGCACTTTGTTGCCCTCCAGCCTGGGCGACAGAGTGAGACTCTGTCTCAAAAAATAATAATAATAATAACAAATAAATAAATAAATAATTTCTTTGCTTTTATTTTTTCTTTCTTTTTTTGAGATAGAGTTTCACTCTTGTTACCGAGGCTGGAGTGCAATGGCGCCATCTTGGCTCACTGTAACCTCCGCCTGTGGGTTCAAGCGATTCTCCCACCTCAGCCTCCCGAGTGGCTGGGATTACAGGTGCCCGCCACCATGCCTGGCTGATTTTTTGTATTTTTAGTAAAGGCAGTGTTTCACCATGTTGGCCAGTCTGGTCTCGAAATACTGACCTCAGGTGATCCTCCTGCCTTGGCCTTCCAAAGTGCTGGGATTACAGACATGAGCCACTGTGCCTGTCCCTAAATAATTTATTTTCAATATTTTATGTTTAGGCTGGGCACGGTGGCTCGTGCCTGTAATCCCAGCACTCTGGGAGGCCGAGGTGGGCGGACCGCCTGAAGTCAGGAGTTTGAGACCGGCCTGGCCAACATGATGAAACCCCATCTCTACTAAAAATACAAAAAAATTAGCCGGGTTGGTGGCACGCGCCTGTAGTTCCAGCTACTCAGGAGGCTGAGACAGGAGAATCGCTTGAACCTGAGAGGCGGAGGTTGCAATGAGCCAGGATCTCACCACTGCACTCCAACCTGCAACCTGGGCTACAAGAGCAAAACTTCGTCTCAAAAAAAAAAAAAGAAGAAAGAAAAAAGAAAAGAAAAAAGAAATCTGGTGGGGCGTGGTGGCTCACTCCTGTAATCCTAGCACTTTGGGAGACCGAGGCTGGTGGATCACCTGAGGTAAGGAGTTCAAGACCAGCCTGGCTAACATGATGAAACCCTGTCTCTACAAAAATACAAAAATTAGCCGGGCATGATGGCGGGTGCCTGTAATCCCAGATACTCAGGAGGCTGAGGCAGGAAAATTGCTTGAATCCAGGAGGCAGAGGTTACAGTGAGCCGAGATCACACCACTGCCCTCCAGCCTAGGCAACAGAGCAAGACTCCATCTCACAAAAAAAAAAAAAAAAAAGAAGAAGAAAAGAAAAGTCTATTAAATAAGATTTATTTTTGGTTTTTAATTTTTTCTCAAGAAACACACCTCTGCCTTCATGTTTTAATTAAATTTATTTATTTATTTGTTTATTTATTTTTTGGGGGCAGAGGACAAATACTTGTTAATGGGTTTTAAGATTTTTTTTTTACAACTATAACAGATAATCATGCAATGCTGCCAGTATTGAACCCAATCCGGGGCCACAAGTCTGCACACTCCTTTGCTACTGGTCCTGTAATGGCAGAACCTTTCATCTCCTCTTTATTTTTTATTATGACCCCTGCATTATCTTCAAAATAAAGAAACACTCCATCTTTTCTCCATATGACTTTCGTTGTCAAATGACCGCTGCTGGATGTACCTTTTTTCTGAGCTCTGGTTTGTCTTTCTTGACTGTGGCCATCCCCATGTCACCCACACTGGCAGGGAAGTCTGTTCATCCGTCCCTGATCCTCTTCACGGAGATGATATATGGATTTTTGGCTCCTGTGTTTTCAGCACCATTGAGCAGGGATCCTACCAGAAGACCCGAGGAAATCCAGAATTTCGCACCAGAGGACTCACCATATCCTCGCTTCGACGTCTTCAACGCCAGAAAGAAGGAAAAAGGCAATTGACTTATCTTTTTTTAGAAACAGGGTCTTGCTCTGTCTCCCAGACTGGAGTGCAGTAGCTCAAACACAGTTCACTGCAGCCTTCACCTCCTGGGCTCAAGCAATCCTTCCACCTCAGCCTCTTGAGTAGCTGGGACCACAGACATGCACCACCACACCTAAGTTAATTTTTTTTTTTGTAGAGATGAAGGTATTGCCATGTTGCCAGGCTGGTCTCAAACTCCTGGGCTCATGCAATCATCCCACTTCGACCTCCCGAAGCACTGGGATTACAGGTGTGAGCCTCCATGCTCAACCTAGCATTTTAATTTTGATAGGTGATATTGAATGTGTTAGAAGATGAATAACTTGGATAACGCATATGGAACTTTTGATTAAAATATATTCAAATTTTGTTCATTTGACTCTAGCTACATCTTATTTTTAATACTTTAGATATTTACTGTTGATAGAAGACAAATTATGTCAAAATCTTGATAATAAAATTAATGATTTAGACAAAATAAAATTAATAAAAATAACTTTATGGAATAAATATATAATAATTTTGAATTACGAATGAATTTACCACTCTTGTAAAAACACCAGTCCATCAACAGAACACCCAGACATGCCCAATAATAAAGAAACTCTGTAATCTTTGATATTTTTCCAAACATAAAAACACGAGTATGAATGTATTTTTCAATTTTGACATTGTGAAGCTAGATCTGTCAAAGTAGGGGAATAGAATATATTTAACTTCACAGTTTGTCAGTTTGATTTATATCTTGTAAATATTTAGTCATTTGAAATACAACTCTCGGCCGGGTGTGGTGGCTCACGCCTGTAATCCAGCACTTTGGGAGGCCAAGGTGGGTGAACCACCTGAGGTCAGGAGTTCGAGACCAGCCTGGCCAACATGGTGAAACCCTGTCTCTACTAAAAATATACAAAATTAGCTGGGCGTGGTGATGGGCGCCTGTAATCCCAGGTACTTGGGAGGCTGAGGCAGGAGAATTGCTTGAACCTGGGTGGTGGAGGTTGCAGTGAGCCAAGATCACCCCACTGCATTCCAGCCTGGGTGACAGAATGAGACTCCATCTCAAAAAAAAAAGAAATACAACTCTCATGCCAGGTGTAGTGGCTCATACCTATAATCCCAGCACTTGGGGAGGCCGAGGCAGGTGGGTCACTTGAGACCCGGAGTTCGAGACCAGCCTTACCAACATGGCAAAACCCCATCTCTATGAAAAATCAAAAAATTAGCCCAGTGTGGTGGCAGGTGCCTAAAGTCTCAGCTACTCAGGAGGCTGAGGCAGGAAAATCGCTTGAACCCGGGAGGTAGAGGTTGCAGCGAGCCAAGATCGTGCCACTGCACTCCAGCCTGGGCGACAGAATGAGACTCCATCTCAAAAAAAAATAAAAAGAAAAAGAAAAGAAAAAGAAATGCATCTCCATTTTACATTTGGCCCAGGACCTATAAATGTTAGGGGCACATTTATGAATATATACATATATATTTTTTAATATCACATGATAAATATCATTTGAAGATACATCATAGATCTAAATATGAAAGGTAAAACTATCTTTTAGTTGAGAAATTAGAATGCTGTTTGCTGAATATAGGCAAAAAGTTTTTTAAACGGCATAAAAAGCATTAAACATCAGGAAAATCTGATAAATTGGACTACATTAAAAGTAAGTAGTTCTGTTCATCAGGACACATTAAGAGAGTGAAAAAATTAAGAGTGGGAGAAATATTTTCAATATATACATCTGACAAGCTACTTGTATCTAGAACATATAAACAACTCCTTAAAATCAATTGTTTTAAAAAGCCAGAAAACTCAATAGAAAAATGGGCCAAGCCTTGAATTTCCCATAAGATAGCCATATAAATAAGAAATATATAAACATATAAAATAATATTCAATTTTGTTAGTTATCAGTGAAATATACAGTAAAACCACTGACACAGCCGGGCACTGTGGCTCACACCTGTAATCTCAGCACTTTGGGACACTGAAGCAAGATTACTTAAGCCCAGGATTTTGAGACCAGCCTGGCCAACATGAAGAGACACCCTCTCTATAAAAAAGTTTAAAAATTAGCTGGGCATGGTGGTGCACACCTATGATCCCAGCTACTCAAGAAGCTGACGTGGGAGGATTGCTTGAGCCCAGGAGGCCAAGGCAGCAGTGAGCTGTACTCACACCACTGCACTCCAGCCACGATGACAGAGAAGAAACTGTCTCAAGAAACAAAAAACAAACAAAAAACACTGACCAGAATAAAACTAGTAATACTAAATTTTGCTGAGGATGTGGAGCAACTAGAACTCTCATAATTCACTTTTGGGTTTTTTGTTTGTTTTGTTTTTGAGACAGAGTTTCACTCTTTCTGCCCAGGCTGGAGTGCAGTGGCATGATCTTGGCTCACTGCAACCTCCACCTCCCAGGTTCAAGCAATTCTCCTGTCTCAGCTTCCTGAGTAGCTGGGATTACAGCCACCTGCCACCACACCTGGCTAGTTAGTTGTATTTTTAGTAGAGATGGGGTTTCATCACGTTGACCAGGCTAGTCTTGAAGTTGACCAGGTTAGTCTTGAACTCCTGACCTCAGGTGAGCCACCTGCCTTGGCCTCCCAAAGTGCTGGAATTACAGGTATGAGCCACCGCACCCGGTCTCATAATTCACTTTGGAAAATCATTTGGTATTATTTACTATGGACACATCCCCTATGGACCAGTGAATGCACTTCTGGATGTATAACCAGGAGAAATGCACCTGCACGCATATATTTCTAAATAGCAAGTATAAGAATGTTCCTAGCAACAATATGCATAATATCCCCAAACTATCAGTGACGCAAATGCCCATCAACATCAGGAGAGATAAGTAAATTATGGAATATTCACACAACACTAGGAGTGAACTTACACCAATTGCTATACACAACAATATGGATGACTCGTAAGCATGATGTTTAGTGAAAGAAGCCAAATGCCAAAGAGTATATAAAATACAAAACAGGCAGAACTCCCTAGAATCACCACTGAGGTTCAGTCTGTGGTTCTGCTGGACCTGACAATGGTCTTAGCCTCCCTGTGTGAGATTATGCTTTCATTGCTTGGCAAGTTTCACTGTTTGTCAAGTTTCTTTTCACTGCCTCTCAAGTATCACTGGAAAATACACATGGAGCTTCAAGGATTTCCCTGCTCAACGTTTACATCAGCATGAACTACAGCAAAAATTTGAGCAGTATGACTTCCATGAGGGTTTTCATTCACCACAGGTGGACTTGTCCCTAGGCCAGCATGAACTGACTTTACAGCCCTGTAAAGCATGCTTGAGCCAACAATAAATGATTTTATGTGACTGACTCCATCATAGTGGAACAAATGGCCTTCATGAGCAAATTTTCTGCCATCCCAACTAGATGCGACTCTTACATTAATTACTGCACAGTGCATTTTTCTCATTGAACACCATCTTGTATGCAGTTTCTTGAGCTGCTGCCAAGCTGCCCTGGCCTCTGATCCAGAGACACAATTGATGACACCCTACTGTTGGTTATGGAGGTATCATCGTTATTATTCATTTGTTATTACTAGGGGCAGCAGTGGGCGCACCTTTCTGAAAAGGAAAATACTGGTCAAAAGGAAAATAATGGTAGAATGGAAAAAGACTTGGGAATTGGGTGGGATATAGTGAGAATGTCTTTTGTGTATATGACTCACTCCTTTTGGAAAAAAGGAAATTCGAATATGATAGTTTGATATTTTGTCTGTATAAAAATATGTCATGTTGAAACATCAATATCAGCTGCAACTAGCTGGGATCAAAAAAATTGTCATCTTTGGGTCACATACTATAATAACAGATAACATATAGTCTTTTTAGCCTCAACATCCCAATCACGTTTGTTTGTTTGTTTGTTTGTTTGTTTTTGGAAACAGTCTCACTCTCTCACCCAGGCTGGAGTGCAGTGGCAGGATCTCGGTTCACTGCAACCTCCACCTCCCGGGTTCAAGCGATTCTCCTGCCTCAGCCTCCCAAGTAGCTGGGATGACAGGTGCCCACCACCACGTCCAGCTAATTTTTGTATTCTTTAGTAGAGACAGATCACAAGGTCAGGAGATCCAGACCATCCTGGCTAACATGATGAAACCCCATCTCTACTAAAAATACAAAAAATTAGTCGGGCATGGTGGCAGGCACCTGTGTTCCCAGCCGCTCGGGAGGCTGAGGCAGGAGAATCACTTGAACCTGGGAGGTGGAGGTTGCAGTGAACTGATATATATATATATATATATATATATGCATGTATATATACATTATATATACATGCATATATAAAATATTTGTAATAGCTATTGCTGGCAAGTATGTAGGGGAAAGGATATTTCCACATTGTTCTTGAAAATGTGGAATGTTATAGCATCTTTTGAAAAAGCAATTTATCGGCCGGGTGCGGTGGCTCACATCTGTAATCCCAGCACTTTGGGAAGCCAAGATGGGCGGATCACAAGGTCAGGAGATCGAGACCATCCTGGCTAACACGGTGAAACCCCAACTCTACTAAAATACAAAAAAATTAGCCAGGCGTGGTGGCGGGTGCCTGTAGTCCCAATTATTCAGGAGGCTGAGGCAGGAGAATGGCATAAACCTGGGAGGTGGAGCTTGCAGTGAGCCGCGATGAGGCCACCGCATTCCAGCCTGGGTGACAGAGCGAGACTCCGTCTCAAAAAAAAAAAAAAAAGAAAAAACAATTTAGCAACATTTACTACAATTAAAAGTACATACATCCTTCAAACCCAAAAGTCCACTTCTTAGAATCTATATAAAAAGAACTTTATAAGGAAATTTTACTAAAGGATGGTGATTGTTTATAGGAGCCAAGAACCAAAGGAAAAAAAAAAAAAAAAGAACTCCTATCAACACAGAATGCCTGTATAGGTTGCATTTTATCCACACCATGAAATATTTTACAGCCATTCAGACTAATTAATTCGCACTCTATCAGTTAACTTGAGGAATTTTCATGATTGTAAAATGAAAGGTAAAGTACAGCCGGGCGCGGTGGCTCACGCCTGTAATCCCAGTACTTTGCGAGGCTGAAATGGGTGGATCGTCTGCGGTCGGGAGTTCAAGACCAGCCTGGCCAACATGGCGAAACCCCACCTTTATTAAAAATACAAAAAAATTAGCCAGGCGTCGTGGTGGGCACCTGTAACCCCAGCTATTCGGGAGGCTGAGGGAGGAGAATAACTTGAACCCGGGAGGCGGAGGTTGCAGTGAGCCTAGATAGTGCCACTGTACTCCAGCCTGGGCTACAGAGCGAGACTTTGTCTCAAAAAAAAAGGTAAGGTAAAAAACCTGTGTATGATCCAATTTTGGATAGCATAGAGAGACACATACATTTTAAAAACTGCATGTGTGTATATATATGTATATATGTTTATGTGTGTTTATATATGTATACATAATTCTACATATGTATTTCTATATACACAATATATATTTTTATGATCACATGTATACAAAGAAGAATATGAAAGGGCATATTAACTAGGTAGTTAATATAGCTTATCTAGAAGTAAAGATGGGAGTGTGTGAAGTGTTCATGTTGTGGACATGTTACTGGTGGACGCCATCCAAGTTACTCGAGTTACTGGCAGCGCATGTGTACGGGTCCCCAGCAACTTCAGTTCTTGCCTCCCCAGAAGAAAGAATTTGACTGAGAGACGTAAAACAGAAAAAGGGACGAGGCAAGTTTCAGAGCAGGAGTGGAAGTTTATCTTAAAAGGCTTTAGAACAAGAAAGAAAGGAAGGTGTGTTTGGAACAGACCCAGGAAGGCACATGAAGTTTAAAGAGCCAAGTGCCCCCATTTAACCGTGATCCTAGGACTTTATAGGCTCACCTCTTTCCCATGATTCTTCCCTTAGGGTGGGCTTTCCACATGTGCAGAGCTCTTCTCAACCTTGGGAAGTGAGCACATGCAGTGTGCTTAGGAAGCTGTACCTATGACCACGTGAGACTTTCTTCCCTTTTTCCAGTGCAGTGTACCCAGAAGGTCATATTTTGCCACTTCGACTCTTAGTGCACATGCCCAAGAAGTTTCTTCCCCCTGACATCTGCATTCAATTAACACTTTTTTTTTTTTTTTCTTGAGACGGTTTCGCTTTTGTTGCCCAGGCTGGAGTGCAATGGTGCGATCTCGGCTCACTGCAACCTCTGCTTCCAGGTTCAGGTCATTCTTCTGCCTCACCCTCCTGAGTAGCTGGGATTACAGGCACCTGCCACCACACCCGGCTAATTTTTTTGTACTTTTAGTAGAGCTGGGGTTTCACGGCATTGACCAGGCTGATCTCAAACTCCCAACCTCAGGTGATCTGCCAGCCTCAGCCTCCCAAAGTGCTGGGATTACAGGTGTGAGCCACCACACCCAGCCCACTTAACACTTTTAATGTTAATAGCTGTGGATCATCAGGAGATTGTCTCTCCCTGCCACCTGAGTGGGCTGCTAAATTATCATTTTTAGAGAGGCAGTGTGATAATTGTTGAACCATTACCTGATGTTCCTAGTGGGTTGGGGGAGAGCCCTCTCCTGCCCTGCTCATGCCTATCTAAATATCTGTAACAGATAGAGCTGGGGGAAAGTTTTCCAAATAAATACTGCATGAATGATATGATTCTTTTTACTTAAAATTTTATATATGTGTGTTTGTATAAAAAATAATAAAGGCCAGGTGCAGTGGCTCATGCCTGTAATTCCAACACTTTGGGATGCCAAAGTAGGAAGATTGCTTGAGACCAGGAGTTCGAGACCAGCCTAGGTTGATATAGTGAGACCTTATCTCTACAAAAAATTTAAAAATTAGCTGGGCATGATGGCAGGCACCTGTAGTCCCAGCTACTTGGGAGGCTGAGATGGGGTGATTGCTTGAGCCCTTTAGGTCAAGGCTACAGTGAGCAATGATCTTATCACTGCACTCCAGCCTGAGTGCTGAGCCTGTTTCTCAAAAATAAAAAATTAAAATAAATAAAAATAAGTAAGGCCAGGCATGGTGGCTCATGCCTGTAATCCCAGAACTTTGGGAGGCCGAGGCAGGCGGATTACAAGGTCAGGAGATTGAGACCACCCTGGCTAACATGGTGAAACCCCATCTCTGCTAAATAATACAAAAAATTAGCTGGGCATGGTGGCGGGCACCTGTAGTCCCAGCTACTCGGGAGGCTGAGGCAGGAGAATGGCGTGAACCTGGGAGGCGGAGCTTTCAGTGAGCCAAGATAGCGCCATTGCACTCTAGCCTGGGTGACAGAGCAAGACTCTGTCTCAAAAATAAATAAATAGATAAAAATAAAAATAAGTAATAAAAGTTTAAAGAGTAAAATAAAAGTTGAGGCAATACCACAGATTCAATACAATCTTTATCAAAATCTCAGCTGATTTTTTTGCATTAATTGATAAGCTGATCTTAAAATTCATATGGGAATGTGAAGGACTCAGAACAGCCAAAACAATCTTGAATAAAAGAACAAATTTGGAGGACTCACACATCCCAATTTCAAAATTTGCTACAAAGTCATAGCAATGAGGCTAGGCACTGTGGCCCATATCTACCATTCCAGCACTTTAGGAGGCCAAAGCAGGAGGATCAGTTGAGCCCAGGAGTTGGGCAACATAGTGAGTCCCTGTCTCTATTTTAAAAAAAGCTACAGCAATCAAGACAGTGTAGTATTGCATAAGGAAAGACATATAGATCAATGGAATAGACATGAGTACAAAATAAATTCTTACATTTATGGTCAATGGATTTTTAGCAAGGGTGCCAAGATAATTCAATGGAAGAAAGAATAATTTTTTCAACCAATGGTGTGGGGACAACTGGATATCCATATGCAAAAGAATGAAGTTGGGTTTCCTGCCTCACACCATATACAAAAGTTAATTCAAAATGGATCATAGACCTGAGTGCAAAAACAACAACTATAAAACTCAGAAGAAAACTTAGGAGTTAATCTTTATGATCTTGGATTAGGCAATAGTTTTTTAGATATGACACCAAAAGCTCAAGCAACAAAATAAAACAAATTGTAACAAAAGTTAAACTTTTGTGCTTTGGAGGATACCATGAAGAAAGTGAAAAGAGGCTGGCATAGTGGCTAATACCTGTAATCTCAGCGCTTTGGGAGGCTGAGATAGGAGAATCGCTTGAGCCCAAGAGTTCAAACCTGCAGTGAGCTATGATTGCACCACTGTATTCCCCAGGGCCACAGAGTGAGATCCTATCTCTAAAAAAAAGAAAAAAAAAAAAAGGCTATTTTGTGTAGCCCTGCTCTGCAAGGAGTAGTATAAAAAGAAAAAAGAAAAAAAAGAAGAAAGAAAAATGAAAATAAAAAAAGAAAAAAGAAAGGGAAAAGATAATTCCACAATATGGAAGAAAACATTTGCAAACCATATATTTGATAAAGGGTTGGAATTCAAGATATATAAAGAATTTTATAACTCAACAACAAAAAAAGATAAATGGTCTAGTTTTTTTAATGGGCAAATGACTAGGTAGACATTTCTCCAAAGAAGATACAAGGATACCTGGTTTTATTGCACTTTGCTTTATTGTGCTTTACAGATAACTGTGTTTTTTACAAATTGAAGGTTTGTGGCAACCCTACATCAAATAAGTCTATGGGCACCATTTTTCCAATAGCTCACAATGTATAACTGTGTCACATTTTGAAAATTCTTATAATATTTCAAATGTTTTCATAATTATTATAATGGTATGTTGATCTGTGATCAATGATCTTTGATGTTGCTATTGTTATTGCTTTGAGGCACTAGGAACTGTGTCCATATGAGACAGTGAACTTAATTAACATTGTACGTGTTACGATTGCTCCACTGACTGACCTGTCCCTTATTGCTCTCCCTCTCCTAGGACCTTCCTATTCCCTGAGACACAACAATATTGAAATAAATAACCCTACAATGGCCTCTAAGTGTTCAAGTGAAAGCAAGATTCACACATTTCTTACTTTACATAAAAGGTAGAAATAATTAAGCCTGGGCTGGGTGCAGTGTCTCACGCCTGTAATCCCAGCACTTTGGAAGGCTGAGGCAGGCAGATCACCTGAGGTCAGGAGTTTGAGACCAGCCTGACCAACAGGGAGAAACCCCCCTCTACTAAAAATACAAAATTACCTGGGCTTGGTGGTGCATGCCCATAATCCCAGCTACTCGGGAGGCTGAGGCAGGAGAATCACTTGAACCTGGGAGGCAGAGGTTGTGGTGAGTCAAAATCATGCCATTGCACTCCAGCCTGGGCGAAAAGAGTGAAACACGATTTAAAAAAAAAAAAAAGAAAAGAAAAAAAAAAAAAAAGAAAGAAATAAACCTAATGAGGAAGGCATGCTGAGACCAAGATAGGACAAAACTAGACCTCTTGCATCAAAGAGCCAAGTTATGAATGCAAGGAAAAGTGCTTTTTAAAAGATCTCACATATATATTACTGAGCCAGCCTACTAATGCAGAGCATATAAACAAAGAGAAAAAACATTTTCCCGGCCGGGCGCGGTGACTCAAGCCTGTAATCCCAGCACTTTGGGAGGCCAAGACGGGCGGATCACAAGGTCAGGAGATCGAGACCATCCTGGCTAACCCGGTGAAACCCCGTCTCTACTAAAAAATACAAAAAACTAGCCGGGCGAGGTGGCGGCGCCTGTAGTCCCAGCTACTCCGGAGGCTGAGGCAGGAGAATGGCGTAAACCCGGGAGGCGGAGCTTGCAGTGAGCTGAGATCCGGCCACTGCACTCCAGCCTGGGCGACAGAGCAAGACTCCATCTCAAAAAAACAAAAAACAAACAAAAAAAAAAACCAAAACATTTTCCCAGTAAAACATGCCCAACTGTTCAGATAGTGTTGACATTTTCAGCTTGCTATGGTAAGACAATAGTAACCTTGATACAGCATAAGCATGTGTGCCATCTCATCTGACATTGCTAATAGGCCCAGCTTGGTTCTTCTCCATTGTCTTCTCTTGTGTGGAGACCAGCTTTGTCAGGGAGACCCTAAACCAGCAGTGCTAGAGGAATTAAAGACACACACACAGAAATATAGAGGTGTGGAGTGGGAAATCAGGGGTCTCACAGCCTTCAGAGCTGAGAGCCCTGAACAGATAGTTACTCACATATTTATTGACAGCAAACCAGTGATAAGCACTGTTTCTCTAGATTATAGATTAACTAAAAGTATACCTTATGCGAAACAAAGGGATGGGCCAAAGTAAAGGGATGGGTCTAGCTAGTAATCTGCAGCAGGAGCATGTCCTTAAGGCACAGATCCCTCATGCCGTTGTTTATTGTTTGTGATTTAAGAATGCCTTTAAGCAGTTTTCCACCCTAGGTGGGCCAGGTGTTCCTTGCCCTCATTCCGGTAAACCCACAACCTTCCAGTGTGGGCATCATGGCCATCACGAACATGTCACAGTGCTGCAGAGATTTTGTTTATGGCCAGTTTTGGGGCCAGTTTATGGCCAGATTTTGGGGGCCTATTCCCAATATCTTGGAGTTGTCCCTGATTCTATTACCAATTTTCATCCAAATCCACTGTGGAATGTACCGTTTTGCTTTTGTTTCTTGGCCAGAAATTGCTTGATTTTGAAAGTCTTGTGAGAAGACATGGCAAGAAATGGAGTCAACATCACACACCACAATGGCAGAGAAAGGAGGCAAAACAAGTTCTCGAAAGGAATTTAAAATGTTACTTCAATGAATGCACAAATGATTAGAAAGCAAAACAGCCTTATCGGTGATATGGAGAAACTGAGTGGTTTGGATAGAAGATCAAAACAGTCACAATATTCCCTTAATCCAAAGCCTAATCCAGATCAAGGCCCTAACTCTCTTCAATTCTATGAAGGTTGAGAGGTGAGGAAGCTGCAGAAGAAAAGTTAGAAGCCAGCAGGGGGTTAGTTCATGAGGAAATAAGCCATCTCCGTAAAATAAAACTGCAAGGTTTCAAGCTCATTCTTTCTGGTAAAAAACAAAACAAAATTAAACAAAAAAAGTACAAGGTAAAGGAGCAAGTGCTGATGGAGAAGCTCCAGCAAGTTATCGAGAAGATCTACTTAAGGTAATTGATGAAGGTACATTGAACAACAGATTTCCAATTTAGATGAAACAATTTAGATGGAAGAAGATGTCATCTAGGACTTTCATAGGTAAAGAGAAGTCAATGGCTAGCTTCTAAGGATGGGCTGGCTCTCTTGTTAGGAGTTATTGCAGCTGGTGACTTTAAGTTGAAGCCAATGCTCATTTGCCATTTCAGAAATCTGAGGGTCCTTAGAAATTGTGCTGAATCTACTCTGCCTGTGTTCTATAAATGAAACGACAAAGCCTGAATCACAGCATATCTGTTTACATGATTTACTGATTATTGTAAGTCTACTGGTGAAACACACTGCTCAGAATATTACTGCTTATTGACAACACACCTGGTCACTCAGGAGCTTGATGGAGCTGTACAAGGAGATTAATGTTGTCTTATGTTCATGAACCCAACATCCATTCTGCAGCCCATGGAACAAGGAGCCATTTTGACTTTCAAATGTTATTATTTAAGAAATACTGACTGGGCGCGGTGGCTCATGCCTGTAATCCCAGCACTTTGGGAGGCTGAGGAAAGTGGATTACCTGAGATCAGGAGTTCGAGACCAGCCTGGCCAACATGGTGAAATCCTGTCTCTACCAAAAATACAAAAATTAGCCGGGCATGGTGGTGGGCGCTTGTAATCCCAGCTACTCAGGAGGCTGATGCAGGAGAATCGCTTGAATCCAGGAGGTAGAAGTTGCAGTGAGCCAAGATCGCGCCATTGCACTCCAGCCTGGGTGACAAGAGTGCAACTCTGTCTCAAAAAAAAAAAAAAAAGAAAAAAAGAAAAAGAAACAGAAACACTGGCCAGGCGCAGAGGCTCACACTTGCAATTCTAGCACTTTGGGAAAGGCCAAGGCAGGTGAATCACCTGAGGTCAGGAGTTTGAAACCAGCCTGGCCAACAAGGTGCAACCCCATCTCTACTAAAAATACAAAAAAATGAGCCTGGCATGGTGGTGCACACCTGTAATCCCAGCTACTTGGGAGGCTGAGGCAAGAGAATTGCATGAACCTGGGAGGTGGAGGTTACAGTTGGCCTAGATGGTGCCACTGCACTCCAGCCTGGGTGACACAGCAAGACTCCTTCTCAAAAAAAGAAAGAAAGAAAGAAAGAAAGAAAGAAAGAAAGAAAGAAAGAAAGAAAGAAAGAAAGAAAGAAAGAAAGAAAAGAAAAGAAATACACTTTGTAAAGCTATAGCTGCTGTAGATGGTTCCTCTGATGGATCTGGGCAAAATACATTGAAAACCTTCTGGTAAGGATCCACCATTCTGAATGCCATTAAGAACATTTGTGGGAGGAAGTAAAAATGACAACATTCACAGAAGTTTGGAATGAGTTGATTCCAACCCTCATGGATGACTTGGAAGGGCTCAAGATTTCAGTGAGGAAGTCACTGCAGACGTGGTGGAAATAGCAAGAGAACTGGAATTAGAAATGGAGCCTGGAGATGTGATTGAATCTCATGATCAAACTTGAATGGATGTGCAGTTGCTTCTTATGGATGAGCCAAGAAAGTGGTGTTTTGAGAAATCAGGAAAGTACTCCTGGTGAATATGCTGTGAATATTGCTGAAATGACAACAAAAGATTTAGAATATTCCATCAACGTGATAAAGCAGTGGCAAGGTTTGAAAGAATTGACTCCAATTAAAAAAAAATTCTGGCCGGGCGCGGTGGCTCAAGCCTGTAATCCCAGCACTTTGGGAGGCCGAGACGGGCGGATCACGAGGTCAGGAGATCGAGACCATCCTGGCTAACACGGTGAAACCCCGTCTCTACTAAAAAGTACAAAAAACTAGCCGGGCGAGGTGGCGGGCGCCTGTAGTCCCAGCTACTTGGGAGGCTGAGGCCGGAGAATGGCGTGAACCCGGGAGGCGGAGCTTGCAGTGAGCCGAGATCGCGCCACTGCACTCCAGCCTGGGCGACAGAGCGAGACTCCGTCTCAAAAAAGAGAGAGAGAGGGAAAAAAAAAACCAAAATTCTTCCGCTGGGCGCAGTGGCTCAGGCCTGTAATCCCAGCACTTTGGGAGGCCAAGGCGGGCAGATCACGCAGGAGATCGAGATCATCCTGGCTAACACGGTGAAACCCTGTCTCTACTAAAAATACAAAAAAAAATTAGCCAGGCGTGGTGGTGGGCGCCTATAGTCCCAACTACTTGGGAGGCTGAGGCAGGAGAAGGGTGTGAACCTGGGAGGCGGCGCTTGCAGCGAGCCGAGATCATGCCACTGCACTCCAGCCTGGGCCACAGAGTGAGACTCCATCTCAGAAAAACAAAAATAAAAACATTATGCTAAATGAAAGAAGCCAGTCACAAAGACCGCATATTATATGATTCTATCTATATAAAATATTTAGAAAAGGCAAGTGCATAGAGATATTATCAGGTGCTAAACTTTTCTTCCCATGTTTTTCACAATGACGCTAGTTGAATTTGTGTAGCATATATATTCAAAGGATAAAAACCAGAAATCTGCCAGCGTGGGCACCATAGTGAGACTCTGTCCCTACAAAATATTTTAAAAATTAGCCAAGTGTGGTGTTGCGTGCCTGTAGTCCCAGCTACTCAGGAGGCTGAGACAGAAGGATCATTTGAGCCCAGGAGTATGAGGCTGAAGTAAGCTCTGATGGCCACTGCACTCCAGCCTGGGGACAGAGCCAGAGCCGGTCTCTACAAAGAAACAGACAGACAAACAAACAAACGAACCAGAAATCTGATAAAGCAGGAACCATAAAAATATGAAAACTGGAAGCAACAAGTTACTCTCAAAGGATTCCATTTATTTATTTATTTATTTATTTATTTATTTAGAGACAGGGTCTCGCTTTTTTGACCAGGTTGGAGGGCAGTGGCACAATCATAGCTCCCTTTAGTCTCAAATTCCTGGGCTCCAGCAATCCTCCTACCTCAGCCTCCCAAGTAGCTGGGACCACAGGTATGTGCCACTATGCCCAGCTAAATTTATATTTTGTTTTTGTTTTTGTTTTTTTGGTAGATTTGGGATCTCACTATGTTGCCCAAACTGACCTCAAAAACCTGGGCTCAAGCAATCCTCCCACCTCAGCCTCCCAGAGTATTGGGATTACAGGCGTGAGCCATCACACTGAGCCTCAGAGGATTCTTCAGGTAGCCACAGGTCTGGCCCACAGTGAGAGCAGGTGTTGCTGAGAAAATGCATCAGTTCTGATAACAGCTGTCATGCCCCATGTCCCAGGCATTATTCTTAGCATCTTACTTAATCCTTCAATACCCCTGCCATGCAAGTGGCCAAAGTACAAAATATTTAATAGGGGAAAATATAGGCATTCCTTGTTATATGTTACTTTACCCCTGCCATAACCCATTTGTTTGACATCGTTGGAGAATAAAATGTTACACATTTTTAGATAAGATTAAAAAAAAAAAAAAGAATAACACTCCTGCTCACCTAGAGGATTCTAGCCAGTATGACTGTCTGCAACAAAGTTCATAGTCATGATTATTATAAGACCCAACACTAAAACCCATTACTAAAACCCAACACTTCACATGTAGCAAGACCCTTAAAATTCATAGTTAGACCTCTTTTCCTCTTATTTACTGCAATTCTGGACTTTCTGGTAGGCTATAAAACAGAAGGGGGACAGGACATGTTCAGGGTAGGCATCACGATACCGGAAAGGAAAGAGAAAAACTTTTTGAAAAGCAAGTCTGAAAAGATCCCCTAAATCCCAACACCACTGCAAGACTGATGTCCATCTTCCTCATCAGACTATGGGCTTCCTGAAGGCAGGAACTGTGCTGCCTGTAGACTCCTGAAGTTCCAGATACAGACCCGAACACAGGCTGTAAGTCCTCAATAAAGTCATAAGGATGGGAGGGGGAGGAAAGAAAGCAGAAAGCAAACTGAAAAGAACATTCTTGAAAAAACCCTTACCAAAAATGTCCCTATCGGCTAATCCTAAGGGCAACTTTTTTCTTTTTCTTTCTTTCTTTTTTTAAGACAGGGTCTTGCCCTGTTGCCCAGGCTGGAGTGCAGTGACCCAATCACAGCTCACCAAAGCCTTGACCTCCTGGGCTCAAGCAATCCTCCCACCTCAGCCTTGCTAGCAGCTGGGACTACAGGCACATGCCACCACATCCAGCTAATTTTCATATTTTTTGTAGAGACGGAGTTTCACCATGTTGCCCAGGCTGGTCTCAAACTCCTGGGCTCAAGTGATCTCCCTGCCTCAGCCTCTCAAAGTGCTGGGATTTCAAGTGTGAGCCACCACACCTGGCTCCAACTTTTCTTCTGTAGAAATAAATCCCCAACTAATAACAAAATTGTGTGGAGAAGAGAAAGAGAATACATAGATTTCCCCTGTAATATCTATTTCATAAAGCAAAAGGAAACTTGCAAAGACAAATATTAGGAGGAAAAAACAGCCCATATCTTTGCTTCAAGCATCCGAATAGAGGTATCTCTTCTTTTCTTCCCTAGGTATACCTTGGTGAAGCCCTAAAGAGATTATACCTTGATTCTGAAATTTTTAAAATTTTACTATCAAGAGAGACTTTCAGTTTCCAGGTGACAATGAAATTAACCATAGAAACATTCCATTCCTAGGCTAGGTGCGGTTGCTTATATCTGCAGTCCCAGCACTTTGGGAGGCAGAGGCAGCTGGATCACTTGAGCCCAGGAGTTCGAGAGTGACACAGCAAGAGCATCACCATCTTGGACAAGCACTGCCATTTTAAAGTTCCCCTTGATCAAAAACTGCCTAAATCCAAAGGGCATCAGCCTAATAGCTAATGTCAGCATGAGCAAAAACCACAAATGACATCTCTGACCAGAAACATTCCAACCCTAAGATAAACCCCTCCCCAACCAGAGATGTGCCACCCCTAAGGTAACCTCCTCTCCAACCAGAGACATTCCAACCCCGCAATAAACTTCTCCTCCACACAGAAACATTCCAAGCCTGTAATAAACTCTCTCACCTTAAAACCCTTAAATACTCTTAGTCTGTAAGAGAGAGTGCTCCTGACTGAAATTGACCAGAAACCCCTCTCAGGTTTATTCTCCAAAATAAACCTGTCTTTAACTGTTGAACCGTTTTTTGTGTTTCTTTCCTCTTTCTTAAATTCTTAGAGAGACCAGTCCAGGCAACATGGCGAAACCCCATCTTTACAAAAACTACAAAGATTAGTTGGGTGTGGTGTTGTGTGCCTGTAATCCCAGCTACTCAGGAGACTGAGGTGGGAGGGGTGGGAGGATCACTTGGGCCCAGGAGGGGCTCAAGACTGCAGTGAGCCATGTTCACACCACTGCATTGCAATCTGGGTGACAAAGGGAGACCGTGTCTCAAAAACAAAAGCAAAAACAACAATAATAACAACAAAAAGGAAACATTCCATTCCTTTGTAATCAATACCAGGTAGCATTTAATTGTGTGAGGCGACAATAAGACAAAGTGAATTACAGTCCGTCCTGTTCCTGTGGCTCATCTGGACAGTCTCACTATCTGTGATTCACTTTTCTTGGAAGTTAGTGTGAACCAAACGAAGCCAGTCATGAGCTGCCCTGGAGTATGTTTCCTGTATAGGAATGAATGTACTTCAGCTGTATAACAAAACCTACTTGTTTTTAAAGCATCCATACCTACTTGTTTTTAAATCAATAATTGAAATGGCTTGTTATTTTTTTCCCACAATTATTTCTGTGTAAGAAAAGTCATCAAAACGTAAACCAAAAATAAAATTCTAAGGCCTCCCAACCATCTAAATGAACTTGCTCCTCAGCCAGGGCTGTTAAAATGTAACATGAAGGACTGGTTCAGGCCATGAAGGGAAGTGGGGGTCAGACATGCCTCATTATACCTCTGCCATTAACATCAACACAGACTTTCATTCTGATAAGAAGCATTTTACAGCCTGTTCTCTCTGAAGCCTGCTAGCTAAAAGCTTCATCTGTCTCCATAACTTCTTATCGTAACCCAAACATTTCTTTCTATTGATCCCAGGTCTTCAGACAAACTCAACTAATGTCAACCAGAAAATGTTGAAATTTACCTTAGCCTGGAAGCCCCCCACCCACCCCACTTTGAGTTGTCCCGCCTTTCTGGACCAGACCAATGTATTTCTTAAATGTACTTGATTGATGACTCATGTCTCCCAAAAATGTATAAAACCAAGCTGCACCCAAACCACCTCGGGCACATGTTGCCAGGACCTCCTGTGGCTGTGTCACAGGCATATCCTCAACCTTGGCAAAATAAACTTTCTGAATTAACTGAGACCTATCTCAGATTTTCTGAGGTTCACAAAAGTAAATCCAGAACCATAGACCATCATAATCTCAGCCCCTGCTTTCATTTATGTTTATCTTCTTAAGGTTTGTTCATTCATTCAACAGGTACTTACTGAGCATCTATTTTGTGTCAGCCCGTAAGCCAGCTTTTTCAATAGACATTATCCCTGTCCTCATGAAGCTAACAATCTATTAGGAAAGATAAATTTTTAATCCAGTAACCACAAAAATAATTAAGTATAATCTGCTTTAAGTGCTATGAAGAAAAAGTACTAAGTGTTATAAAAGTAAAAACTGACAGAACCGACCTCGTCTAGAGGAATCAGGAAAGGTTTCACTGAGAAAAGAGATTTGACATGACATCTGATGTTTTTGGCATTTAGAATCACATGTTCAGAGGCCCTGTGGCTGAAGCACAGCACCCAGGAGGACCACTGGAGATCAAATTGCAAAGGTAGTTATAAGAGATGAAGCTGCAAAAATGTTCACAAAGACTTACAGCCAGGTTAGGGATTTTGGACTAAATCCTAAAACATCATGATGTCAGTAAGAAGTTTTAGATAGAACAGGAATGTGATCAGATCTCTATTTTGAGACGATCACTCAGAAGAGTGGTTGTTACAGGGTCTCCCCATATTGCCTAGACTGGTCTTGACTCCTGGGCTCAATCAATCCTCCAGCCTCAACCTCCCAAAGTGCTGGGATTACACTGAGCCACTGCGCTCAGCCTTGAACAAGATTTAGAAGAACGAATACAAGGAGACTAGAGAGCGATAACAAATATTTGAGTGAGAGATGATGATAACTGGCCTAGGGAGTTGGCATTGAGTATGAAGAACACTGAAAGTTTTAAGAAGTATTTAGAAGGCAAAATTGATGGTTGTGGTTAACTGTAAGTGGTTTACTTGGCAGTAATTTTATTTATTTATTTCCATCAGGTGCTCATAGTGAATTGGCAGTAATTTCAGAGAAGAAGATTATTCTCATAATGCATAAGAGGTAGCAAGTTAGAATGGGAAAAGCCGGGGTAGTAGAAGCAAAAGTATATTCAATTTTCATCTCTGCTCCTTGTTAGCTGTGTAGTCTTGGACTTGTTATTTAACATCTCGGAGCTTTAATTTATTTATAAGTAACCCATGTTAATGTCACTCTATAAACTCAGATGTGCAAGAAATATCTTGACTTTAAAAAAAGTCAACAAACTAGCTTTTAGTTGGGCATGGTGGCTTACACCTATAAGCCCGGCACTTTGGGAGGTTGAGGCGGGTGGATCACTTGAGGTCAGGAGTTCCAGACCAGCCTAGCCAACATGGTGAAACTCCATCTCTATTAAAAATACAAAAATTAGCCAGGTGTAATGTCTCATGCCTGTAGTCCCGGCTACTCAGGGGGCTGAGACAGGAGAATCGCTCGAACCCAGAGGCGGAAGTTGCAGTGAGCTGAGATCATACCACTGCACTCCAGCTTAGGTGACAGAGTGAAACTTCATTTCCAAAAACAAAAAAAAAGACAGTAAAGAAATAAAAGAATGGCTACTCTATAGACACAGTAAAAGAGTGAGACTCCATTTAAAAAAAAAAAAAATGCTGGGCGCAGTGTCTCACAGCTGTAATCCCAGCACTTTGGGAGGCCAAGGCAGGTGGATCACAAGGTCAAGAGATCGAGACCATCCTGGCCAACATGGTGAAACACCGTCTCTACTAAAAAAGTACAAAAAAATTAGCCAGGGATAGTAGTGGATGCCTGTAGTCGCAGCTACTTGGGAGGCTGAGGCAGGAGAATCACTTGAACCCGGGAGGCAGAGGTTGCAGTGAGCCAAGATTGCGCCACTGCACTCCAGCCTGGTGACAGAGCGAGACGCTGTCTCAAAAAAAAAAAAAAAAGAAAGTGAAGAAATATAAAAGAATGGCTGCTCTATAGACAGAGCAGCTCCAAGGGCTGCTGGTTGCCCATTTTTTGGTTATTTTTTGATTATAAGCTAAACAAGGGGTGGATTATTTTGCCTCCCCTTTTTAGACCATGTAGGGTAACAACTTCCTGATGCTGCCATGGCACTTGTAAACTGTCACGGTGCTGCTGGGAATGCAGCAGGACCACCAGAGGTCACTCTCATGGTCATTTTGGTTTTGGTGGGCTTTGACTGGCTCCTTTACTGCAAACTGTTTTATCAGCAAGGTCTTTATGATCTGTATTTTGTGCCAACCTTTTATCTCATCCTGTAACTTAGAATGCCTTACCAGTCTGGGAATGCAGCCCAGTAGGTTTCAGCCTCATTTTACCCAGCTCCTGTTTAAGATGGAGTTGCTCTGGTTCACAGGTCTCTGACACAGGGAAGCTTTCATTTCCATCACATGACCTTTCAGAGGCACCCTCTTCTGTCACTACTTCCTGGACACCTCAAATATTTCTACTAATGATTTCACAGTGGTTAGAACAACACCCTCTTTTGGGGATGGTTAGGAGGATAACATGAATAAATCTAGCTGAAAGTCTGATACTCTGTCATCCCCCTTCCCTTAAGATCCTGGAAAGGTGATACATTTCAGAAACAGAAAGAAAAAAAAGTTCAAGATAGAACCATTTCCTGAAGATGGCATTTGGAGGGCAGAAGGAAGTAACAACCCTTCCAACCTCACAGCTCTGCTGTTGCTGGTTCTCAGCCCAGCACAGTGGCCACACGGACATAGTATTGTGCGACAGAACCCTAAGAACCAAGGTGACAGACTCTTTCAAGGCTGAGGTTCATTTCTACCAGTCTGAGAAGGAGAAGCTGTGAAAGAGGAGGAGCAGTGGGCACCAAGTCAGGGTAAACATGGGGTTGATCCTGACATGGAAACACAGGAGTGACAGTAGGCTAGGGAAGAAAGGAAAGGCGGGCAACTGTGTCGTTTCCCCAGCGTCACTCTTTGCTTGTGCCCCTCTTTGTGTCTCTTTCCATATTCCAACATCTGGTCAGGTTTTTCTCCACAGCAGTTTAAACCCAACACGTGTACTCAGGGAAGAAAATTATATCCTTAAGTTGTTTTCAGGCTTTTTCAGGCACGTTTTGATATTCTGGTGAGTTCTCAGTTCTCTACCAGGGAGGTAGAGGGAGAACTGCAAGGGCCAAGAGGATGAGGACTAAGCTCTGATTTTTTCTTTTTTTTTTTTTTTTGAGATGGAGTTTCACTCTTGTCACCCAGGCTGGAGTGCAGTGGGGCAATCTCGGCTCACTGCAACCTCTGCCTCCCAGGTCCAAGCGATTCTCCTGCTTCAGCCTCCCAAGTAGCTGGGAATTATAGGTGCACACCACCACACCTCGCTAATTTCTGTATTTTCAGTAGAGATAGGGTTTCACCATGTTGGTCAGGCTTGTCTCGAATTTCTGACCTCAAGTAATCCACCCGCCTCAGCCTCCCAAAGTGTTGGGATTACAGGTGTGAGCCACCATGCCCGGTCACTCTGATTTTTTATCTTGCCCAAATTCCTATCTAAGGGGTCTAGGGAGTCATGCCCTACAAACCATAAATTCTCATCAAATGGGTTTTATGTAATTCTATATATCGTGGCTTACTTTCCAATCTGACTCTGGCATAACATTATGAGACAAGGAAGAAAATCAAAATACTTAACCCCAAAATACATTTCCTTGCCATACCTTGAAATTGCCCTGGAAAGTCTCTTGTGGGAAAAATCCACATTCTATAGAGAATCCCCTTTCCCCTTTGTTTTCCTTCCTTCCTTCTCAGATCCAGGAGATAATCAACTGAGAGCCAGGGACCCTTTTAGGTCTGATAAGAAACATGTTACAACCTGCTCTCTCTCTGAAGTCTGCTATCTGAGAACTTCTTCTGTACAACAAAACTTGATCTCCACAATATTCCTGAACATTCCTTTCTATTGATCCCAGGTCTTTAGACAAACTCAACCAATTGTCAATCAGAAAATGTTTAAATTTACCTATAGCCTGGAAGCCCCCAACTTTGAGTTGTCCCACCTTTCTGAACAAAACCAATATATTTCTTAAATGTATTTGATTGATGTCTCATGCCTCCCCGAAATATATAAAACCAAGCTGTGCCCTGACCACCTTGGGCACAGGTACTCAGGCCCTCCTGAGGGCTGTGTCACGGGCCATGGTTACTCATATTTGGCTCAGAATAAATCTCTTAAAATATTTTACAGAGTTTGACTCTTTTTGTTGACAATATTTTGGCGTCTAAATACATGGGGCCTCAGAGAAGACTCAGGACCCCAAAGGAGTTGCCAGAAACCGGAGCTGAGGTACCAGCAGAGGTCCACTGACGGTCCCCTGAGTTCAAGCTTCTCCTCCGGTGGAACTGGTGAGTCCTCCTGAGCCCCAGGCAGGAGTCTTCCCTTTGGTTGATGGTTCTTGATTTATTCTGAGCTGGTTTTCTCCTAGGAAGTTGTTGTTTAAGGATCCTAATTCTAGTTAGGAGATGCACTCTCAAGGGAATTCTCTATTGCTTTTTCTCCTAAAATTTGTCCTGATTCAGTTTTCCTGTGCGCATTTCTGTGCGGAACCGAACTGTTGTCTTCATAGATAAATGAGAGACTGAGTTTTTCAGCTCCGAAGAGAAAGGGCACTTGCTCCTCCCAGCCAAAAGACACCCCTAGGTGACTGGGGGCCTCATGGGAGTGCCTGGGAGATTGATCCCCTGCGACATGCAGTGACCCTGCAGGGAAATCCCCCCAAAAATTAATTTTAAAATGGCGCATCCGGAAACGCATATAAGGGCTGATGACTCAGCGTTTTGAGCCCTCTCAGAGGTCACAGACTCCTGAAGAGAGAAACCGAGACCCGTAAGAAGGTGGAAACGACTCAGTGGTGACACACTGTGGAGTCCTACCCACAAGCAGCATGCATCAATCCACCACACAAAAACCCTAGGCTACTGCTCAGTTCCTCCTTTTAAGAAAAAAGGAAAACAAAAATCGGGAAACATATCTAAGAATAAAGAGAAAACAAGGAGAATGACCCCCTTCTGGGCACTCTGTAGGTTTTATGGCACCACTACTTGCCAGAGTTTATATAAAATGGAAGTCTTTGTGCACATTTACATTAAGGAAAAAGAGTCCTAAGGTCCACCTGCAAACTATAGAGTGCTTAGGTTCTCTTCTATTTTCTTTTCTTCCTGCTTTAATCTGCTATTACTTTTCAACTGAGATAAAAACCACTGTTTGGATTTAACAGTGTTTTTTGCAAGCTAAGTTGTATTTATCTCATGGCTAAAGTACTGAAGTAATAGCTATGGAAACTGTGTGTGTGTATGTGTGTGTATATATTTAAAGACCTTTATGATAGACTTCCATAATTTTATGTTCAATTGACAATTGAATCTGTTGTGTTTTTTGTTTTTATCTTTTTGAGACCAAGTCTCACTCTGTTGCCCAGGCTGGAGTGTGCAGTGGTGTGATCTTGGCTCACTGCAACCTCTGTCTCCTGGGTTCAAGCGATTCTTGTGCCTCAGCCTCCTTAGTAGCCGGGCTTACAGGCGCCCGCCACCACACCCGGCTAATTTCTGTATTTTAGAAGATATGGAGTTTTACCATATTGGCCAGGCTGTTCTCAAACATCAGACCTCAGGTGATCCACACACCTTGGCCTCCCAAAATGTTGGGATTACAGGCCTGAGCTACCGCACCCGGCCTAAATCCGTTTCAATTTCCCTCTAGCACCAGACTTTCCAGACTTTCTCTTTGTACCTTATGATGTAAATATTGCTATCTGGTTTTCACCTGAGTTGCCCTTAATATGCAAATCTAAGGCTACTTAGCTGACAATTGCCTGGGGTAAGATTTCTAAAAACGGGAAAAAAGGGAGGTTTTTATGAGTCTATACGATGTGCTTCTATTGGCATGTCTAATACATCTATATATTTGTGTGTACACAATATTCTCACTACTAGAAATATATAAAGAGCTCTAATTAATTAGCTTTTAAAAAAAAGCACTTAATGCAGTGAGCCGAGATCGCGCCATTGCACTCCAACCTGAGCGACAGAGCAAGACTCCGTCTCAAAACAAACAAACAAAAAAAGTGCTTAAATCAGACACACAAAAAAAGAAGCCTAGTCAAATGCAAGTTCACATGACATAAGTGAAACCTTTACTAAATAAGGCGGCTTTTAAATTATTGGTAAAATAATATCAGCAATGTCTTCAGAATTGTTAGCATTTTGTTTGCATTTATTGATAAGTAGTTTCATGTTTATTCCTGCAGAATACTATAAGATTTGCCATAAGGGTTATAAACTATAAAACCCAGCCCAAGACAGAATGATCTTTGCTTGTATATGCTTAGGATTGTTGACTTAAATGAAAACAGCTGAATACTGAGATATTGTTACAAATACCCTTAAAACTAAACATAAGTTTTATTACTTAAGTAAATACCTGAAATTCACAGCTATAAAAATGGTTAATAGAAAAATAACTTTAAATATTGGCTATCATAATTTTTTGTAAATCATCTAGCTAAATTACTAAATTAATCAGGAAAATGTAATGGAACAAACTCGTCATAATTTAGGATCTAAGGTTATTAATTGATATTAAGTATCTGGGCAATTCCAATTTAAGAATTAAATAACTTATTAATAATTAAAGAATTAAAGAATTCTTAAAATAAATTTAAGAATTCATTAAAGGCAAAATATCTTTGTCTAATTCAAGGCTTATATAAGGGTTGTGTGTAAAACAAGGTAACAGAATCAGCAAATAAGAGGTATAAAGAAAGTTAAAGATATAAAGAGGTATTTTTGGTTAAAAAAAAAAAGGAAAGTAACTTTATATAAGAAACAATCTTGCGTGGTAAATTTTTGTCCTAAAATAAAAATGATGGGGTTGTACAAGAAAGAGGGCTATATATGACAAAACAGTCTAAACACGTTGTAAATGAACTATGTAAGTCATAATAAGGTTAGTAAAATGAATTTTTTAAAGGGGTTATATAATTCAGTTGGATGTAATTAAAAAGAAACCATATTAATCTTTCTAGAAATAGGTCTTTAATATTAAAAAATGCACTAACACAAAACTAAATAACTGGTTAAAACAAGCTTTTATTACAAATATTGACTTATTTTTAATACAAGAAGTATTTAAATTTTTAAATTCTGTAATCTGTTTTTTTTTTTCTTTTTCTTTTTCTTTTCCTTTTTTTTTTTTTTGAGATGGAGGCTCACTCTGTCGCCTAGGCTGGAGTGCAGTGGCCGGATCTCGGCTCACTGCAAGCTCCGCCTCCCGGGTTTATGCCATTCTCCTGCCTCAGCCTCCCGAGTAGCGGGGACTACAGGCACCCGCCACCACGCCCGGCTAATTTTTTTTGTATATTTAGTAGAGACGGGGTTTTACCATGTTAGCCAGGATGGTCTCGATCTCCTGATCTCGTGACCGGCCCGCCTCGGCCTTCCACAGTGCTGGGATTACAGGCGTGAGCCACCGCGCTGGGTCTATAATCTGTTTCTTTAACATTCTTCGGATTGATATTTTTAAAGTGCTACTTTTTCACTTTTGAAAAGGCCTTGAATGATGGTTGTCTCCTTCACCTTTTGTTGGCTCCTGTAACTTTTACTAATTATCTAAAGCAAGGGAGAAAAATTGTTTTGAAAATAGGCAAATAAAGTATCTTTTGAACATGCCTTTTATTCTGCGTGCCTATCTCTATCTTTATGTGTCGTGTGGAAGTGATATTTCACTTCCCAGCTACATGAAAGAGCTCTAATCAAGTAATTTAAAAAATTTAAGTGCTTATCACATTGGTAAAAGCTAGCTCAGATGCCTTTTAATTTACATAACCTTGGTAATCATTGATAAAATAAATTTGATAAACTTAATCTCAGAACTCTCTCCAGTAATTTAACATCTTAAAGTCATGTTAAGACTTGTTTCCCTACTGGAAATCTGGGTTACTAAAAGTTAAAAGAATGGAGCATAAAATATGCTTTTGTTAAAATTTTATAAACACAAAGATGTCAATTCTCAAAAAAAAAAAAAAGTAAGTGTCTTTTTGGTTAAGAAAACTACTTAAGAGTTGCTTTATACATCTGTAATCCCAGCACTTTGGGAAGCCAAGGCAGGCGGATCACCTGAGGTCAGGAATTTGAGACCAGCCTGGCCAACGTAGCAAAACCCTGTCTCTGCTAAATATACAAAAAATTAGCCAGGTGTGGTGGTGCATGCCTGCAATTCCAGCTACTCGGAGAGGCTGAGGCAGGAGAACCACTTGATCCTGGGAGATGGAGGTTGCAGTGAGCCGACATTGCGCCATTGCACTCTATCCTGGGCAACAAGAGGGAAACTGTGTCTTAGATTAAAAAAAAAAAAAAAAAAAAAAAAAAAAAAAAAAAGTTGTTTAGTTGATTTCTAACGAAGGAAATTATGCAGATAAATTAAATAAATTCAAATAAACGTTTTAAAAAGCCAAGGCAACAAAACTCTGAGTCCTATGATTATCCAAGAAAACAGTCGATATGGGGAAAGGGCAAAACCAAGTAACTTTAAAACCAAAGGGTGTAATGTAAAGGAATTGTTCCATTTTGTAGATTGGTATCACTCAGCTTCTTTAAAAAAAATCTTTACTACAGAGGATTGTAAAAATAACTACTTTAGGGGACCGGGCGCGGTGGCTCACACCTGTAATCCCAGTACTTTGGAAGGCCGAGGTGGGCGGATCACGAGGTCAAGAGATCAAGACCACCCTGGCTAAAACAGGGAAATCCCGTCTCTACTAAAAATACAAAAAATTAGCCGGGCGTGGTGGCGGGCGCCTGTAGTCCCAGCTACACGGGAGGCTGAGGCAGGAGAATGGCGTGAACCCTGGCGGGGCGGAGCTTGCAGTGAGCCTAGACCCAGCCACTGCATTCCAGCCTGGGCAACGGAGCAAGGCTCTGTCTCAAAAATAAATAAGTAAATAAAACAAAAACAAAATCAAAAACCACTTAGGGACAAAATTCTTTATGTTATGTTATGTTATTTATTTCGAGACGAAGTCTTGCTCTTGTCGCCCAGGCTAGAGTGCAATGGCATGATCTTGGCTCACTGCAACCTCTGCCTCCCAGGTTCAAGCGATTCTTCTGCCTCAGCCTCCGGAATAGCTGGGATTATAGGCATGCGCCACCATGCCCGGCTAATTTTTGTATTTTTAGTAGAGATGAGGTTTCACCATGTTGGCCAGGCTGGTTTGGAACTCCTGACCTCATGGTCTGCCCGCCTCGGCCTCTCAAAGTGCTGGGATTACAGGTGTGAGCCACCCTGCCAGGCCACAAAATTCTTAATTTTAAATGCTGCAGAATTTAAGAGCTTGTTTGGATTAATGCAGAACCTACAGCTCATTACTGAACAATCACTGAGTATCTGTGATCCAAATGCACAGGGAGTTATTCCTGAAAAAGCAATCAGCCTAGTGGGCCAGATAATGCCATTATAAAGTCTGTTTTGCCCTGAGAAGGGGACTGCCTAACTCTCCCTAATAAAATACCAAGTGAAGTACTGCAGATGAAGCAGCTAATATGTTTCTTATGCAAGCTTTGTTGGACTAACTTTATGATAACTGGGATATCCTCCAACCTAGTATGTCTATTACCCAGGTCATGGTAAATTTGGAGGTTAAGGAAGCCCTTTTTTCATGGTGCCCCTCCCACAGAATCATAGGTCTGTTTGCCTTATCAAATCTGCTGTCCCTCATAGGTCTTACAGATGCGACTCCCTGCTGGGAAACCAAACCCTTTTCACCAGAAAAGGTAAAATGGACTGGAGATTTAAAAAGGCTTCCTGGGACCAGAACATAAAACACATACGGGTTAATAGAATTATAAAATGTAAGATGTTTAAACGAGCTTTATGTAAGGTGGTTGTAACCCCTTTTACCTAAATGTCTTATGAAAGTGGGTGCTATATGTAACTAGGGGATGTTCCCCTTTCTAGTATTATAAAACTGAAGACAGCCAGGCACGGTGACTCACGCCTGTAATCCCAGCACTTTGGGAGGCTGAGGCGGGTGGATCACAAAGTGAGGAGATAGATACCATCCTGGCTAACATGGCGAAACCCCATCTCTACTAAAAATACGAAAAATTAGCCAGGCGTGGTGGCATGCATGTGTAATTCCAGCTACTCGAGAGGCTGAGGCAGGAGAATCGTTTGAACCCAGGAGGTGGAGGTTGCAGTGAGCCGAGATCACGCCACTGCACTCCAGCCTGGGCGACAGAGTGAGACTCTGTCTCAAAAAAACAAACAAACAAACAAACAAAAAAAACTATACAAGCTGCCTCCCTCTAGGCCCAGGACTATCTCAGAGGAAAGAGGTGGGCACGTAAGATTGCAAGAGCCAGGTTTGAGGGATAAAATTAGGAGAAGATCAAACTTCCAAATCAAGAAGGGGGTACAAAAAATGCCTAAACAGCTGGTAAAACAAGTTTAGTTGCCTTCTAAACTATTATGTGTCACTTTTGCATACACCCCAACCACAAAAATTTTCTGCTTACTATAAAATTTTAAAAATATCTTTATTAATGGGGTAAAATACCTTGTAACAAAGCCTCCTGGGCATAATACTCCCAATTACAAGTTGTAAAGATAAATATATCTATACACATATATACATTTTTAATAATTTTTCAGAACAGTGCTTACGTTTTGTATTGCTAATTGCTATACGTCTGTAACATAAACCAAGCTTACAGTAGCTCAACACATAGAAGTTAAAAATAAGTTGGTCTTGTAACTTTGCGTTTTGGCTTAATGCTGGCTTTTTTTTTCTTTCTTTGGGAGGGAGGATGGAGTCTCGCTCTGTCACCCAGGCTGGAGTGCAGTGGCGCAATCTTGGCTCACTGCAACCTCCGCCTCCTGGGTTCAAGTGATTCTCCTGCCTGGTCCTCATGAGTAGCTGGGATTACAGGCGCCTGCTACTGCGCCTGGCTTTTTTTTTTTTTTTTTTTTTTTTTTTGAGACGGAGTCTTGCTCTGTCGCCCAGGCTGGAATGCAGTGGCACGATCTCGGCTCACTGCAAGCTCACCCAGATTCACGCCATTCTCCTGCCTCAGTCTCCCGAGTAGCTGGGACTACAGGTGCCCACCACCACGCCCAGCTAATTTTTTGTATTTTTAGTAGAGATGGGGTTTCACCATGTTAGCCAGGATGGTCTTGATCTCCTGACCTCGTGATCCGCCTGCCTCGGCCTCCCAAAATGCTGGGATTACAGGCGTGAGCCACTGTACCCAGCCTAATTTTTGTATTTTTAATAGAGACGGGGTTTCACCATCTTGGCCAGGCTGGTCTCAAACTCCTGACCTCATGATCCACCCACCTCGGTCTCCCAAAGTACTGAGATTTTTTAACTTAAAATAATTTTAGGAAGTAATGAATGCCTGTCCACATTCATTCCTATCTGGCCTGGAACAATTAATTGGCTATAAGTCTTTTGACTCTTAAAGCCCTCAGCCATAGGGAGTCCTGCAGAGGAAAAACTGATACTGTGGAATTACATGACTTCTTCTGTGACAAAACCTTTTCTCTCCCAAATACCAGTATATGGTGCAATACAAAGTGGTGGGAAAAAGAGATTTGTCTACTGTTAACAAGTCTTTAACACTTTAGACACCAAGGACCAGGCATTTCTTGCATTTAATTTATACCCTCTTCAGGATGCTATACCTATGGAGATAAATGGGCCGGAAGAGAGACTAAATTTATTAAATTATAATTTAATTTTGGTCCCATAATTTTCAAGTAAGATTTATCACAAGGTCCAAATAACCCTTGATAAGGACAATAAACACATTGTGAGTCTGATCAAAGAATATGATGATGCACAGGGGTTTCCTTCTGGCTGATTCGATTGTTTACTGCCCTCTGATTCTACCTATAACCTTGAATGTCCAAATCTTCACTATCTTTATATTTGTTACTGTATTAACATTAGACATTTCTTGTAAATGTTATGGCAGATACAGCAGAAGGAAAAGGCAAATTTAAAGACCCGGATCATGATCACTCAGAAAATAGATCTGATCCAGAATTTTTTAGACTAAACCCTAAGTCTGACTCCATCTCACCCCTTAAACAATTGGCTATTACATCGGGTTAGGCCATATCCTCCCACCATGATCCAAATCACTAATATTTAAAATTATTACCATCAAATCAGAGGAATCTAGGAACAAAACTTCGTAGCACCGTGGGTCCCTGCCAGATCGCCAAATCAGACAACTCTAGGAATGAGCCTTCCTAGCGCTGTGGGACCTGCTGCTGTTTCGCTGGCCTGCACATGCATTCTATGGAATGCTTTTTGGCCAAGCGCGGGGACTGAGGCCTAAGCTCTGATTTTTTAATCTTGTCCGAATTCCTATCTAAGGGTCTAGGGAATCATGCCCTACAAACCATAAATTCTCATCAGATGGGTTTTATTTAATCCTGTATGTCGTGGCTTACTTTCCAATCTGACTTTAGCATAACATTATGAGACAAGGAAGAAAATGAAAATATTTAACTCCAAAATATATTTCTTCGCCATACCTTGAAATTGCCTTGCAAAATCTCTTGTAGGAAAAATCCACATTCTATAGAGAATCCTCTTTCCCCTTTGTTTTCCTTTCTTCCTTCGCAGATCCAGGAGATAATCAACTAAGAGCCAGGGACCCTTTCAGGTCCAATTCAAGAAACATTTTATGGCTGGGTGCCACCTGTAATCTCAGCATTTTGGGAGGCTGAGGTGGGCAGATTGCCTGAGCTCAGGAGTTTGAGACCAGCCTGGGCAACACGATGAAAGCCCATCTCTACTAAAATACAAAAAATTACCCGGGCATGGCAGTGTGCACCTGTAATTCCAGCTACTCAGGAGGCTGAGACAGGAGAATCGCTTGAACCTGGGAGGCGGAGGTTTCAGTGAGCCAAGATGGCACCACTGCACTCCAGCCTGGGCGACAGAGCAAGACTCTGTCTCAGAAAAAAAAGAAAGAAACATTTTACAACCTGCTCTCTCTCTGAAGTCTGCTATCTGAGAGCTTCCTCTGCACAATAAAACTTGGTCTCCACAATATCTTAACCTGAACATTCCTATCAATCTCAGGTCTTTAAACAAACTCAAACAATTGTCAACCAGAAAATGTTTAACTTTACCTATAGCCTGGAAGCCCCCAGCTTTGAGTTGTCCCCCTTTCTGAACAAAACCAATGTATTTCTTGAGTATTTGATTGATGTCTCATGCTTCCCTGAAACGTATAAAACCAAGCAGTGCCCGACCACGTTGGGAACATGTTCTCAGGACCTCTTGAGGGCTATGTGATGGGTCATGTTATTCATATTTGGCTCAGAATAAATCTCTTTAAAATATTTTACAGAGTTTGACCCTCTTCGTCGAGAAGGACCACACACCAAAGTGAGAGCTGGGGCTGCTGAATTCATTTAGAGGCAGGAACTGGCCTCCTGACTCTAAGCTTGAGGTGGAATGAACCACTGTGGCAGGATAATTTTTTAAAGGATCAATTCATATTCTTTTTTCCTTCCCCTTTATCTTTTTCTTCCCCTCCTTTTTCTCCCATTCAAGCAAAAATCAGAAATATTGCATCTCCTAGCTTTGGCTTCCAAAACCCTCCACTGAGATTAAGCTAGGTGTGAAACATCAACAGAAAGGAAGTATGACCCTTAAGAATGCATTTGGGACCAGGCACGGTGACTCATGCCTGTAATCCCAGCACTTTGGGAGTCCGAGGCATGAGGATCACAAGGTCAGGAGTTTGAGACCAGCCTGGCCAACATAGTGAAACCCCATCTCTACTAAAAATACAAAAATTAGCCGGGTGTGGTGGCACACACCTATAGTCCCAGCTACTCAGGAGGCTGAGACAGGAGAATAGCTTGAACCCAGGAGGCGGAGGTTGCAGTGAGCTGATACCATGCCATTGCACTCCAGCCTGAGTGACAGAGTGAGAGTCTGTCTCAAAAAAAAAGAATGCATTTGGAGGCCAGGTGTGGAGACTCACACCTGTAATTCCAGCACTTTAGGAGGCCAAGGCAGGCGGATCACTTGAGGTCAGGAGTTCGAGACCAGTCTGGCCAACATGTTGAAACACTGTCTCTACTAAAAATACAAAAATTAGCCAGGCATGGTGGCAGGCGGCTGTAATCCCAGGTACTGGGGAGGCTGAGGTGGGAGAATTGCTTGAACCTGGGAGGTGGAGGTTGCAATCTCTGTCCAAGATTGTGCCACTGCACTCCAGCCTGGGCAACAAAGCAAGAGTCCATTTCAAAAAAAAAGAAAAAGCGTTTGGGCCGGGCATGGTGGCTCATGCCTACAATCCCAGCATTTTGTGAGACCAAGGCAAGAAGATCACTGGAGCCCAGGAGCTAAAGACCAGGCAACATAAAGAGACTCGGTCGCTACGAGAAAATACAAAATTTAGCCAGGCAGCATGGCACGTGCATGTAGTCCCAGCTACTTGGGAGGCTTGGGTGGGAGGATTCCTTGAGCCAAGGAGTTTGAGGCTGCAGTGATCATACCATTGCACTCCAGTCTGGGCAACAGAGAAAGACCCTGTCTTTAAAAAAAAAAAAAAAGTGTATTTCACTCTCACATAAAAACTGAGAGGTGGTCACTGCAGTATTGTTCAGGGAACCAGGCTTTGATTTTTTTGCCCTGCTGTGTGTGGCTTCTGATTCCAAGATCACTGCATGGTGCCAGACAACTTTCCTACATGGCAGGCATTGTTCTAATCCCTCTTGGATGTATTGTCTTGTAATACTCATAACAGCCCTGTGAGGTAAGTGCTACTATTACCTCCATTTTACAGATAAGTCAGATAAATAACTTGTCAACCATCAAGTTTATGCGCTTAAAGCGTATTTTTAAAGATTCTATCTCTCTATCCAGGAACCTGGCTCATGACTAACTCTGCATTTATTTAGGTCTCCTTTAATTTCTTGCAAGTCTTTTATTAAATTTATTAGTAGGTTCTCTATTTTGCTATCGTTACTGGTATCACTTGAGATATTATATTTTCTTTCAGGCTGATGAATCTAAATGTAATTAAATTTTGTATATTGACTTTATATCCAGCTATCTTAATAAGCTTATTAATTATAATAATTTGTCTAAAGGATTTTGAGTTTTCTATGCAAACATTTATATCATCTCTGAATAAAACCCATTTTGTTTCTTCCTTTTCACTCCTAATATCTGCCCACCTCCCTTCTCTCCTTCTCCTTTCCTTTCCTTCCTCCCTCCCTTTCTTGTCTTATTGCATTGGCTACAAGCTCCAGAAATGAGAACAGTAAGCGTCCTCTTCTTGATCCTGGTTTTTAAAGAGAAATTTTCTAATGTTTCCCTAATGTTTTACTAAGAATGATGTTTACTATAGGTTTTTGTAGATAGTCTTTATTTGGTTACCAAGAATTGTTCTCTATTCTTGGTTTGCTAAGGGTTTTTCCATAAACGCTTTTCCTACAACTATTGAGAATATGTGTTTTTTTTTCTTTAATCTATTAATGTAATAAATTACATTTACAAACATTTTTAGTATTAGATGAAATATATTGCAGGGATAAAGTGAACTTAAATGGTAGTATCTTTTCTATGTTTTGTTGCATTCAGTTTTGAAACTAAACAAAAACTAATATTTTGTTTAGTTTCACACCTATGTTTATAAGGGGGATTAGTCTGTTTCATTTTTTACATTATCTGTATCTAGTTTAGGTATCAAGATTACACTAGCCTCATAGACTAAATTGAGGAATGTTTCTTCTTTTTATATCCTTTGGAAGCCCTGTATTAAATTGGAATTATCTGTTCCTTAAAAGGTTAGAAAAATTTTCTTGTAGGCATGGTGGTTTATTTTTAAACACTATCTTATTTTTTTATTTTTAAATAATTTCAGCTTATAGAAAACTTACAAGTACACCACAAAGAACTCCCATAAAACTTTCATTCAGATGACCCAATTATTGACGTTCTATCACATTTGTCTTATTATTCTGTCTCTCTCTCTCTCACCACATACACACACAGATGCTTTTTCTTTTTTTTTTGAGATGGAGTTTTGCTCTTATTGCCCAGGCTGGAGTGCAATGGCGCGATCTCGGCTCACCACAACATTTGCTTCCTGGGTTCAAGAGATTCTCCTGCCTCCCGAGTAGCTGGGATTACAGGCATGTGCCACCATGCCCGGCTAATTTTGTATTTTTAGTAGAAACTACGTTTCTCCATGTTGGTCAGGCTGGTCTCGAACTCCCGACCTCAGGTGATCCACCCACCTCAGCCTCCCAAAGTGCTGGGATTACAGGCGTGAGCCACTGTGCCTGGCCACACACTTCTCTCTCTCTCTCTCTCTCTCTCTTTTTAAAATAGAGATGGGGTCTCACTCTGTTGCCTAGGATGGTCTTGAACTTCTGGGTTCAAGCTATCCTCCCACCTTGGCCTCTCAAAGTACTAGGATTACAGGCATGAGCAACTGCGCCCAGACTCTATTTTTCTGAACATTTTGAGAATAAATTGCGGATATGAAGTTCCATTACCCCGTAATACTTTCAGTGCATATTTCCTAAAATGAAAACCACTCTCCTACATAACCACGTAATATCCACAAAATAAAGAAACTAACATAGATATTATATTTTCATTTATCCACAGAGCTCATTCAAATTTCACCAGTCATCCTAATGATGTCATTTATAGGTCTAGGGTCCAATCCAAGGTTGAATTGCATGTACTTATTCTGCCTCTTTAGTCTTTCCAATCTGGCACAGTTCCTTGGACTTTCATGTCTTTCATGACCTTGACATTTTTAAAAAGAACAGTGTAGTTACACTGTAGATTGTTCTGAAATTTAGACTTACCTGATAATTTCTTATGATTAGATTTAATCTATACATTTTTGGTGAAAAACACAGTGATAGGTTTTCCTGCCACACATCAGAAAGCACATGGCGATTTGTCCCATTACCGCTAACTTTTTTTTTTTTTTTTTTTTTTTTGAGAGACAGAGTCTCACTCTTGTTGCCCAGGCTGGAGTGCAGTGGCACGATCTTGGCTCACTGCAACCTCCGCCTCTGGAGTTCAAGTGATTCTCCGGCCTCAGCGGCATGAGTAGCTGGGATTACAGACGCCTGCCACCATGCCCGGCTAATTTTTGCATTTTTAGCAGAGGCGGGGTTTCACCATGTTGGCCAGGCTGGTCTGGAACTCCTGACCTCAGGTGATCTCCCCGCTTCAGCCTCCCAAAGTGCTGGGATTACAGGCATGAGCCACCACGCCCAGCTGTGATGTCAACTTTTTATCCATTGGTTTAGATAATGTCTTTCTTTTTTCATCACTGTAAGTGAAACAGTATTTTGTACTATTAATAATCAATGATTATTTTTGTGATGAGCTACTTTAGACTATATAAATGTCCTGTTCCTCATCCAATTTTTGTCCATAAATTTCAGGATTTATTGGTGATTCTTGTCTGAATCATTTATTACTATTATGGTGGTTGTCAATTGGTGATTTTCTTTTCTATTCTTTTCTTTTTTTAGAGACAGGGTCTCACTCTGTTGCACAGGCTGGAGTGCAGTGGTGTGATTATAGCTCACTGCAGTTTCCAATCTCTGGGCTCAAGCAATGCTCCCACCTCAGCCTCCCAAGTAGCTGGGAGAACAGTCGTGCACCATTGCCTTGATCTCTTCTTCTTATAAAGTCACTAGGTCCCTTCCCATGATAATCCATTAATCTGTGAATGAACTAATCTATTCACGAGGGCAGAGCTCTCATGATCCAATCATCTCTTAAAGGCCCCACCTCTAAATACTGCCATACTGCCAATACTGCCACATTGAGGACTTTTCTTTCTTTCTTTCCTTCTGTCTCTCTCTTTCCTTCCTTTTCTTTTTTCTTTTCTTTTCTTTTTTTTTTTTTTTTTTTTTTGAGAACAGAGACTCACTGTTGCCCAGGCTGGAGTGCAGTGGTGTGATCTCGGGTCACTACAACCTCTGCCTCCCAGGTTCAAGCAATTCTCCTGCCTCAGCCACCCAGTAGCTGGGAATACAGGTACGTGCCACCACACCCAGCTAATTTTTTATATTTTTGGTAGAGATGGGGTTTCACCATATTGGCTAGGCTGGTCTCGAACTCCTTACCGTAAGGTTCTTGTATTGGTTCGAACCCCAAAAGCATGCCAATAGACAACACCAGGCGGTGTGGAGCAACGTGCTGTTTTAATGAGTGCCTGGGCACACGCGGGCTGAGCCCTAAAATGGCGTCAGCCCGAGGTGAGGACGGGGCAAAGGTTTAATAGTCTCCTGTAAACAGGAAGTGTCCTAGTCTGACATTGTACACAGATGACCTCTTTCTCGATCTTCAGGGTTACGTGTCTTCCCGCTGGCTTTCTTCCTGCTTCTGCTATCTTGCTGGCGCACGCTGCTGGCACAAGTAGCCTTGTGGACTGGGCCTGAGAAGGGAGGAGTCATTCATCTCCTTAAGCTTTCAGGCCCCGGGGAGAATTTTATACATTCCTGTCTGTTTGGTTATACAAAAGGGAAAAGGAACAACTTTCTCAATAACTATTTCAGGCGTGACATAGGGGTGGAGTGGGCACCTTGGAAAAAGAAAAACTTAATTTTTGGGGTATTCTTGAGAATTGTATCCATCGTGTCATAGCAGGAGTGTCGCCTGGATAGTCTGGCAGTTAACTGTAATTTCAACAAGAGTTTTAATGGCTTTTATTATCAGTGGGATAACACAGGGGAGAAGCAGGAGGAGCCCAATGATGAAGATTACTGTCCCTACCAGCGTTTTAAATCCTCCTAAATTAGAGAACCACCCTCCTAGAAGGTTTGCTGGGTCCCATCCCTTCCAGGTTTGGACTGGTACACGGGCAACTTTTCTGATGTTTGAAGCGATTTCTAGAACCGCTTTTCTGTTACCATCTATGTTAAGACAGCAATTAGATATATTAAATTTACCACAGACTCCACTCTCTTCTCCTAATAAGTAATTTAGTGCTAGCCTGTTTTGATAAATTGCCGTGCGCATTTGGTTTTGTTGTTGCGCGAGCATTTCCAGGGCTGAGGCAGTTTGGTTAGTATTTCTAGAATAGCCTGTAGTCTAATTATTCTATTTAGCATATATAAAGGAGTGCAGTAACCCCATGAACCATTCTCAGCCCAAGTGGCAGGACCGTAATATTCGATGATCCGTTTCGGAGGCCATTCGTTCCCTTGCCATCTTTGGCTTCCTCCTACCTTTAAGGATCGTTTTTCTTTGTTTAGGTTATTATATACAAGGACGCTGAGGGTGTTGCCCGCTGTTAATGTTTTGGAGGAAGGAGTACTCTTGGGGGTGAGCTTGACCCTGGTGCGATGGACCCAGTGGGGTAGTCCTTGGACTCTCACTGCAGTTGGCATGCTGAGTATCACAGTGTAAGGTAGGGGCCTCTCCTCTTCGATTGTAGCTTTTGGTGAGGGTCGGACTGACAGATAAACACATCTGTGCCTGCAAGACAGTTATGCTGAGAGGACAAGGTGGTGTCAACAGGGAGAGGCATGGCCTCATTTGCTGCTTCACAAATGAAAGACCGTGTCTGGATTAAGGAGGGGAGGTAATTCCTGAGTGGCTCATAGTCTGGTAAAGGTGGAGGCCCCAAGACAAAAGTTTGGCCATACATGATTTCAAGGCTATGAAAAGAGTGTGCCTTTGGTGTTGTGCGGAGTCTTATGAGGGCAAAAGGGAGATTTTTTGTCCACGGCTGGCGGGTTTCTAGAGCCAGCTTGATGAATTGGGCTTTAAAGACAGAGTTAATTTTTTTTTAACTTTGCCTGAAGATTGAGGCCTGTAGGGTGTGTGGATAACCCACTTTATTCCTTTTTT
Organism: Chlorocebus sabaeus; assembly: GCF_047675955.1. Taxonomy (NCBI): domain Eukaryota; kingdom Metazoa; phylum Chordata; class Mammalia; order Primates; family Cercopithecidae; genus Chlorocebus; species Chlorocebus sabaeus. The sequence goes on from NC_132924.1 coordinate 35,625,577, forward strand.
TTTTTTTTTTTTTTTTTTTTGAGACGGAGTCTGGCTCTGTCACCCAGGCTGGAGTGCAGTGGCCGGATCTCTGCTCACCGCAAGCTCCTCCTCCCGGGTTTACGCCATTCTCCTGCCTCAGCCTCCGGAGTAGCTGGGACTACAGGCGCCCGCCACCTCGCCCGGCTAGTTTTTTGTACTTTTTAGTAGAGACGGGGTTTCACCGTGTTAGCCAGGATGGTCTCGATCTCCTGACCTCGTGATCCGCCCGTCTCGGCCTCCCAAAGTGCTGGGATTACAGGCTTGAGCCACCGCGCCCGGCCAACCCACTTTATTCCTAAGGATGTAGAGACGCCTTGGTTAATTTGGCTGATGAAGGCGGGCCTGTTATTGGACTGGATGGATGTTGGGAGTCTAAAACGGGGACTTATATGTATGATGAGAGTTTGTGTGAGGATATTTGCACCTTCTGAAGTTGTTGGGAACGCTTTTACCCACCCGGAGAAAGCACAGACAAAGACTAGACAATAGCGGAGCCGTTTATCGGGCAGCGTGCGAGTGAAGTCTACTTGCCAATCTTGCCCAGGTAACTGGCCCCGGGGTTGGTGGTAGGAAAAGGCGGCGGCCGAAGGGAGCCCTGGGCTGACATTGAGTGGCAGATAGAGCAGGACTGGGTAATTTCTTGAACACGGCTGGAAAGATGAGGAAAGTGAGAATAGGGCACAGAAGTTGCAAGAGAGGTTTGTACCCAACATGGAAAGAGTTGTGGAGGCTTTGGAGGATAGGGATTGTTTGAGAGTGAGGAAGAACAAAGTGCCCTTCCTTGACATACCATGGTCCTTGCTTTTGAAGGTTTTGGGCTCAGAAGTCCTCCTTTTCTTCTGAGGAGTAAAGAGGAGAGAACAGGGACAGGGACAGAAACTGGCCTTGCATGGGTTGTAGAGCTATTTCTTTGGCTGCCCGATCTGCTAGCACATTTCCAGCTATTATAGGATTGTCTGGGGTTTGGTGGCCTCTGCAATGAATGACGGCAACTTTCTGCGGGAGCCTGACAGCTTGAAGGAGTTTGCTGATGAGAGAGCCATTTATGACAGGAAAGTTTTTTTGCAGTTAGGATTTGCATATATATACATATATATATATTTTTTTTTTTTTGAAATAGAGTCTCACTCTGTTGCCCAGGCTGGAGTGCAATGGTGCGATCTCAGCTCACTGCAACCTCCGCCTCCCAGGTTCAAGTGATTCTCCTGCCTCAGCCTGCCAACTAGCTGGGACCACAGGCACACGCTAAAACGCTCAGCTAATTTTTGTATTTTTAGTGGAGACAGGGTTTCACCATGTTGGTGAGGGTGATCTTGATCTCCTGACCTCATGATCCGCTCGCCTCAGCCTCCCTAAGTGCTGGAATTACAGGCGTGAGCCACCGCGCCCGGCCAAGATTTGCATATATGTTGATCTGTTGTCTGGCTGCTCGAGTGAGAGCGCAAGTGAGGGCGATGAGCTCAGCTTTCTGGGAGGTGGTGCTTAGGGAGAGCAGATTGGCTTCAGTAGTGTGGAGAGGTGACACTATAGCATAGCCAGCATGCCAGCGTCCTTGATGTAGGAAGAAGCTCCTATCGACAAACCAAGTAAAGGAAGCATCTGGAAGGGGTTCATCTGTTAGATTTAGAAAAGGTATAAAAAAGGTTTGAACAGTGTTCACACAGATATGTGTAGGGTCTTGGTAAGAGCGTGGCTGGGTTTAAACGGGAGCTGGTTCGCGTGGGATTTGGGGGGTTTCTATGAATAAAGCATTCGGTTGGAGGAGCGGTGGGGCAGAGATGAGACTTAGTACACTGTGGTGAGCTAGCATATCTTTGATGTTATGGGTTGAATAAACTGTTAGGTTGGCCTGGAGAGATAGTTTTAGGCTTTCAAGAGTGAGGACAGCAGCTGCCGCCAATGCTTGGAGGCAGGCAGGCCATCTGAGAACTGTGGCTTCAAGCTGTTTAGAGAGGTGGCAACAACCTGGAGGGTGGGTCCCTTAGACTGGGTTAGAACACCAAGTACAACTCTAGGCTGTTTGTCAGTATAGAGGGAGAGAGGTTTGGTGAGGTCTAGAGAGTGAGGACGGGGGCTGAGATGAGAGCCTTTTAGAGTAGACAGAAAGGTTGGGTAATAGGCTGTGTAGGTTTAATTTTTTATTTTATTATTATTTTATTTTGAGACAGAGTCTTACTCTGTTGTCCAGGCTGGAGCACAGTGGCACGATCTCGGCTCACTGCAACCTCTGCCCCTCCAGGCTTAAGCAATTCTCTGCCTCAGCCTCTGGAGTAGCTGGGATTACAGGCGCATGCCACCATGCCCAGCTAATTTTTAGTGTTTTTTTAGTAGAGACAGAGTTTCGCCATCTTGCCCAGGCTGGTCTTGAACTCCTGACCTCGTGATCCACCCGCCTCAGCCTCCCAAAGTGCTGGGATTACAGGCGTGAGCCACCGCACCCGTAGGCTGTGTAGGTTTTAAAGGCTCATGGAGAGGGCCTTTAGCAGTTTGGTGTAACGGTTTGGCAAGTAGAGCAAAGGAGGGAACCCAGAGCCTAAAATATCCCGCTAGTCCTAGAAAAAATAAATTCTTGCTTAGTTTGTGGAGGCGGGAGGGACAGGAGGAACGATATGTGGTCGGTTGTGAGCCCTTGGGTTCACGGGGTAAGAGTTAGGAGGCCTAGATAGGTGACTTGAGGGGGTGTATCTTTGTGCTTTTTAAGGGAAGACCTGATACCCCCGTTCTGCCAAGAAATTTAAAAGAGAGATAGTATGGACGTTGCAGTCTCTTTGAGAGGGCCTACACAGGAGTAGATTATTAACATGTTCAAGGAGAGTGGACTGTTTTAGAAATAAGGTACAGAGGTTGACAGCAAGATGGGGGCTGTCTATGAAACCGTGAGATAGTATGCACCAGGTGAGCTGACATGAAACGTGGGTGTCAGGGTTTTCCCGCACAAAGGCAAAGAGATTTTGGGAATTAGGGTGTAAAGGAATTGTGAAAAAAAGCATCCTTTAGGTTTAGAACAGAAAAATGGGTAGTATTGGAGGGAACTGCGGAAAGTAAAGTATATGGGTTAGGAACTACTGGACATACCGGGAGTACAACTTGGTTAATGAGCCTGAGGTCCTGGACTAAGGACCTCAGGCTAAGTGATAAGTTCCGTTTGGCTTTGTAACAGGTAGAATTGGTGTGTTAAAAGGGGAGTCTGTTGGGCAGAGTAGGTGACTGGCAAGGAGGTGAGAAATGATAGGCCGTAGGCCTATGAGAGCTGCTTGGGGGATAGGATACTGCTTCTGTGATAGGAACTGGGGGGGCTCTTTAAGGGTAATGTGAATGGGGGTGTGGTGTTCTGTGACTGAGGGTGTGGAAGTATCCCAAACAGCAGGGTTAACTACGGATGGAGGACAAGGAAAGGCTGCACGTTTTACGGTGGGAGGTTGAAAGAGTAGAAGAAAGCTAGAAGTACTGGCGGGGTCTGGATGGATGCATTGGGTACTATGGGGAATGTGGAAGTGAAGAGTAGTGTGGAGTTTTGAAAGGATATTTCTGCCTAGGAGCGGAATTGGGCATGAGGGCAGGACTAAGAAAGAGCGAGTGAAGGAAAAAGTGTGCAGGGAGCAGAAAAGTGGAGGGGTGGCTTGGGGTTTGGAGACTTGTTGGTCAATTTTTACAACAGAGACTTGGGAAGACTGGGTGGGTCCTGAAAAATTAGGTAAAGCAGAGTAGGTTGCCCAGGATTAATTTAAAAAACATACTGGCCTACCTGCCACCACCAGGGTTACCCTTGGCTTGGATGAAGCGATGGTAGTTGCTGGGGCATCTGTTCCAGGGCACCATCAGTCTTCAGCAGCAAGGCCAATGAGATCCAAGTAGGCCAGCTCAGGAAGGGATAGGGGCAGTCCTCGCGGGGCCGCTCACAGTCCAACTTCCAGTGGGGTCTTCCACAGAGGGGGCATGGCCTGGTGGGCTTACCTGGGTTTGGGCATTGTCTGGACCAGTGGCCTTCATTGTCACACTTGAAACAGGCACCAGGTGGAGTGGATTGTTAGGAGGCTTCCCTGTGGAGCTGTGGCCTCATGGGCCTACAGGGCCCCTGATGGCGGAGGCAGGCATTTGAAACTCTGCCAGTTTTTGCCTTTTACTTTTCTCATCACGATTGTTAAAGACTTTGATGGCTAAATTAAGAAGGTCTTGTTGTGGGGTTTGAGGGTCGTCATCAAGCTTCTGAAGCTTGCCCCGAATATCAGGGGTAGGTTGGGAGATGAACCGAAGGCTTAAGATAGTGGTTCCTGCTGAGGGTTTGAAGGGGGAAGGGGGATTGCATTAACATGGAGTGGAGGACAGATAGGGGCGTAAGGTGGCAGGATGGGTTTACAAGCCTCAGGAGAGGGCAGCTGTGGAGGAGAATGGGTACAAGCAATACTAGAATTGTCCTGAGGGGGAATGGTGTAGGAAAAGAAGTGGATACAGCTGACTGGGAAGATGGCGGCTGGGAAGATGGCGGCTGATAAGACAATGAGAAGGCTTGGGGGATTAAAGAAGACAGTTGAGAAGAAAACATAGGGGCTGGGAGGACAGTAGTCAGCTACATTAAACCAGGAAAAAGAGGTAGGGTTGGGAGGAGAAAGGCGATCTGGGTGATGGGAATGAAGGAGGAGGATTTGAACAGGTTAGCAAGAACTGTGGAGGTCGGGTTGTGATCTGAGTGCAAAAGGCCTGGACATAAGGAATTTCCTCCCATTTCTCTAGTTGTCGGCAATCATCGCTTAAATCAGTTAAAATTGTGAAGTTGAATGTTCTATTTGCGGGCCATTTGGACCTGTTATTTAATTTGTACTGCTGCCAGGCTGTATTGCAAAAAAAGACAAGGTGCTTAGGGTGGATATTTTGCCTGAGGCCTAAGGTTTGCAGGTTTTTTATGAGGCAGCCTAGAGTGCTGTTTTTTGGAATGGAGGACCAGGAGTTTCCTATAACAGAGGGTAGGCTTGGGAGAACAGGGAAAAAGGAGACCGTCCTAGACAGCCGGAGGGAGACCATAAAAGGAGCGACCATCACCGCTGCCTTTTTCGTTCTGGAACGGCATCAAATGGCTTAGAGGCATCCCCCTAAGACCAGACGATCAGTGAGTACCTCGCACACACCAGACCCTTCTTGGACCAATATTGGATTTTCAGACCGGAGAAACTGAGAGGCCATGCGAATTGTTCCCTGTTAACTGGGCTCCTGGGGAAACTTACCATTAGTCGAGACCAGTGACCGATGTGCATGCACAGAGAGTGACTGGAGGCTGAGGAGCTTCCCTTGTCTAGCTGCTGTGGCCTGCTCTCCAGGGCGGAGGGGTAAGGTCCATGCGGGACGCAGACCTGAGCTCCTCCTGGGTTTTGGCTCCAGATGTAAGGTTCTTTTATCGGTTTGAAACCTGAAAGCCTGCCAATAGACAACACGAGGCAGTGTGAAACCGCATGCTGTTTTAATGAGCGCCTGGGTGCAGGCGGGCTGAGGCCTAAAATGGTGTCAGCCCCAAGTGAGGAGGGGGCAAAGGTTTTACAGTCTCCTGTAAACAAGAAGCCCCCTAGTCTGACGTAACTGCTACATTGTACCCGGATGGCCTCTTTCTCGATCTTCAGATCTTCAGGGCGTATCTTCCCGCCGGCTCTCTCTGCTTCTGCTACTTTGCTGGCGCATGCTGCTGGCACAGGTAGCCTTGTGCCTTAAGACTGGGCCTGAGAAGGGAGGAGTTATTCATCTCCGTAGGCTTTCAGGCCCCGGAGAGAATCTTACACTGACCCCAAGTGATCCACCTGCCTTGGCCTCCCAAAGTGCCAGAGTTACCGGTGTGACCCACCGTGCCTGGCCTGTCTGCCTGCCTGGTCCTTCCTTTCCTTCCTTCCCTTCCCTTCCTCCTTCCCTCCCTCCCTCCCTCCCTCCCTCCCTCCCTCCCTCCTTCCTTCCTTCCTTCCTTCCTTCCTTCCTTCCTTCCTTCCTTCCTTCCTTCCTTCCTTCCTTCCTCACAGTCTCACTCTCACTCAGGCTAGTGTGCCTTGGTGCGATCATGGCTCACTGTGGCCTCGAACTCCTAGGCTCAAGCCATCCTCCTATCTCAGTCTCTGTAGCTGGGACTATAGGCATGCACCACCACATCTGACTAATTTTTGTATTTTTTTTGCAGAAACAGGATTTCACCATGTTGCCCAGGCTGGTCTCCAACTCCTGGGCTCAAGTGATCCTCCTGCGTCAGCCTCACAAAGTGCTAGGAATACAATCGTGAGCCATTGAGCCTGGCCAAGGATTATGTTTCAACATAAGTTTTGGAGGGGACACAAACCATAGCACTTACTTTCATACAAAAACCTGAAAGACTCTGGGATGTCTGGAAAAAAATGGAAGATCTCAAATTTCTAGAACATCTCCATGCTATCAGTTACCATTCATATCCTCATTTTCAAGCCACATGGTTCCTGTCTAGTCTGGCCTGGCCACCCTGCAACATGGGGGTGGGGGACCAGAAATCTCTGTAGAGGCTAGGATCCCTGCATTGGGGATCAGCCTGCCTGTTCCCTACTTCACATACACCAAATTTGGAGCCTGTTGCACATTTCTCCAAGGATCGATTCCAGATCCACCTGACTTTTCTTCTACCTCCTGAATTCTTGGCATAATCTTTCCCAAAAGGCAGGAATTGCCATTTTCAAGCAATTTATTCCTTCAAGTTCCGTAAAAAGGACCTAAGAAGACAGAGACATGTAAAGAGACTGTCTGGAGTATAAGGGAGAGGAAATTAAGGAGAACAAAGCTAGATTAATATCACCTAAAAGAACTATTCAGCCCAAAATCAAAGTAGTTCCATTGATAACTCAAAACCAGGTACTTACTTGTTCTAAAGAACAGTGGTTTGGCCAGGCATGGTGACTCACACCTGTAATCCCAGCACTTTGGGAGGCTGAGGTGGGCAGATCACCTGAGGTCAGGAGTTCGAGACCAGCCTGACCAACATGGAGAAACCCCATCTCTACTAAAAATACAAAAAATTAGCCCAGTGTGGTGGCACATACCTGTAATCCCAGCTACTTAGGAGGCTAAGGCTGGAGAATCGCTTGAACCTGGGAGGCGGAAGTTGCAGTGAGCCGAAATCATGCCATTGCATTCTAGCCTGGGCAACAAGAGTGAAACTCAGTCTCAAAAAAAAAAAAAAAAAAAAAAAAAACAGCAGTGGTGAAATTATGAATAATAATAAAAATAGGCATTCTGAAGATCTATAAGGCAATGTGTTGTCCCTACCTCCTTTGTGGAGCAGATCCAGCCACATACAGCAGTGCCCATGCCACAGAAGCACCAAACCTACAAAGTGATTCTGGATAGAAAATATTCGCTGATTCATTTTTCGATTTGAAAGAACAACTAAGTAGAGGGTTTCTAAATGCTCTACTGCCTAACCTGGTTATAGTGAATTCTTACAATTTTGTGTTGCCTCAGCATCCATTTTGATTATGTTTGACTTTCCAATACCAGAAACAGGGCTCAGTCACCCTTGACGTAGTTTCCTGTTCTATACCTCACCCTCACCCTACCTCCATTCCTCAATGTGGCCAGTCCAGATATTGCCCTTATAGTTATTCCCTGGTGAACACTTCCCTATGGGACAGCTACATGCAACCTACTTGAATGGTCCTCACACTCTACACTGACCATGCAGGTATGACACAATGACCACCTCTCAGTCACTGCATGACCTGAAACTCGTGCCTAGTTGCTTTAAACCCACCAGTTAAAACTCCCCAATGGGAAACCTGTTTGGATAACACCTTGGACCCAATAAGGGCGTTGGCCCAGGTGTTTCTGTCTTTCTCTCCCAGCCTGTGCTCCCTGACCTCCGGGTGTGTGGCCTCCAAGTGCACCACGTGTTCCCCAAGGCCTATAAAGCAATCTTTATTTCTGTCTTGTGTCCCTCCTAACCATTGGAGGAGTGCTCCCCATCTTAAACATCCAAAATTGTACCACAGGTTCTCACAAAACCTCTTTGGAGCAGAGACCAAGGAAAGAAGGATAATTTGTCTGCATTTTTTTCCCCTTAAAGATCTTCCTCTAATAGAAATTCTTCAATAGATTCCCACCACAGAGTAAAATGCAGTCTTTTCAGTGATCTGCAAGGCTCTATATATTTTACCCTCACATACCCCCCCATCAGTGTTAACTTTAAAACTTAACATGGGCCAGGCGCCGTAGCTCATGTCTATAATCCCAGCACTTTGGGAGGCTAAGGCAGGCAGATCATTTGAGCCCAGGAGTTCCAAACTGAGCAATATAGCAAAACCCCGTATCTACTAAAAATACAAAAAAAGTAGCCGGGTGTGGTGGCACATGCCTGTAGTCCCAGCTACTGAGGGGGCTTAGGTGGGAGGATCCCCTGAGCCTGCGGAGGTTGAGGCTGTGGTGAGCCTCACACCACTGCACTCCAGCCTGGGCGATAGATTGAGACCCCCGTATCAAAAAAAAAAAAAAAGTACAGTCTGTTAAATTTTAAACTGCGCATAACTTTTCATCTAACAATTTCACTGTCAGGAATATAGTGTAGCTTTTACTTATGCATAAATCCTTTATGCAGAAGATTTTTATCGAAAGAGATTCACTATAGTGTTGTTTGGAAACGATATAAATGTCCATCGCCAAAGGATTGGTTAAATAAATAAATAGAGTATTAGCTAATAAAAAAATGAGTTACACACTGAAAAGAAATGACTTTCAAGGTGAATTTTAACTACTTGGTTTATAATTTTGTAGAGAGACTATCCCTATGCTTACACAACCCAGGAAGGACATACGAGAAATGATGATAGTGGGCAGCTGTGGGCAAAACACTTGGGAACCACACCAGCTCAGGGACCAGGTAGATAAGATCTGCTTAGTATCACCTATGATAGGGAACCATGCAAAACCTTTTGACCCCTGTCACTTTGTATCCAGAAATTTCTATGCCACTACAATGAAAATAATTTAGGGTAATGTGAATTAAATTAAGCAAACAGGCTGGGGAGCCAGACCACCTGGGTTCGAATTCCAGCTCCATTGCTTATAGGTTGTGCAACTTTGGGTAAGTTATTTAACTTATTTATGATGTGATATTCTTATCTGAAAAAATGCGGATCATAAACGGTACATATTCAGAAAGTTATAGGGAATTTGAATGAATTAATAAGTCTAGGAAGTTTTGTTTCTGACACATAGTAACAACTCAAAAAATGTGAGCTATTACTACTAGTAGTAGTAGTATTAGACCTAGAAAGGGAGGGAAGATAGTGTCTAAGTCTGGCAATCTTTTTTTGTTTTTGTTTTTGTTTTGGAGGCAGGGTCTTGCTCTGTTGCCCAGGCTGGAGTACAGTGGCATGATCTTGGCTCACTGCAACCTCCACCTCCCAGGTTCAAGCGAGTCTCCTGCCTCAGCCTCCTGAGTAGCTGGGCTTACAGGCATGTGCTACCACGCCTGGCTAATTTTTGTATTTTAGTAGAGACGGGGTTTCGCCATGTTGGCCAGGCTGGTCTTGAACTCCTGACCTCAGGTGATCCGCCTGCCTCCGCCTCCCAAAGTGCTGGGATTATAGGCATGAACTGCTCGCTGCTCCTGGCCCTGGCAGTCTTAAGACAAGGACACTTGATTTCCACTATGTAAACATGAGTAATGTTTGATTTTTTTTCTTTTTTTAAACCAGGTACATGATTTTCTTTAGAGGAAAAGGAATTATTCTACAGAATTAAAAAAAAAAAAAAAAAAAAGAATAAAAGCCAGGTCATGGTAGATGTGAATGAACGCTCCCACTCCATCCGAGGGTATACTGGGGCAGATCATTCATTCACTCATGAGCATCAGGGCCAGGTTCCCTCTCCTGGTCTTTCTGTCTCTCAGTCTCCTCCCTCAACTCCAGCCCTCATGCTGATCAGCAAAGTTTTATTGGCGCTCTCAAATGCATATAGAATAAAGTAGTAACTAAAAATCAAAATAAAATGAGGAACTGGGGCTTTTGTTTGTTAGTTTGACCTATCTGGCAACAATTAAAAAGACAAAAAGTGCCTATTTTGGTAAATACGTTGCTGGGCGGATCTCTTGAGCCCAGGAATTTGAGACCAGCCTGGCCAACATGAAAAAACTCAGTCTCTACTAAAAATACAAAAATTAGCTAGGTGTGGCGGCGCCCACTTGTGGTCCCAGCTACTCAGGAAGCTCACTTGAGCTCAGGAGGTGGAGGTTGCAGTGAGCCTGGATCGCACCACTGCACTCCAGCTTAAGCAATAAAGCCAGACTCTGTCTCAAAAAGTAAAATAAAATAAAATAATAATAATAAAATTAAAAAGCAGTTATGCAATAACATACATGTTTTAAATTTTGTTCTAAAAAACCAATATATGTATCTCTGTGTCTACTGCACTTTCTTGCAAGTGTGTGCTCTTTTTTTTTTTTTTTAATCTATCTACAATCTATCTATCTCTACCTTATGATCTGAAAAAGTCCTGGAAATCTATTGACAAAAAATTAGGGATTAGAGCTGGGAGAAGCAGGGCTTTTACTCTCTACTGGTTTTCACTTTGGTTCAGCTTGATTACTTTTCTTTCTTTCTTTCTTTCTTTTTAACAATTAACATACATATCAATTTTATGATTTCTTATGTCTATTTTGAAAGAACAAAAACATATTTTGTGGAGTTTATAAATAAATAGGAGTTTACACTGATGATGGAAGTGTAAATTCCAACAATATGTACAAACATACTTTGGCATTATGTTCCAAAATCCTTAAAAATGTGCATACTATATGATGGTAGCAATTTTACTTGAAGGAATTTATACTAAAGAAGCAAATAAAAATGCCCATCAAGATGGCTAATAATAGCCTGGGCAATATGGTGAAGCCCCATCTCTACAAAATGATATGCATGCCTGTAGTCTCAGCTACTAGGAGACAGAAGGATTGCTTGAGGCCAGGGGGATTGAGGGTGCAGTGAGCCTTGATCATGCCATTGCACTCCAGCCTGAGCAAAAAAATGAGATCCTGTTTCAAAAAAAAAAAGTGCAGGCATGGTGGCTCACGCCTGTAATCCCAGCACTTTGGAAGGCTGAGGCAGGTGGATGACTTGAGATCAGGAGTTTGATTTGAGACCAGCCTGGCCAAGATGGTGAAACCCTATCTCTGCCGAAAATACAAAAATTAGCTGGATGTGGCAGTGTGCACCTGTAATCCCAGCTACTTGGGAGGCTGAGGCACGAGAATTGCTTGAACCAGAAGATCGAGGCTGCAGTGGGCCAAAGTTGCACAGCTACACTGCAGCCTGGGCAACAAAGTGAGACACACACATATGCACACACACACTCACACATACACAAAAGCTGCCTAACAGAAGGGTTTTGTTTTGTTTTTGAGACACGGTCTCACTCTGTTGCCCAGGCTGGAGTGCAATGGCGCAGTCTCAGCTCACTGCAGCCTCTGCCTCCCAGGTTCATGTGATCCTCCCACCTCAGCCTCCCAAGTAGCTGGGATTACAGGCACGCACCACCACACCCAGCTAAGTTTTTGTATTTTTTGTAGAGATGAGGTTTCGCCACACTGCCCAGGCTGGTATCAAACTCCTGGGCTCAAGCAGTCCAACCACCTTTGCCTCCCAAAGTGCTAGGATTATAGGCATGAGCCACTGTGCCCGGCCAAGAGCAGGGCTTTGCCACGTTGGCCAGGCTGGTCTCAAATTCCTGACCTCAAGTGATCCTCCTCTCTCAGCCTCCCAAAGTACTGAGATTATAGGCGTGAGCAACCATGCCCGGCCATAAAAAATACTTTTTCTTTTTTTATGTGTGAGACAGGGTCTTGCTCTGTCACCAAGGTTGGAATGCAGTGGAGCGATCTCAGTTCACTGCAGCCTTGACCTCCTGAGCTCAAGCAATCCTCCCACCTCTGCCTCCAGAGTAGAAGGTATATGCCATTACGCTTGGCTAATTTTTAAATTGTTTTTAGAGACAGGGTCTCGCTATGTTGGTCAGGCTGGTCTTGAACTCCTTGGCTCAAGTGATTCTCCCACCTCAGCCTCCCAAAGCGCTGGGATTACAGGCAAGAGCCACTGCACCCGGCTGAAAAAAAAGTTGTTAGAAATATCTCTGAGTACAACATTTCCTGCTTTGCTTTTAATAATATACTGCAAATACTCAGTTTCCACTCTACAGCTGACTATGAAGGTGTTTATACTAACAGCTAATGACTGTGCCAAGCTTATCTTTTTTACTTTGTATTAAATCCAGCTTTCTGGGTTTTTTTCTCTCAGTTATGCTTGTATTTCTCCATATTCCTATGGTGAAGGCAGGAGTAGGCACTGGAGCCTATTGTCATGGATATAGATGACACTAAGTTGGTGAAAAGTATTCAATGATGAGATAATGATTATTTAGTCTCTAATATGAAGTAGTCCTTTAAAAAAAAAAAATTAGGCCAATGAAAGAAAATTTGACAATGGCTTCTGTAGATTATTTTAGGCTTTTATTTTTCTTTATTTAATTATATAGCTAAGAGAGAAGTCTGGTGTATGAAAGTCAAACCTGGAGGTGACACAAAGCCATACCCTAAATTCTGATCTTAGCTCTATTACTAATTAGGTATGTCTGAGGCCTCTAAGTCCCTATTTCCAAAAGGGTTAAAAACAATGACCTAGCAAGGTCTCCTGCTGTTCAGCATAGTGCCCTAGATCCAGAGAATGCTATTTAAGAGCTCTTTTAAAATCTTTTTGCATGCAGGTTCTTATGTCCTCAGAGTATTATATATTTTATTTTTTGTTTATTTTTTTGAGATGGTGTCTCGCTATGTTGCCCAGGCTGGAGTGCAATGGTGTGATCTCGGCTCACTGAAACCTCTGCCTCCCTGGTTCAAGTGATTCTCCTGCCTCAGCCTCCCGAGTAACTGGGATTATAGGCACGCACCGCCATGCCTGGCTAATTTTTGTATTCTTAGTAGAGATGAAGTTTTGCCATGTTGGCCAGGTTGGTCTTGAACTCCTAACATTGGGTGATCCACCCTCCGTGGCTTCCCAAAGTCCTGGGATTACAGACATGAGTCACCAGCCCGGCTGGAGTATTATATATTCTGAAAACAGCAAGGTTATGCCATTTACAGATGATAAAACTGAGAAAGAGAAAGATTAAAAGTTGGCCAACGTTTGGATTGTGAGACAAGAGATCCAAAACCTGAACTTTCCAGCCCCTGAAACACTAACTGTCACAGGAAAAATACATAGGGGACAAATGTTTGTGAAGTGTCTCTCATCAGCAACGTCTATATCTGGAACAGTATAGTTTATCAACTTGAAACACTATCTTTCCAATTTCTATGTTCTTCATCAAAATTCTTTCAAACGGCTGCATTAAGAGTTCATACTGGCCGGGTGTGGTGGCTCACACCTGTAATCCCAGCACTTTGGGAGGACAAGGTGGGAGGATTGCTTGAGATCAGGAGTTTGAGACCAGCCTGGGCAACATGGTGAAACTTCATCTTTACAAAAAATACAAAAATTAGCTGGGCCTGGTGGCGCACCCCTATAGTCCCAGATACTTGGGAGGCAGAGGTGGGAGGATCACTTGAGCCTGGGAGGTGGAGTTTGCAGTGAGTGGAGATTGCACTACTGCACTCTAGCCTAGGCGACAGAGCCAGACCCTGCTTCCAAAAAAAAAAAAAAAACAACCAAACAAACAAAAAAACAGTTCATACTGTAGCTGTGCCATAATTTACCATTTTCCTGGTGTGTTGAGTATTTTGCTGGGTGTGTGCCATTTGGACTTTATTTTTATACATCATTTATAGTTTTGGAGAAGTAGGAGTTCAATAGACAGTTATTGACCAAGTCACCAACCCCCGAAGACAGTTGAGAGGAGTTGCTTAAGGGTTTTCTCTCTTCTCTATCTCAGCAGACACCCTAAACCTCTCAGAGTTTCAGGGGTATAATTAGAATCTTTTGAAGCTGACATGGACGTTAATTCTTCATTAATAAAGGGATAAGCCGTCTAATGAGGTACCAACTCTCCTTGGAGAATTATTCATTTGCTTGATTTTCTCTCCTCTTTCTCCAACCCCCATGCTGATGGTCTGTTAGATTAACAAAACTAGTTTCATCCAGTTTTTTTGTAAGCATTTTCTCTCTGAAAGACAAGGAAGTTGTCTTAATCCATTCAGTCTGCTATAACAAAATACCATAAACTGGGTGATTTATAAACAACAAAATTTATTTCTCACAGTTGTGGAGGTTTGAATTCAAGGCAGATTTGGTGTCTGGTAAGGGCTGGCTTCCTGGTTCATGGATGGCCATCTTGTGACTGTAACCTCACGTGGGGGAAGCAGCTAATGAGCTAGTGGGACCTCTTTTATAAGGGCATTAATCCCTTCATAAGGGCTCTGCCCCCATGAACTAATCATCTCTCAAAGGCCCACATTTAATATCATCACCTTGAAGGTTAGAATTGCAACATATGAATTTTGGGAGTGGGGACAGAAACGTTCATTGCATTGCAGAAGGTATACGTATTAGTTACCTATTGCTACATAATAAATTACCCCCAAATTTAGCAGATTAAAACAACAAACTTGTATTATTTCACACATTTCTGAGAGTCAAGAATCCAGGGGTGGCTTAGCTGAGTGGTTCTGAGTGTCTTTCATGAGGCTATAGTCAAGCTATTGGCTGGAGCTGCAGTCATCTCAAGGCTTGACTGGGGCTGGGGAATCAGCTTCCAGGCTCACACACATAGTTGTTGGCAGGCATGGTTTGTTCACTGCCTGTTGACTGGAGCCTTCAGTTCCTCAACAGGTAGTTCTCTCCATAAGACTGCTTAGCACATGGCAGCTTGCCTCCCTGAGAGCAAGTGATCTAGGTTGGGAGTGGAAGCGGGGAGAGCACACAAGACAGAGCTGCAATCTTTTATAACCTACTCTTGGAAAAGTGACATACCAGCTTTTCTGCTACATGTTTTTGGTCACACAGACCAAGACTGGTACAATGTGAGAAAGGACTACCCACGGCTGTGAATACCTAGAGGAGGAATCATTGAAGGAGATCTTGGAAGCTGGCTATCACAGCATCCAGTCAAGCCCTATTGCCTCTACAACCCACTCTTATCTCCTGAGGATCCGTAGAAACAGGGAAACACAATTTCACACTTAAACAATGAGCTTCCCGCTTAGTCACTCTGGGAACTGTAAACTTACCCATGGTTTGTTAAGTCCTGTGTGGTTTGTAGAGGCATATGTTGGAGGGAGTGGAAACTTCTTTGTTCTCTCAATGATATTTAATTAGCATTTTGCCACATTTTCTGTTATGTTTGCCTGGTCTTCATAATAGGTCTTCATTTCCCCATTGAAGTAACTAACTTTATATAAAATTCCACCAGCTTTCTATTTATAACATTACTGGTGCTTTTTACATTAAATGCTTTTTTCCCTGATGGTTGCCAACGTAATTATGATACCTTTTCATAGAGTCTTTGTGTTACTTTGGGCTTAAATTCACATATTTCAGCATGTATTAGAAAAGACATACACATATGTATTAATTCATTCTCATGATGCTATAAAGAAATACCTGAGACTGGGTAATTTATAAGGAAAAAAGATTTAGGCCAGGCACGGTGGTTCATGCCTGTAATCCTAGCACTTTGGGAAGCCAAGGCAGGCAGATTCCTTGAGGCCAAGAGTTTGAGACCAGCCTGGCCAACATGGCAAAACCCCATATGTACTAAAAATATAAAAATTAGCCAGGCATGGTGGCGTGAGCCTGTGGTCCCAGTTACTCTGAGACTGGGAGGTGGAAGTTGCAATGAGCCAAGGTTGCCCCACTGCATTCCAGGCTGGGCGACAGAGTGAGACTCTGTCTCAAAAAAAAAAAAAGAAAAAAGTTTAATTGGCTCATGATTCCTGCAGGCTGAACAAGAAGCGTAGCTCCTTCTGCTTCTAGGGAAGCCTCAGGAAACTTACAATCACGGTGGAAGGCAACGGGGGAGCAGTACTTCACATGGCCAAAGAAGGAACAAGAGGCTAGGGAGAGGTGCCACACACTTTTTTTTTTCCTAATTATTTTTATTTATTATTTTCTTTCTTTTTTTCTTTTTCTTCTTTTTTTTTTTTCCGAGATGGAGTCTCGCTCTGTTGCATAGGCTGGAGTGCAGTGGCACAATCTCGGCTCACTGCAACCTCCGCTTCCTGGGTTCAAGCGATTCTCCTGCCTCAGCCTCTTGAGTAGCTGGGACTGCAGGCACTTGCCACCATGCCCTGCTGATTTTTGTATTTTTAGTAGAGACGGGGTTTCACCATATTGACCAGGTTAGTCTCAAACTCCTAACCTTGTAATCTGCCCCACTTTGGCCTCCCAAAGTGCTAGGATTACATGCATGAACCACTGCAGCCGGCCTACTTATTATTTTTTCTTATACTTATTTCAGATTCTCAAGTGTCACATACCTTTAAACAACCAGATCTCACAATAACTCACTCACTCACTATCATGAGAACAGCACTGGGGGGATGGTGCCAACCCATTCATGAGAACTATGCCCACATGATCCAGTCACCTCCCACCAGGCCGCACCTCCAATATGGGGGATTATAATTCAACATGAAATTTGGTGGGGACACAGATCCAAACCGTATCAGCAAACTATCGTGGGCATTTCAGTGAATATTAGAATACAGGCCGGTCACAGTGGCTCATGCCTATAATCCCAGCACTTTGGGAGGCTGAGGTGGGAGGATCCTTTGAGCCTAGGGGTTTGAGACCAGCTTGGGCAACATGGTGAAATTCTGTCTCTACAGAAAAATACAAAAATTAGCCCTGTATGGTGGCACACATCTGCAGTCCCAGCTGCTCTGGAGGCTGAGGTGGGAGATTGCTTGAGCCCGGGAGATGGAGGTTGCAGTGAGCTGTGCTCATGTCACTGCACTCCAGTCGGGGTGACACAGCAAGATCCTGTCTCAAAATTAATAAATAAATAAAAAATAAAAAAAGAATGCAGAGCTATATATATAATTTATTCTTAAATTCACTTATGTTTAAATAACAGCTGCTATTAGCTAACTCACAATGTAAATTAAAAATCTGGCCGGGCACGATGGCTCACACCTGTAATCCCAGCACTTTGGGAGGCCGAGGCAGGCGGATAACGAGGTCAGGAGATTGAGACCATCCTGGTTAACACGGTGAAACCCCGACTCTACTAAAAATACAAAAAAAATTAGCCGGGCGTGATGGTGGGTGCCTGTAGTCACAGCTACTGGGGAGGCTGTGGCAGGAGAATGTCATGAACCTGGGAGGCAGAGCTTGCAGTGAGCTGAGATCGCGCCACTGCACTCCAGCCTGGGCAACAGAGTGAGACTCTGTCTCAAAAAAAAAAAAAAAAAAAAAAAAAAAATCTGGATAAGAATCATTTACAACCAATATTCTACAAAAAGTGATGTAAAATCCTGAAAAAAAAGAAAAAAAACCACTTCTGTTTCCACATTGTAGTATATGGTCCTAGGCATTCTGTTTCTCAATAAAGGATACAAATGCCCAATGAAGGATATTATCTGTGATGTTAATGATGCAGTCTTGGGTAATTACTCTTTCCAATTAAAAAAGAACTATACAAGGCCAGTCATGATGGCTCATTCCTGTAATCCCAGCACTTTAGGAGGCCAAGGCAGGTGGATCACCTGATGTCAGGAGTTCAAGACAAGCCTGGCCAACATGGTGAAAACCTGTCTCTACTCAAAATACAAAAAATTAGCCAGGCATGGTGGTGGGCACCTGTAATCCCAGCTACTTGAGAGACTGAGGCAGGAGAATTGCTTGAATCCAGGAGGCAGAGATTGCGGTGGGCTGAGATCGTGCCATTGCACTCCAACCTGGGCAACAAGAGTGAAACTCCATCTCAAAAAAGAAATAATAGGCTGGGCGCGGTGGCTCAAGCCTGTAATCCCAGCACTTTGGGAGGCCGAGACGGGTGGATCACGAGGTCAGGAGATCAAGACCATCCTGGCTAACACGGTGAAACCCCGTATCTACTAAAAAATACAAAAAACTAGCCGGGCGAGGTAGTGGGCGCCTGTAGTCCCAGCTACTCGGGAGGCTGAGGCAAGAGAATGGCGTAAACCCGGGAGGCGGAGCTTGCAGTGAGCTGAGATCCAGCCACTGCACTCCAGCCTGGGCGACAGAGCGAGACTCCATCTCAAAAATTAAATAAATAAATAAGTAATAAAGTAAAAAAGAACTATACATAAAAGTAATTTCATTTGATATATGGTTTAGTTTGCCCATCTTTTCCTCACCAATATTTTTGCACAATTTGAGTACTATTGCAGACTCTTTAAGGAAATACACCTACTGTTGCAGGACTCAAGAGATTCCTTTCTCCACCTTTATGCAGACGGTGAAATTACTTCTGATAATCGTTTGAAACCGTGAGCTGTGTCCTAGGTCTGGAGTTATGCCTTCTAGCTAGAAATGTGTCACTTTCCGCACCTGGCACACTTACCGACTTTTAACCTTTCTTCTGCTACTTCATTTCTACTGTCCCCATTCACATTGTGTCCTTGCCCCTCTGTGCCACCAAGTCATCCAGGTAGGGACGCTTGCTGGGCTTTTGCTCTAGCCTCTTTCACCTTCCATATTCAGTCATCAGCAGGCCCCGCTTCGGCTTACCCATTCCTATCTCCAATAATCAGAGTCTAAGCCAGCTCTTCATTTCCTCTTCCCATAGCCCCGTTGTAATGCACCTTCCTGCGTACAGTGTTCTCGCTGTATCATGTTCCTCCAGCTCCACACTTATCTGACCCCTAAAGATGGCCACTGCTGACACAGTTTATGCCTATCGTTCAGCCATTACAGTGTTCATGTCCTCACTTATGATGGTGGACACACAGCTTGGCACTGTGCTTCTTGTATGTCCTCTCCCATAGACTCAATTCTAGTTTCTTCAAAGTAAGAAGCATTAGGGTAATAATAGTGGCCAAAGACTGTGGCAGATGCTTTACAGATACCAGTGACTCTCAATCTGGGGTGATTTTGTCTCCCAGGGGAAATTTGGCAATGTCAGGAGATGGTTTTGATCGTCATAACTGGAGGGGGTGCTACTGGCATCTAGTGGGTAGAGGGCAGGAATACTGCTTAACATTCTACAATCCACAGGACAGTCTCCACAACAAAACATTCTCCAACTCAAAATGTCAATAGTTCCAAAGTTGAGACACCCTGATTATATGCTCATTTAGTTTGTTGTTGTTGTTGAGATGGAGTCTTGCTCTGTCACCCAGGCTGGAGTGCAGTGGCTCAGTCTTGGCTCACTGCAACCTCTGCCTACAGGATTCAAGCAATTCTCCTGCCTCAGCCTCCCCAGTAGCTAAGATTACAGGCGTGTGCCACCACACCTGGTTAATTTTTGTATTTTTAGTAGAGACAGGGCTTCACCATGTTGGTCGGACTGGTCTCGAACTCCTGACCTCATGATCCACCAGCCTCGGCCTCTCAAAGTGCTGGGATTACAGGTATGAGCCACCGTGCCGCGCCCAGCCTTCTTCTTCTTCTTTTTTTTTTTTTTTTTTTTTTTTTTTTTGAGACGGAATCTCGTCTCGCTCTGTTGCCCAAGCTGCTGTTGCAGTGGCATGATCTCGGCTCACTGCAACTTCTGCTTCCCTGGTTCAAGCCATTCTCCTGACAGCCTCCCGAGTAGTTGGGACCACAGGCATGCACCACCACGCTCGTCTAATTTTTGTGTTTTTGGTAGAGATGGGGTTTCACCATGTTAGCCAGGCTGGTCTTAAACTCCTGACCTCAAACAATCTGCCCGCCTCGGCCTCCCAAAGTACCGGGATTACAGGCGTGAGCTACCGTGATCGGTCTTATTTAGTCTTTATAAAAGCCCCACAAGGATTCTAATAACCTCCTTTTCCAGATAAAGAGGCTGTTGCTTTCCTCAGTATCCTTTTCCAGAAAACTGAGACTGTTATTTTCCCTAGCTCCTGGGTGGAACTAGTACTTGCATCCAAGACTGCCTAGAGAGTCTACTCTTTTTTCCACCACCTCCATCTTGGTGGAAGTGTCTGCTGACTGCCAATCAGGAGCAGCTAGGGTAGGACTGAGGCTGCTGCATGCCTGTGTTTTTCAAACTGCAGCTTCTGATTTATTCGTGGGTTGTGCATGAAATTAGTGGTGGTCTGTGACCAGCAAAAATAGCAACAGGCACAGCAATCGTAATAATACAAGATAAGAAAGACTAGAAAACATATAGAAGTATCGTTTGGTAAAACTTTAGTTTCAGATATATGTGTGGTAGAGTATATGTTCTATGTTAATGTAAAATAAATTTATTTTATTTGAGAGTGAGTCTCACTCTGTGGTCCACGCTGGAGTGCAATGGTGCCATCTTGGCTTACTGCAACCTCTGCCTCCTGGGTTCAAGTGATCCTCCCACTTCAGCCTGCTGAGCAGCTGGGATTACAGGCGCACGCCACCATGCCCGGTTAATTTTTGTGTTATAGTAGAGACAGGGTTTTGCCTTGTTGCCCAGGCTGGTCTTGAACTCCTGGGCTCAAGCAATCCACCTGCCTCGACCTCCCAAAGTGCTGGGATTACAGGTGTGAGCCAACGCACCTGGCCAGCAGAATTTATTTCTTCTTAATATTTGCCATCAAAATGTTTGGTAAACGTGTTCTATATAGTTGCTAAGTTGGGAGTATAATCTACTAAGAAACCCTTACTCCAATCCCTGAGGATAGATGATTTTTTGTACCTTGAATCCAACTTGATCCAACTCATGGGAGATAGGAAGGAAACGGTGAAACTGGGTTAATTATGTACTGGAGACGTCATCTCCCCAGAAATTATATTTACTAAGCATCTGCTCTACTTGGGTCTATTCTAGGCAGCAAAGATACAGTAGAGAACAAAACAGTGAAGCTCTATTGGAGTTTACATTCCAGTGGGGGCTGGCAGGCAACAGTCAGGTAGATGGAGAAAAGAAAGTATCCACCTAATAAAGACTGCAGTCACTTTCAGAGTTGCGATCTGCGTAGACACCTCCTCACCTGACACCCAGTCACCCCATTCACAGGCTGCATCCTGGTTTCTTTCTTTTTTTGTGTGTGAGACAGTCTCCCTCTGTCACCCAGGCTGGAGTTGAGTGGCATTAATCTCAGCTCACTTTAACCTCCGCCTCCCAGGTTCTAGCAATTCTCCTGCCTCAGCCTCCCAAGTAGCTAGGATTAAAGGCACCTGCCACCATGCCTGGCTAATTTTTGTGTTTTCAGTAGAGATGGGGCTTCGTCATGTTGGCCATGCTGGTCTCAAACTCCTAGCCTCAAGTGATCCACCCGCCTTGGCCTCCGAAAGTGCTGGGATTACAGACATGAGCCACCGTGTCCGGCCTGCATCTTGGTTTCTGATGACTAAAATTCATATCTCCCTCCAGAATCAGTGCAGTGATCAACCTCAGCAAGCACAGAATTTAGAGAAAGGAAAAATTAAGAAAAGAAAGGGCGTGAGAATGATTGGGATACCGGATAATGCAATCCCGAAACTACTTGAGCTTTAAAAATACTATTAATATGCTCCAGAAATGCCATGAAGAAATAAGAATGTCATGGGGCTTTTAGCCATTTAGTCAAAAATATTATACATTTAAACAATTTTCCCTGCCTTCCAATTTCTTTTATTGAAGAGTGGATTTTTAAAAAATAGCTTTTTTGGAGTCCATCTCGTTTTTATAGATGATGACTCTACTTGAACAATGGATTCTGTATGTAGGAGCAAGAGGTTTATGAATTATTGATATGAAGTCAATAAATAATCAGACTAGTGCTTCTTTATTGCTGTGGTATAGTAATACTGTATGATACAGATAAACCATCCTATTAGAGATATTTCTACTTTTATGAGATGTCATATACACATATTAACTGCATCTGTCTGGGACTGGAAGTGTCTGGTTTGTGAAATTAGTTGAATTTTTGGTGAATGGCAGGTAAGGACATTGCAAAGAATGAACCTGTGAGCTTAGGTGAAAATGGCCCTTAAGGTCTGGGAGCACATAGATGTATGGGGTACTTAGATAAGTGACTGGTTGAATTTTTTTTCTTTTTTCTTTTTTTTTTTTTTTTTGAGATGGAGTCTCACCCTGTCACCTAGACTGGAGTGCAATGGTACGATCTTGGCTCACTGCAACCTCCGCTTCCTGGATTCAAGCAATTCTCCCACCTCAGCCTCCTGAGTAGCTGGGACTACAGGCACCCACCATCATGCCCGGCTCATTTCTGTATTTTTAGAAGAGACGGGGTTTCTCCATGTTGGCCAGGTTGGTCTTGAACTCCTGACCTCAGGTAATTCAGCCACCTCAACCTCCCAGAGTGCTGGGATTACAGGTGTGAACCACTGTGCCTGGCCAACTGGTTGAGATTTTATTCATATCCTCATAGAATGGTTAATATAAACTAGCTGCATGTATGCTAGGCACAGAGGCTAAAACAGTGAACAAAACATAGTGCCTGCTCCTAGGAGCTTGTCATGGCAAGTCAGGCCAATTAGCTAGCAATCACAATACCACAATGGAAGAGGTGGTGGGGTAGAGACAGAAGCTCATGGGAGGAGGCCTAACTCATAAACTTCTTTTGGGGGAAAAATGTAAGTTAGCAGGTAGAGGGTAATTGAAAGCAGGAGGAGGTTGGTAAGAAATGGAAGGGGGAGGTAAAAGAGAGATCATAGTATGGCAGGGCATGTCGAAGGACTGTGCATGAGCATTCTGAGGGGCACCAGGAAAACTTCAGCCCACCAGAACGCCTGTAATTCCAACAGTGAAACTTTGTGTTTGAGCATCATTTTTAGGACACTGTTAGAGTGCACATATATTGAAAGGATGGGGAAGGAAGGAGGGCAAAGTAATTTCTTAGCTTACCGATTTCACCTTGGAAAGCAGAATCCATGGTTGTGAGGGGTGGGAAACAGGACAGGTAGGTTTAAAAAATACTGCAGAAGGCTGGGCATGGTGGCTCACGCCTATAATCCCAGCACTTTGGGAGGCCGAGGCAGGCAGATCATGAGGTCAGGAGTTTGAGACCAGCCTGGCCAACATGGTGAAACCCTGTCTCTACAAAAAATACAAAACTTAGCCAGGAATGGTGGCAGATGTATGTAAATCCAGCTACTCGGGAGGCTGAGGCACAAGAATCACTTGAACCCAGGAGGTGGAGGTTACAGTGAGCCAAGATCATGCCCCTGCACTCCAGCCTGGGCAACAAAGTGAGACTCCGTCTCCAAAAAAAATAAAATAAAATAAAATAAAAAATGAAAACTGAAGAAAAGACCTAAATTAGGTCTTTAGTTTTAAGTCAATTTTTTTGTGATGAATTAATTATTTGAGAATATGTTGCAATTTTGGACCGTTTGCCTTGAAATTTCTCCTGCAAAGTATTGCATTAAATTCATGGAGCCTCTTGCATCAGGTTAAGAACTTCTGTTTTGAAGTAAAGGTGTGGACAGTCTCCAGTGAAATGCCACGCGAGGAGACTCTAGACAGCTGTAGGGAAAACACAGAGGGGAAAGGAAATCTCTGGAAGAGAGGAGGAACTAAAAAAGAAATTCCACAATTTTTCAGTGATTGGCCCTGGAAGGTAATGGTCCATACTATGATAAAAAGTAGGTATGCCGTTGTGAATATTGCTGCAATGAACATACACAAAGACATGGAATCAACCTAATGCTCGTCAATGATAGGCTGGATAAAGAAAATGTGGTACAGATACACCATGAAATACTATGCAGCCATAAAAAGGAATAAAATCGGCCGGGCGCGGTGGCTCAAGCCTGTAATCCCAGCACTTTGGGAGGCCGAGACGGGCGGATCACGAGGTCAGGAGATCGAGACCATCCTGGCTAACACGGTGAAACCCCGTCTCTACTAAAAAAAAAATACAAAAAAGTAGCCGGGCGAGGTGGCGGGCGCCTGTAGTCCCAGCTACTCCGGAGGCTGAGGCAGGAGAATGGCGTAAACCCGGGAGGCGGAGCTTGCAGTGAGCTGAGATTCGGCCACTGCAGTCCAGCCCGGGCTACAGAGCAAGACTCCGTTTCAAAAAAAAAAAAAAAAAAAAAAAAGGAATAAAATCTTGTCCTTTGCAGGGACATGGATGGAGTTGGAAGCCACACTAACTCAGCAGACTAATTCAGGAACACAAAACCAAACACCCACTTATAAGGGTGAGCTGAATGATGAGAACACATGGACACATGGGGGGAACAACACAACATTGGGGCCTGTTGAAGGAAAAGCATCAAGAAGAATAGCTAATAGTTGCTGGGCTTAATATGTAGGTGATGGGATGATCTGTGCAGCAAACCACCATGGTACATGTTTCCCTATGTAACAAACCTGCACATCCTGCACATGTACCCTTGAACTTAAAAGTTGAAGGAAAAAAAAAGAACAAAACCAAAAAAGTAGGTATGCCATGTTGTAGAGACAGGGGGGAGGTCTCACCATGTTGCCCAGGCTGAGAACTCCTAGACTCAAGTGAGCTGCCCACCTCCTCCTCCCAAAGTGCTAGGATTACAGGTATGAGCCACCACACCCAGCCAGGTAGAGATTGTTTTAGAGGAAAGGTTTACCTACACACCTTAATCCTGTGGAACAGTGGTCCCCAACCTTTTTGGCATCAGGGACTAGTTTCATGGAAGACAATTTTTCCATGGACATGGAGTTAGGAGACAGGGAAAAAGGTTTTGGGATGAAACTGTTCATCAGTTCATCAGATCATCAGGCATAAGATTCTCATAAGGAGCTCACACCTAGATCCCTAGCATGTTCATTTCTCAATAGGGTTCTTGATCCCGTGAGAAGCTAATGCTGCTGCTGATCTGACAGGAGGCAGAGCTCAGGCGGTAATGCTGGCTCCCCTGCTGCTCACCTCCTGCTGTGCAGTCCAGTTCATAACAGGCCACAGACTGGTACCAGTGCGAGGCCCTAGGTTCGGTGGTGGAGGGGTCCCCTGCTATGGAATAATGTCAAACTGTAGTTTTCAGGTTAAATCAGCCCTCTGCCTATTTCTATATGACCAGCTGCCTGTTTTATAGTGATGCAAAAACTAAGAAGGATCTTTAAATGTTTAAGTGGCTGAAAAATATAAACAACAGAATAATATTCCATGACACATGAAAATTACATGAAATTCCAATTTCAGTGTCAGTAAAGTTTTATTAGAACACAGCCATGCTCATTCATCTGTTGTGCTTTTGTGCTAGTGGCAGAGTTGGTAGTTACAACAGAAAACATAATTCTCATGGAAACCTAAAATATCACCATGTGGTCCTTTACAGAAAAAGTTTGCCAACCTCTGTGTTAGGATAAAGCTAGTAGGCATCAAAAGACCTAAGTGATAGTGTGAGTTATTTGGGGCTAATATCAAAGAAATAACTATTTTCATAAAAATAGATCATTTCTTATACATCACTTAGAGGAGAGAAAAATTTTTAAAAAGATCTCACCTACAGTATGATATATATATTAATCCTTAGGAAGCCAGACTGAGCAACATAGCAAGACCTCTTCTCTACAAAAAATGAAAAATAAAAAAAAATTAGCTGGTGTATTAGGGTTCTCTAGAGGGACAGAACTAATGGAATACATATAAATTACTAAAATATATATAAATATATATAAATTACCATTTTTTATATATATATATATATGGGAATCTATTGAGTATTAACTCACACGATCACAAGGTCCCACAATAGGCCATCTGCAGGCTGAGGAGCAAGGAGAGCCAGTCTGAATCCCAAAGCTGAAGAACTTGGAGTCTGATGTTCGAGGGCAGGAAGCATCCAGCATGAGAGAAAGATGTAGGCTGGGGGCTAGGCCAGTCTCTCTTTTCACATTTTTCTGCCTGCTTTATATTCTAGCTGTGCTGGCAGCTGATTAGATTGTGCCCACCCAGATTAAGGGTGGGTCTGCCTTTCTCAGCCCACTGACTCAAATATTAATGTCCTTTGGCAACACCCTCACAGACACACCCAGGATCAATACTTGGTATCCTTCAATCCAATCAATTTGACACTCAGTATTAACCATCAAAGCTGGGCATGGTGGCATGCTCCTGTAATCCTAGCTACTCAGGAGGCTAAGGTGGGAGGACCACTTGAGCCCAGGAATTCAAGGTTACAGTGAGCTACAATGTCACCGCTGCACTCTAGCCTAAGTGGCACAGAAAGACCCTATTTTAAAAAAGAAGAAAGAGAGAGAGAGAGAGAAAGCAAGCAAGCAAGAAAGAAATATTCTTAGGAAGCATATCACTAAAGCTAAGACAATTTAAAGTATGTCATAAGTCTGCACATAAATTATTAATCTAGGGTGATACCTTATTTAAAGTATAGGAGACAAATGATATGAAAATTGAGATATAATTTTATATTTTTCCCATCCTATCTTTTACACCCTTAGTGTAATTGTCTGTTCACTGGTGAGGACGTATAGCCATTCTGCTATACAACCAGGGTAGTTATTTATTTAAGCATCTTTAGTATCTTGTATGCTACAAATGAAAGCACTGTGATGATTACATAAGGTTTTGTTTTTCTCCTAGTATTTAGTTGACCAGTATAGTCCAAGAGTCCTTTCTATGAGCATAAAATGTGAGGCTTTTCAGAAAAACTTCTGTCCAACTCTAAAGACTCTTTTTTTTTTTTTCTGATACAGGGTCTTGCTGTGCCGCCCAGGCTGGAGTGCACTGGTGCAATCTCAGCTCACTGCAGCCTCGACCTCTGAGTTCAAGTGATCCTCCCATCTTGGCCTCCCAATGTGTTGGAATTACAGGCATGAGCCACTGATTTACAATCTTCTAATAAGAGTCTTTATCTTAAAGATATTTGTTTCCTGTGTTTGAGAATTAAAATACTGGCTTTTTACTGAATAAAAACAAGTTGGCAATAATAGTTAAATTGACATGGTAGGAGAAATTATTCTAAAAACCCACCAGCTCTTTAGTAATTTATTTTAGAAGTTTTCACTTGGGTTACCTTACAGATTTCTCTGCATTTTTATTTTGGAATTTAGTAAGTATGCTTTATTTTCTGGGGGGCAGGGACAAACCGATAAGAATCAACCAGTAAGCAAATAGTAAAAAAAAAAAAAGAAAAGAAAAGAAAAAAAGTTATAACTGCTTTCTATCAAAAAGTTGAAGAGTCAGCCAAAGTTCAGAAATTGTTTGGAAGGTACATTTCATCCTGATTAGTTTCTCTTGACTGACACTTGGGTTTCTAGTCTGTAGGAAATCACTGCAACCCCAGTAGGATCAGAACAATGTATGGGGGACCCCCAAAAGACTTAACATGGAAGTCGTAGTAATGAATCCCAGGGGCCAATAGCTGAGGATGTGGCAGAATATGAAACAAAATTCAGAGTCTGCTGGTCAGTACTTACACATTGCATCTGGGTTCTGTGGTATAAGCCATCACACAGCACAAAATACATTTCCCCAATAGTCTTGCCTTGTCCTTTCTTTTCTTTTCTCTATTCTTTTCTTACTTTTTCTTTTTGAGATGAGTGTGATATGGTTTGGCTGTGTCCCCATACAAATTTCATATTGAATTGTTGCTCCCATAATCCTCACATGTCATGGGAGGGACCCAACAGGAGGTAATTGAATCATGAGGGTGGGTTTTTCCATGCTGTTCTCGTGATAGTGAGTAAGTCTCATGAGATCTGATGGTTTATAAAGGGTAGTTCCTCTGCATGTGCTCTCTTGCCTGTCACCATGTAAGGTAAGCCTTTACTCCTCCTTCACCTTCTGCTATGACAGAGAGACCTCCCCAGCCACGTGGAACTGTGAGTCCATTAAACCTCTTTTTCTTTATAAATTACCCAGTCTCAGGTATGTTTTTATTAGCAGCGTGAGAATGTACTAATACAGGGTGTCACTATGTTGCCCAGGCTGGTCTCCAACTCCTGGGCTCAAGGGATCCTCCTGCATCAGCCTCTTAAATAGCTGGGATTACAGGCACACACCACCATGCTTGGCTAATTTCCCTACTAGCTGACTAGGAAATCTACCTGTAAGAAGCACCAGCCCAGCTTTGTGGGTGTACAGGGCATTCCAGGATTCAGGCGTTTACCCAGTTCAGGCCATTGTATACCAACACTTTCATAATTTCCCTGTTAACACTGTAAGATGTATAATATGACTTTTTAAATTGATGTCACACCATAGAAGTGTGAGCAAAGGAAGACATGAAGGTAAAAGTAGGAGAGAAAGTTTCGAGGTGACAGAAAATGATGGCATGATCAAATCAAAGAGTCTATGAAGGAGATAATTAAGAAGCATGACATTTTTAAAATTTAGTTTAATTTTATTTTTTAATTCCCCCAGCTTTATAAAGGCGTAAGTGACAAGAAGTGTATACATTTACAATGTTCAATGTGATTTTTTTTTTTTTTTTTTTGAGACAGGGTCTCACTCTGTCACCCAGGCTAGACTGCAGTGGTTGCAGCCTTGACCCCCCAGACTCAATAAATTTTCCCACCCCGGTCTCCCAAGTAGCTGAGACTACAGGCATGCACCAACATGCCTGGCTAATTTTTTTGTATTTTTTGTAGAGACAGGGTCTTACCATGTTGGCCAGGCTGGTCTTGAACTCCTAGGCTCAGGCTATCTACCCACCTGGGCCTCCCAGATTGCTGGGATCACAAGCGTGAGGCCTCAGTGTAATGTTTTGATATAACCACCTTACCCCCATTCTACTCTCTGCTTTTACTTTTTTTTTTCTTTACAGACAGAGTCTTGCTATGTTGCCCAGGCTGGAGTGCAGTGGCCATAGGGCACTATAGCCCCAAAATCCTGGGTTCAAGTGACCCTCTTGCCTCAGCCTCTCGAGTACTGGGATTACAGGCACATGCCATCGCACCCAGCTCTACTCTTTGCTTCTACAAGGTCAACCTTTGCAGATTCCACATATAAGTGAGACATGCAGTATTTATCTTTCTGTGCCTGGCTTTTTTCACTTAGCATAATGTCCTCCAGGTTTATCCATGTTGTCACGAATGATGGCATTTCCATCTTTTAAAGGCTGAAGAATATTCCATTGCATGTGTGTGTATGTATATAGATATATTTTCTTTGCCCATTCATCTGACAGACACTTAGGTTGATTTCATATCTTGGTTATTGTGAATAATCCTGCAATAAACATGGGAGTGCAGATATCTCTTCAACACACTGACTTCATTTCCTTTACATATATATATCCAGAAATAGGATTGCTGGATCATATGGTCATTTTATTTTTAGTTTTCTGAGGAACTACCATTCTGTTTTCCATAATAGCTGTACTGACTTACACTCCCACCAACAGTATGCAAGGCTTTCTTTTTCTCCACATCCTTGCCAACACTAGTATCTTTTGTTTTTGTGCTAATAGCCATTGTTAACAAGTATGCAGTGATAGCTGATTATGGCTTTAATTTGCATTTCCCTGATGAATAATGATGTTAAGCTTTTTTTTTTTTTGAGATGGAGTCTCCCTCTGTCGCCCAGGCTGGAGTGCAGTGGCCGGATCTCAGCTCACTGCAAGCTCCGCCTCCCAGGTTCATGCCATTCTCCTGCCTCAACCTCCCGAGTAGCTGGGACTACAGGCGCCCGCCACCTCGCCTGGCTTGTTTTTTGTATTTTTTAGTAGAGACGAGGTTTCACCGTGTTAGCCAGGATGGTCTCGATCTCCTGACCTTGTGATCCGCCCGCCTCAGCCTCCCAAAGTGCTGGAATTACAGGCTTGAGCCACCACGCCCAGCCGCAATGTTAAGCATTTTATTATATAACTCTTGTCTCTTTGGTATGGGAGAAAATATTTGCAAACCATACATCTGAATAAGGGGTTAATATCCAAAATACAGAAGAAACTCAAAACAACTCAATAGCAAGAAAAATAATAACCAGATTAAAAAATGATTTTTAAAAGTATTTTTTCAGCTCACTGCTTTCTCATACTGCAACTTTTTCTTTTGTTTTGTTTTGTTTTGTTTTCTTTTTTTTTGAGATGGAATCTCCCTCTGTTGCCTACGCTGGAGGACAGTGGTGCGATCTCAGCTCACTGCAACCTCCGCCTTTCAGGTTCAAGCGATTCTCTTGCCTCAGCCTCCAGAGTAGTTGGGATTACAGGTACAGACCACTATGCCAGGCTAATTTTTTTGTATTTGCATTTGCATTTTTATTTTATTTTATTTTTTGGAGATGGAGTTTTGCTCTTGTTGCCCAGGCTAGAGTGCAATGGCACAATCTCGGCTCACCGCAACCTCCGCCTCCTGGGTTCAAGCAAGTCTCCTGTCTCGGCCTCCTGAGTAGCTGGGAGTACAGGCATATGCCACCACGCACAGCTAATTTTGTATTTTTTTAGTGGAGATGGGGTTTCTCCTTGTTGGTCAGGCTGGTCTCGAACTCCTAACCTCAGGTGATCCACCCACCTCGGACTCCCAAAGTGCTGGGATTACAGGCATGAGCCACCGCGCCCAGCCTTGTATTTTTAATAAAGATGGGATTTCTCCATGTTGGCCAGGCTGGTCTCGAACTTCTGACCTTAGGTGTTCCACCCTCCCTGGCCTCCCAAAGTGCTGGGATTCCAGGCGTGAGCCACCACACCCAGCCAGCTTTTTCTTTAAGCATTGAATTATTGAAATATAATTCACATGCCATACTATTTACCCATTTATAATGTACAATTAAATATCTTAGTATAAAGCTTGTGCAACCAGAGGCATGACTCATATGTGGCATGCTCTTTTATTTTGGCTGGCTGAACAAGGTGTCCCAATTGCATATGTCTGCTTTACTCACTCCTGTATTTCAATCCAGTTTGATTGAGTGTTCTCACCAGCGTCCATGTTAAAATGTAAATGCCACCAGGAAAAGAAATATGTCTGTGTAGAACAGACTTGGGTCCAACACCTAGTACAGTACCAGCTCAGTACAGAGCGAATGGTACTATTGTTTCATAATAATAGTACCATTTTAAATTTAAGCCTGCTTGTTTAAAGAATACTAATTTTCATCATGGATTTAATTCATCCTTGAAAATGACCATGTACTCAAAATCCCTGAGCTCTTCTCACTTCCCCTTGTTCTTCCCTCTTTTCTTATAGCAAAATGATAGGGTATGGGACCATATTAGTCCACTGTTCTGCTCCCGAAGAAAAATATGCTTTTAGTTAGATAAATGAGAAGTAATAGAAGGAGAAATTATTAACAGTATAGAAGACAATGATCCAGCATGGCCAACAAGGGGAAACCCCAGCTCTACTAAAAATACAAAAATTAGTGGGGTGTGGTGGCTTGCGCCTGTAATCCCAGCTACTCCGGAGGCTGAGGTGGGAGAATTGCTGGAACCTGAGAGGCAGAAGTTGCAGTGAGCCAACATCGCGCCACTGCACTCCAGCCTGGGCAACAGAGCGACACTCTGTCTCAAAAAAAAAAAAAAAAAAAAAAAAAAGACAATGATAAACACAAGGAAGGCCATTGTAGATTATGTGGGGTCAATTAAAGCAGGCTTCGTCATTTAGAGAGGGGAAAAAAAAGTAGTGTTCATTCCTAGGACTATCTTATTAATCCAGGCATTCAGGCACTTGACTATAGCACTTTTTTTTTTTTTTTTGAAACGGAGTCTGCCTCTATCACTCAGGCTAAAGTGCAATGGTGCAATCTCGGCTCACTGTAGCCTCTGCATCCCAGGTTCAAGCGATTCTCTTGCCTCAGCCTCCCGAGTAGCTGTGATTACAGGCACCCGCCATCATGCCCAGCTAATTTTTGTATTTTTCTAGAGACGAGGTTTCATCATGTTGGCCAGGATGGTCTCGAACTCCTGACCTCGTGATCCACCCACCTCAGCCTCCCAAACTGCTGGGATAATAGGCATGAGCCACTGCACCCAGCAGCGCTTTTAAGTTACAAAAAATATATATATATACACACACACACAATTTTGCGCTGTCTAGCCTTAATATATAATCCATACGCCAAGCTTGCTGTCTTGCATTTTTAATGGTAGAACTGGCTGGGTGCGATGGCTCACACCTGTAATCCTAGCACTTTGGGAGGCCGAGAGGGGAGGATCACTTGAGGTCGGGAGTTTGAGACCAGCCTGGCCAACATGGTGAAATCCCGTCTGTACTAAAAATACAAATTTAGCCGGGCATGGTGGTGGGCACCTGTAATCCCAGTTACTTGGGAGGCTGAGGCAGGAGAATTGCTTGAACCTGGGAGGTGGAGGTTGCAGTAAGCTGAGATTACGCCACTGCACTCCAACCTGAGAGAGCAAGACTGTCTCAAAAAAAAAAAAAAAAAAAAAAAAAAAAGTAGAACCACTGTACTTCAAGCCCAAATTTAAATCTCGGGCCCTTCCTCCAACACTCCTTTCCCCAAATAGATGCTAGGTCCTCTCTTCCAGGTGCTAGGCATACACCAGTGAAAAAGACAAGTACTTGTTCCCATGTTCTAGAAGAGAGGAAAGCAGAAGATTCAGTCATCCTCTGCCCTGGTTTGTCTAACAACCACCTGTGGAAAGATCAGTATCTTATTTTTTCATGATACTACAAAGGAGCAGTATAATTTGCTTTAAGAATTCTGTCCTACTAGATGTCATGTTTTGGTGCTAGAAAATGGTTGACTATGGCTTTCCATGGTGAACAACTGGGATTTCAGAGTAAATCTGAGTTTTTCATTGTATTGCCACTCTATTTAACCAACTGCAAGAAAGCTACGGCATTCTCTGTGCAAAATGTCCCAATTTGTATCCTTTTCATTAGGTCAGAGATAGGTTTCTATAATATTACTTAGAAAGTTTTCTTGGGGCAAAGAAATCAGATATTCATAAAAGTTAAATAAAAAGACTAGAGAATTAAGAGGAAGGAATCTCCCTGCAACACTGTTTGCTAGAAAGATGAATTTCCCTTTAAAATGCGTCCATCTTGGGGTCTATCCAAAGGTGTTCAGTTACTGAAATACCAAAAAGGCCTTAAGTGATGGCATGGATATTGAATATATATCTTCTTTGGTTTCTTAATTTCATTCTTAAACTTCCCAATACCCATTCTCACCTACACTTTTCCCCTTGATGTCTGCCCCTTGATTTTCTCCTACTTTCATCAAAATGAATAAGAGCATAGAGACACTAAAAGTGGCTTGAGAGCACTAAAAATATTAGCTTAATATATAAGAATGACCAATTCAGCATATTAAATTATGGTGTAATGGGTGTCTACTAAATGCATCAGGGAAATAGGTAGTGGTTGGATACCATTGAACTTGACTGAGCCTTATAGTAGAAGTTGAAATATGGCCAGGCGCAGTGGCTCCTGTCTGTAATCCCAGCATTTTGGTAGGCTGAGGCGGGCAGATCACGAGTCAGAAGTTCAAGACCAGCCTGGGCCAACATGATGAGAACCCTGTCTCTACTAAAAATACAAAAATTAGCTGGGGCATAGTGGCACACGCCTGTAATCCCAGCTACCTGGGAGGCTGAGACAGCAGAATCATTTGAATGAGGGAGGTGGAGGTTGCAGTGAGCCAGGATCACACCACTGAACTCCAGCCTGGATGACAAGAGTGAAACTCCATCTCAAAAAAAAAATTAAAAAAAATAAAAAAAAGAAATTGACATATGAGGAAAGAGGGAAGGTTGGTAGGTTGGTATGAAAGATTCTTTAATATTAGTTTCAGTGTCATATTATTTTCTCCTTTAAGGAGCTAAAATGCAGAACTTCTGAATAAGGATAAAAAGGAGTCTATGATCTTAAGTTTTCTAAAAAGTGGCCAGGCGCAGTGGCTCACACCTGTAATCCTAGCCCAGGAGTTTGAGACTAGGCTGGGTAACATAGTGAGATCTCGTTCTACAAAATAAACAAAATTAGCTGGATGTGGTGGTGTGTGCCTATAATCCCAGCTATTTGGGAGGCTGACATGGGAGGATTGCTCGAGCCTGGGAAGTTGAGGCTACAGTGAGCTGTAATCATGCCATTGCACTCCAGCCTAGTGACAGAGCAAGAGCATCTCAAAATTAAAAAAAAAAAAAAGATCTAAAAAGCAAGAACAAAAGATATTTTAAGAAGGCATTTTCGGCCAGGCATAGTGACTCACGCCTATAATCCCAGCACTCAGGTGGAACATCTGAGGTCAGAAGTTCGAGACCAGCCTGGCCAACATGGCAAAACCCTGTACGTACTAAAAATACAAAAAAATTAGCCTGGCATTGTGGTGTGTGCCTGTAATCCCAGCTACTTGGGAGGCTGAGGCAAGAGAATTGCTTGAACCTGGGAGGTGGAGGTTGCAGCGAGCTGAGATCACACCACTGTACTCCAGCCTGGGGACAGAGCGAGACTCCATCTCAAAAAATAAATAGATAAATAAGAAGGCATTTGCAAATTGGCTGAAATTCCACGTTAGTTACACATTTTGTTTATATAGGGCAAATATCCATCTTTTCCTGGAAAGCACTCTTCTGGTGATTGATGTAATCATAGTATTCCACACATCTCCTTATACTTGATAGTTCCAGGGAGGACATCTGATGCAAGCTGGGACAATCAGAGATCTTTTAGAGGAATTTTTTTTTTTTTCCTGAGATGGAGTCTTGCCCTGTTGTCCAGGCTAGAGTACAGTGGCGCGATCTCAGCTCACTGCAACCTCTGCTTTTGGGGTTCGAGTGATTCTCCTGTCTCAGCCTCCCGAGTAGCTGACATTACAGGCACGCACCACCACACCCGGCTAATTTTTATATTTTTAGTAGAGATGGGTTTTCACCCTGTTGGCCAGGCTGTTCTCGAACTCCTGACATTGTGATCCGCCTGCCTCGGCCTCCCAAAGTGCTGGGATTACAGGTGTAAGCCACCACGCCCAGCCTTAGAGGATTTGTTTTTTGTTTTTTTGTTTTTTTTGAGACTGAGTTTCACTCTCGTTGCCCAGGCTAGAGTGTATGGCCTGATCTCGGCTCACTGCAACCTCTGCCTCTCAGGTTCAGGCGATTCTCCTGCCTCAGCCTCTCGAGTAGCTGGGATTGCAGGCGCCTGCCACAATGCCCAGCTAATTTTTTGTATTTTTAGTAGAGATGGAGTTTCATCATGTTGGCCAGGCTGGTCTCAAACTCCTGACCTCAGGTGATCCACCTGCCTGGGCCTCCCAAAGTGCTGGGATTACAGGCGTGAGTCACGGCACCCGGCTATATATATATATATATATTTTTTTAGACAGAGTTTCGCTTTGTTGCCCAGGCTAGAATGCAGTGGTGCGATCTCTGCTCACTGCAAGCAATGTCTCCCAGGTTCATGCCATTCTTCTGCCTCAGCCTCCTGAGTAGCTGGTACTACAGACGCCTGCCAAATTTTTTGTATTTTTAGTAGAGACGCGGTTTCATCGTGTTAGCCAGGATGGTCTCGATCTCCTGACCTTGTGATCCACCCACTTTGGCCTCCTAAAGTGCTGGGATTACAGGTGTAAGTCACTGCGCTTGGCCAGATTTTTAAACTGGACACTAGAGTGAATCTCAGTCTCCTTAGAACAAACCTGGGGAGCTGGGAGTTGCTAGCAGCTGTTTTCGGTTTGTGGCGATCAGTCCCAAAGAGGAGAGCTAATGTAAGGAAAGCAGCAGAAACCAGGGATGGCAAGTCTTGAGGTTGTGCTGGGTCAAGGTTCCAGACATCTGAGGCTTACAGTGGAGACTAGCAATAATACTGACCTGGCTCTTCTTCTTGTATACCAGATAATCAGCTCTAGGTGTTTTTCACATTTCACATTTAATGCTGAAAACCTCATGAGGTAAGTACCATCATTATCCTGCCTGTTTTACAGATGAAAATATTGAGGTGTAGGGAAGTTAAGTAACTTGCCTAAATTCATACAATAAATAGCTGAGTTCGGATTTAAACTGAAGGGGTCAAGCTCCAGAGCCAGTGCTCTGAACTACTTTGTTATTGTCTCTAGGCCAGGAATTTCCTTTATCTTTTTTTTTTTTTTTTTTTTTTTTTTTTTTTTTTTTTTTTTTTGAGAAAGAGTCTTGCTCTGTCACTTAGGCTGGAGTGCAGTGGTGCAATCTCAGCTCCCTGCAGCCTCTGCCTCTCAGGTTCCAGCAATCCTGCCTCAGCCTCCCGAGTAGCTGGGATTACGGGCCGATCGACTACTAGAGCTCTTGTTAAAATTGCTCCCCTTGTTCAGTGAATATTCAAGGCATAAATTCACTTGATTCAACAAAGGATGAGTCTCTATTGTATAGGTAACATACAAATACAGACACAAAATATTCACATTCCACTTCATATTAGAGATTGTTTTATTGTTGTTGTTTTGAGATGGGGCCTCGCTCTGTTTCCCACACTGGAGTACAGTGGCACAATCATAGCTCACTGTAGCATCAAACTTCTGGGCTCCAGGGATCCTCCCGCCTTAGCCTCCCAAAGTGCTGGGATTACAGGTATGAGCCACCACACCCGGCCTCTTTTGTTCTTGATACTCAATGTCCATATTGGCTTAATAAAATGAAAGGGCCAGGTATGGTGGTTCACACCTGTAATCTGAGACAGGAGGATCACTTGAGATCAGGAGTTTGAGATCAGCCTAAGCAACAGAGTAAGACCCGGCTCCAAAAAAAGTAGCCAGGCATGGTGGCACGTGCCTGTAGTCCCAGCTACTCAGGAGGCTGAGGTGGGAGGATCACTTGCCCTCAGGAGTTTGAGGCTGCAGTGAGTTATTGTCCCACTGCTCTCCAGTGCAGATGACAGATGAGAACCCCCATCTCTGGGGGGGGGGGGGGAGATAAAAGCCTACTGTAAGAATCAAATATAAGACAGCTTATGAGTTTTTCCCATTAAAACACATTTGTCTTCATTAGCCTTCTGGGGGAATAGAGCCATACATATGAGTCCAGCTAGGAGTCTGAGGGTTGTGTGGTTAAGACAAAATAAACTGGGCTGTTTTTTGTGTGACAGAAATAGAAAAGGAAGATCTAGTAATAATCAAACTCAAATGCATGATTTCCTGTCATGCATTGCTTAATGACAGGGATGTTCTGAGAAATGCATCATTAGGCAATTTCATTACTGTGTGAACATCACAGAATGTACTTAGGCAAATCTAGATGGTACAGCCTACTCCACACGTAGGCTAGATATTGGTCCTAGGCTACAAACCCATACAGCATGTTACTATATTGAACACTGTAGGCAACGGTAACACAACAGTAAGCATTCATGGATCTAAACATAAAAAAGGTAGTGTAAAAATACTGATATTATAATCTTATGGGATCCACTATCATATATGCTGTACATCATTGATCAAAGCCTTGTTATGCAGAGCATAACTAATCTACATAAAAGGAAATACAAATAGTTAAGTATGAAAAGAATGCTCAACAAAACCAAACATGTAAAATTAAACCAAGATGGCATCAGATTGACTAAAAATTAGTAAAATCGGCCTAGCAAGTGGTTCATGCCTGTAATCCCAGCACTTTGGGAGGCTGAGGTAGGAGGATCACTTGAGGCCAGGAGTTCGAGACTGGCCTGAGCAACATAGTGAGGCCCCATCGCTAAAAAAGGTTAAAAATTAGTAAGATCAATGTTGTTAATTTGTAGTACTAGTGAGGAAATGGGGTAATGGCTATTGATAGAAGAGTAAATCACCACAATCTTGACTTCTCTGATGACTTCTGAGAATCCATCTGTCTGCTAAGTGTCACTATATGTAAGAATGAGCATTACATTAATCTTTTTTTTTTTGAGACGGAGTCTCGCTCTGTCACCAGATGGGAGTACAGTGACATTATCTCAGCTCACTGCAACCTCCGCCTCCAGGTTTCAAGTGATTCTTTTACCTCAGCCTCCCAAGTAGCTGGGACTACAGGTGTGCGCCACCACGCCCTGCTCATTTTTGTATTTTTTGTAGAGACGGGGTTTCTCCATGTTGGCCAGGCTGGTCTCAAACTCCTGACCTCCTGATCTGCCTACCTCCGCCTCCCAGAGAGCTGGGATTATAGGCATGAGCCACCTCGCCTGGCCTCCCTACATTAATCTAATAGCAGGAAACTACCAACCACCTAGGTACTCATACCCAGCAATTGGTTAAGTTGGGGAGCTGCCATATGATATCCTACTATGTCCCTATTAAAAAAGATAAAACACATCTTGATTACTAAACAAACACAAGGCACTGTTCTGTCTCACATGCATACATTTCACCCTTATACGAGCCCATGAATAACAGATGAGGAAACTCAGACACAAGGAGGTGAAGTATATTCACTTGTTCAGAATCAAATAATAGCAGATTCCAACCCTGGTAACTTTTCTGGAGTGGTTAGCAGCTATGCTAGAATATATTTTAGTGTATTAAGTAAGATGGCTCAAGGTAAGAGTTGGGTGAAATATAAGTTGCAAAATAAAATTTAAAAATAAAATTATTTTTGTTAAAAACAAGTTTTTTTTGAGGCAGAGTTTTACTTGTTGCCCAGGACGGAGTGCAATGGTACAATCTTGGCTCACTGCAACCCCCGCTCCCTGGGTTCAAGCAATTCTCCTGCCTCAGCTTCCACAGCAGCTGGGATTACAGGAACACACCCCCATGCCTAATTTTTGTATTTTTAGTAGAGAGGGGCTTTTGTTATGTTGGCCAGGCTGGTCTTGACTTCAGGTGATCCATCCACCTCAGCTGCCCAAAGTGCTGGGATTACAAGCATGAGCCACCATGCCTGGCCTAAAAACTGTATTTAAATGTATAAAGCTGGGTCGGGCACAGTGGTTCACGCCTGTAATCCCAGCACTTTGGGAGGATGAGGTGGGCGGATCACCAGGTCAGGAATTTGAGACCAGCCTGGCGAATATGGCGAAATCCCATCTCTACTAAATACAAAAATTAGCCAGGTGTGGTGGTGAGTGCCTGTAGTCCCAGCTACTGGGGAGGCTGAGGCAGGAGAATAGTTTGAACCTGGGAGGGAGAAGTTGCAGTGAGCTGAGATCGTGCCACTGCTCTCCAGTCTGGGTGACAGAGCAAAACTCCGTCTCAAAAAAAAAAAAAAAAAAAAAAAAAAAGTATAAAGTCATATACGCAGAGATATGGGTGTCAATTAAACTTTGAGTTTGAAGCAAGGAAACTGGCGAGGTGGCCTTACTTCTACAGCATCTGAGTTGTTACAAGAAGCCTATTACACAGACATCAGAGGGTAGAAATGATAGAAAACGGGTTTTCTCTTCATCTAAAGATCTAAGCTCCAGGAATTCAAGAACTTGAACGAATGGTTTGGCTCAATCGTTCCATAATACACCGTGGTAGCCAGGAGAGATGGAAAGAGGAAGAGGAGAAGGGGAGAAAGATAATGCAAGATGCTCTACTGCTTGCTGGTTCTGAAGATGGAAAGGGCCAGGAACCAAAGAATATATAGGTGGTCTTTTGAAATGGAAGAGACAACGAAAAAAGATTCTGCCATCAAAAACTCCAGAAGGAATTCCCCTGATAACCTGACTTCAGCTCGCTGATTTTTGGACTTCCGAAATGGGTTAAATTTGTGGTAATTTGTTAAAGCACCAATAGGAAAGTAATACAAACACGAGTATAAAAGGACAGTATTTAAAAATTTTTTTTTGAGAGACAGAGTCTGTCATCCAGGCTGGAGCACAGGGACATGTATATATAGCTGTCTTAAACTCCTAGGCTTAAGGGACCTTCCCAAGTAGCAAGGACTACAGGTCCAAGACACCACACCCAGCTAATTT
Organism: Chlorocebus sabaeus; assembly: GCF_047675955.1. Classification (NCBI taxonomy): domain Eukaryota; kingdom Metazoa; phylum Chordata; class Mammalia; order Primates; family Cercopithecidae; genus Chlorocebus; species Chlorocebus sabaeus. The sequence continues at coordinate 35,665,342 of NC_132924.1, forward strand.
TAAAATTTTTTGTAGAGGTGGGGGTCTTGCTATGTTGCCGGGCTGAACTCAAACTCCTGGGATTCAAGTAATCTTCCTGCCTTGGCCTCCCCAAATTCTGGGATTACAGGACATCAGTTATTTCCTTTTCTGTATGGATTTTGGAAATCAATTAAAATGTGTCTATCACCACACTGAGCCCTATCAGAATACTTTACGTTCTTTAGAAGACAGTTACAACCACCAGATTTTAAAACCTCATTTTAATGAGACAATTCCTCCTAGCGATCACATGAAACTAACTTTTATCTCCCAACTGTGGAAACACTCCTGTGGAAATACATATTCAAGTTTAAAACTCATAAGCTCAAAAGATCTAGGATATGTACTCTAATGCCTTACTGGTATCATCCAACTTATAAACAAAGATAATCCAATGAGTGTGGGCGTTTCTATTTCTACCGTAAAGGTGTATCAAATAAAGAAAAGTCTAATAATTGCATAAAGGAATATAAAACTATTTATTAACCACTGTTCACCAGTATTTACAATAAAGTAAACAATATACAGTTGGATAACACTCTGATTACTACAAAGTTGTTCTTCCTGGCTTTTGTTGAACCAGTAAAGCAAATAACTGAAGATTGAGCCTACATGTAAGGAATCAGTTGGGGTAAAGAAAAAACATGCAGGTCAATAGGTTAGATTACAAAAGGCTGTTCACACATTTATGGCAGCAGGCCCTCAACTGCCAACATCTCTAACCATCTGATTAGGTTTATATGAGCCAAGTCTTACATATTCCATTCATCATTACCTTTTAGTCAATGTAGCAACAGGGATTTCAACATTTTGTTAAGGAATGGCTCACTAGGGAAAATTTTAAATTTTCATTTAACTTAGTTTTGTTTAGCTAGTTAAAACACACTAGCATTTGTCTAGTGTCCTCATCTGGATGAGGAAACCTGCTGCGATGGCAGTGATAAAATTTTTCCTTTTAGGCATTTTGCAAATAAACCACTGCAATTATAGATACTTTAAAATTATCCAATTTAAATTGTCCTATTTAGAATTACTTATTCCACTTGAAATGTATGGTTTCAGGAAAAATTTCAATTTAACTTGAAGTGATTATCTCTTATTTTGGTCAGAATAATGGCATCTCAGAAACATGGGTTTACCTGTGATTTTTTGTTTGGGTAAATGCTTAAAAACAAAGAAAAATTTACATATGCATTTTATGGATACACACACACAAAAAAACATGTAAAAAACCTAAAATGGTCCTTAGGCTTATGAGAACACAAGTTTTGATTGAGTAATGACTATGGACATTTCCCCCAACATTTAGAAAAGCTGTTCTTCAATGAAGAGGAAATAATATACCATGGTATCAAATGTTCTTTTCTGATAAAGGAAGCAACTACAGAAAGCTTTTATTTATTTGTTCAAAGTAACCAGTGCTATGGATGCAAAAAACCCCCCAACAACTCTTCCAACGCTACTTTCAAAACAAACATATCAAACTTGATTTTCATAAGGATGTAGTTATTTCGTCACACTAGTAAATCAAAATCCAAGACCCAAATTTTATATATATATAAATATATATAAAAAAACAATGTGAACAATTATTGAGCTTCATCTTCTGGACAAGAATGCCAAGTTAGTCTCTCTTCATAAAAAGCAATTACAATTTGAGGACACTTCATATTTGCCTCTTTCGCCAGCACCAAGTCTGCCTCATCTGAATCTTTCCTGTTTTAAGAAAAAGAAAAATTCAGTTACAAGTCTAAGTTGTCAACTGACAACCATTCATTTAAAAAAATAATAGTCCAAACAAAAGGTATTAAGTGCTCCAGGAGGGTTATATATATATACTTGTTGCTATGTTCTAATAAACTTCATTTTCAAAACAGGCCACAGTGTGCTGACCCTTGCTTTAAAACACTACTAGTAAAACCAGAATCATCCCTTCTTGGCAGGTAATTTTTCCCTACCTAATGATAAAAACCATTTCACAAATTTAAAAAAGTCTATTCTTTCTTTCAAATCTAACAGTCCCTGCATACTCACCATTTCATAAGAAACATCAATTCTCCACTGCTGTCTGTGGCACCAATTATTCTTTCAGGATCAAGACCTCTGGCAAATCCTCTTGGTTTATCAGCCTGTTTAGAAGACATTTTTTTCATACAGCAAACTCAAGAGTATTAAATTGTTTTCATGGCATTATTTTAAATAAACATGTTCCAATAGCGAGACAGACATGACCAGGGCAAGAACCCATATTTGGTAATTAAAAACATCTGATTTCCATTAACTTTACAAGTAGAAAAACAACCTGAGTTTGATATGTAGAACACTTAAAATTTCCAAAAACATTCAGAATCAAAACTCAAGAAAATTACTGCGTTCAGTGACACCAAAGGCAGAGTTGTGTGGGCATACAGAAAAACTAATCTCTTTATTTCTGGTAATAATAAAGTCTTGAAAGTTAATATATTTCAAATTACTTCCAGGAATTAGTCTGAATTATCAATGCATTTTAAAAGCGTAAACAAAACACAAACAGTGAGAAATATTAAAAATGTTAAAACTCACACCAACTATCTGTGATCATTCTAAATGATAGGAAATGTTAGAACAAACTTGTCTAACCTGCGGCCCAGGACGGCTCCAAAGGCGGCCCAACACAAATTTGTAAACTTTCTTATACTGAGACTTTCTTGTGATTTTTTTTTAGCTCATAAGTTGTGGTTGGTGTTAAGTCTATTTTATGTGTAGCCCTAGACAATTCTCCTAATGTGGCCCAGGGCCGCCAAAAGATTGGACGCCCTGCATTAGAAAGTACTTAATATAATATAAACCAGTGGTTCTCAAAATGTGGTCTACGGATTCATTGGGGATTCCAGAGTTCTTTTTGGGAGGGGGTTGGGTAAGGCCCCCTTTTTTCACCTATTTGTGACTTTGGATTGTCTTCATATACCTCCACCAAAACAATACGCCACAGCAATCAAATGTGTTTAAGTAAAATTGCCTTAAGACACAAGTCGAAGATTTGTAAAAATGTAAAACGCTACTCAACTTTTTTAGAAAAGTCATTTTATAAATTTGTTTTAATTTCTACTATGTTAGTATTGATAGTTATAACCCATACAAACAAAAGCTCTCTGGGGATCCTCAATAATTTTTTTAGAGTGTAAAGAGGCCTTAAGACCAAAAAAAGTTGGAGAACAAATGATATCAATAAATCCTTTATTCCTGTCAGAGTTTTATGTCAATGTCATAGGCTCTGGAGTAACACTGCCAGGGTGAGAATAATGGACCTACCCCACTTACGAACTGTGTGGCTTTGGGCAAGTTAATCAACCTCTTTGTGGTTTCATAAAACAGAATTTTAGTATCTATAGCACAGGTATTTCACAGCACATTAAAAGCAAAAGATTCGGCACACAGTATGGCACATGGTAAGGGCTCAATAAGTATTGTTAAAAGTTGTGCTTGATTTATTATTTAGTAATTTTTGGAGACAAGGTCTTGCTCCATTGCCTAAGCTGACGTGCACTGGCATAATCACAGTTCACTGCACCTTCAACTCCCAGGCTCAAGCAATCCTTCTGCCACAGCCTTCCAAGTAGCTGAGACTACAGGAGGCGTCCACCATGTCTTGCTGATTTTTTTTCTTTTTAGAGATAAGTTGCCCAAACTGGCCTCCAACTCCTGGGCTCAAGCAATGTTCCTGCTTTGGTTTCCCAAGGTGCTGGGATTATAGGCACGAGCCACTGTGCCTGGCCAAAACTGTGCTTCTGTTAAGCATGTGATTTACTTTCAAAACCAAATTTGTAGTCAATCTCTTGTTTCCTCATCTGTAATAGCGATTATACCTATGACCTTATACAGAGTTATCACGAAGGTTGTACTTCTTTGCTTCTAGTTCAAATGATCAAGTTTTAAATCATGTTTATAGTGCCTAAGCCTAGAACCTAATTCAGCACCAAGATGTTTCCCCAAATTGCCACATTAGGACAGTGGGCAAGATAAGTATAATCTGTTTTACAGTCAAGGATGTAAGTAGGAAGTTACCTGACTTGCCTGAAGCCACAGAGACATGAAAAGCAAAGACTGGACCAAAACACATGTAGAGTAAATCAACTGAATGTCTCAATTCATGTCAAGAAAGCGTGTAATGATTATCAAAGACTGTAGACTTCAAAATCAAGGCATTGTTTGGCAATACAAAGATGACATGCAAATACTTTTTGGTGGTCAATGCCATTAATGGACTATAATCAGAAAGTTCTATTTGCATTGTTTTTACTATAGTGCAAAGGCTTTCAATAATCCAATCTTAGTATTGTTTGTACCTAAGATTGCTAGCCTGGGATCACAGGTAATTAATGGGTCTACTCAGGGATCAAATCCATGAAACTAAGAAAAATTGCACTAGCACAACCTAAGTGGCATAAGCACTTACTGCACATTTAACACAATGTAGGCTAAACCATGCCCATCCTTATTGTCCTAAATATTAAAATATTTAAAATACGATTAAGAGGCCTTTTATAAAAGTATCTGAGTTTTAAAAAAGCAAGCCATCAAAGCTGGGCTTGGGGTGGCTCACGCCTGTAATCCCATAACTCTGGGAGGCCGAGGCGGGTGGATCACCTGAGGTCAGGAGTTTGAGATCAGTCTGGCCAATATGATGAAACCCCATCTCTACTAAACATACAAAAATCAGCCAGGTGTGGTGGCGCACCCTTATAATCCCAGCTACTCTGGAGGCGGAGGTTGCAGTGAGCGGAGATAGTGTACCACTGCACTCCTGCCTGGGCGACAGAGGGAGACTCTGTCTCAAAAAAAAAAAAAAAAAAAAAAGCTGGGTGTGGTGGCTCACACCTGTCATCCCAGCACTTTGGGAGGATGAGGCGGGAGGATCACGAGGCCAGGAGTTCAAGACCAGCCTGGCCAACATGGTGAAACCCCATCTCTATTAAAAATACCAAATTAGGCGGGAGCCTGTAATTCCAGCTACTTGGCAGGCTCAGGCAGGAGAATGGTTTGAACCTGGGAGGTGGTGTTGCAGTGAGCCAAGATCATGCCATTGCACTCCAGCCTGGGCGATAAGAGCAAGTCTCCATCTCATGGGGGGAGGGAAAAAAAAGAAATCAAGCCACCGACGTTTTACAGTAGGACAAGCTGGTAGGCAGTATTTTATACTTACAGCATCTCTTTTCTTCTTTGATTTGCTGTCATCAGATTCACTGTCAGATAAAGATTTTCTTTTTGTACCATCTTTTTCTTTGCCAGCTTTCTGAGAGTTAAGAAATGCTTCAATCAACTCTGGACAATCTAAATTTTCTTCAGGTTCCCAAGTATTGTCAGCACTGTGTTTAGTTTTAAAAAAAAAAAAAAATTGATTGAATTAGACACGATTCATCACCATTATCCAGATCCATTTTAATAGACACCTGGGGGAATAAAAAGTCCTCTGTACTGCAGATACTAATAATTTCCTCCTTCCCTACATTACCCCACCCCCCGGCCTGCCTCTGCCAAAGACAGGGTCTTGCTTTGTTGCCCAGACGGGAGTGCAGTGGTGGAATCATAGCTCACTGAAGATTCCAACTCCCGGCTCAGGCGATCCTCCGCCTTAGCCCAAGTAGCTGGGACTGCAGGTATGCAACACCATGCCCAGCTAACTTAAAACATACACAATTTTTTTTTTTTTTTTCTAAAATAGAGAAGGGGTCTCATTTTGTTGGCCAGGCTGGTCTTGAATTCCTGGTTTCAAGTGATCCTCCAGCCTTGGACCCTCAAAGTGCTGGAATTACAGGTGTGAGCCACTGCACCCAGGCCCTACATTCTAATTTGAGACTCTAAATTAGTAAATCCAAATTACTGGGTAGAGAACAATAAAAGTCTCTGCTCTGTAGTATTATTTTCATTAAAGTCTTCTTGGCTGGGTGTGGTGGCTCACACCTGTAATCCCAGAACTTTGGGAGGTGGATCCCTTGAGGTCAGGAATTTGGGATCAGCCTGGCCAACATGGTGAAACCCTGTCTCTGCTAAAATACAAAAATTAGCCGGGCATAGTGGCAAATGCCTGTAGTCCCAGCTACTCGGGAGGCTGAGGCAGGAAAATCGCTTGAACTCGGGAGGCAGAGGTTGCAGTGAGCTGAGATCACGCCACTGCACTCCAGCCTGGGCAACAGGGCGAGACTCTGTCTCAAAAAAAAAAAAAAAGAAAAGAAAGTCTTTTACATTACTTATTACACTGCACATGGCCAAATGCAGTGTAATTTTGCTAGTGGCCTTAAGTTTTCGGAGAAGAAGAAGGGAGGAGCCCATTCATTTCCTAAAGTTTTGCTGGGTAAAAATAATTTTTCATGTTTCATGGGCTTAATAAAGTATGGACTTATGATACATACTTAATTTCAACTAAAAACATTGGAGGATAAAACAGGAAAACGTAAATCTCCCAGTCAACTCATATTTCCCAAACTGCTACGAATTAAATGTGAAAAGCAGGGAAAGCACGAGGTAACAGATATGTGAAGCCCAATCATTTGACTACCATATGCTCTATCTCCAGCAAGCTCAGGAAATTGATCTCCACCTATCCATTTTTAATTGTCACTGCCTATGGAACTTTGTGGTGTAACAAGGAAGAATCAAAGCAGATAAGCACAACAAACACCAAGTGTTAAAGTATGTAATTGCTGCATGTTCAAGTTATTCACATTTTGTGAAAATTATCAAGAATCCATATCAAAGAACACAAGGAACCAGAGAGCTTAAAACAAGCCCAGGCTCTACTTCTTAGGTATTAGGACATAATAAACTTAGTATAAAGTCTAGATTATATGTAATCCTGTATGAGACCCACTACTCGATACTATATAGCTTCAATGTTTTTTAGTACCCTCTGTGTGGAGGAAAACAATGCAGATTGTTATAATCAGTATAATATCTAACCACATTAAAATATATTACATAGTAAACTACACTGTCTAATTTTACAAATTTGACTCCCCAGGGTAATAAACTAGTCTCTAGTCTGCTCAGCTTCAACTGTACAATAAAGTTTTGGTTCTTTTTAAATAGACTTCAAATAAGATACCTAAATTCAAGGTGTCTTTACATTTAAAGACATCTATGGGAAAGCAGGTAAAAGAGTCAGGTTAAAAACAAATTCTAAAACCACTTAGCTGCAGTCAAACATACAATACAGATGCGCTAAAGTTTCTTACTCTGTAAATCCCTTCCACTTCAGGAAATATTCCACTTTCCCATTCACTACACGTCGATCTAGTACTTTTTCCACCACAAACTCTTCAGGCTCTGCCTCTTCAACTTTTTTACTCTTTCCATTCTGTTTTTTCCCCATTTTTTGCTAAAATAAAACAAATGAGAAATTAAGAAATATTCTTCTTGAATTTTGGGCACATTTTCAAGGCTCAATTGCTTACATTATTATTACATTCAACATAAATTTTTACTTTTTACTTCCATATCCCAAGGCAGACAGGGAAAGATTAAAAGTCAACAGACAATAAAATAAAAGAATGCTTTATTTTGTTGATTTAGCTCAAACTTATGACCCACCACCAAAATAATACAATCAAAAACACTATCTGGAAAAATTACTTTTTTTCCAGTCTTTTTTTTTTTGAGACAGGGTCTCTCACTCTGTTGCCCAGGCTGGAGTGCAATGGCGTGATCTCGGCTCACTGCAACCACTGCCTCCCTAGGTTCAAGCAATTCTCAAGCCTCAGCCTCCCAAGTAGGTGGGATTACAGGCGCATGCCACCATGCCGGGCTAATTTTTTTTGGTATTTGTATTAGAAACGGGGTTTCACCATGTTGACCAGGCTGGTCTCAAACTCCTGACTTCAAGTGAGTCTGCCTCCCAAAGTGTTGGGATTACAGGCGTAAGCCACTGCGCCCGGCCCTGTAGTCTTAAAAGACCAAGTTTACTAGAGTTTTCACTCATTTTAACAACACAGCAACTATGCAGGAAGTACTTAAAGGGTGATACAGAGAAGAAAATAGTAGTGACAGGTCTTAGGTGAACCAACAGTAGACCTAAGAGCCTCCTTCTCAATTCAAATACTAATGTCAAAAGTTTCAATAATACAGATAAAAGGTAAGCGCAGAATGAACACGTGGTTCACAATCCTGATACCAACTGCAAGGTCAACTATGGAGACCACTAGGAGGTTAAATTAAAGGACAAGATTATTTTTCCATCTCTGTAGATAATATTTCCTACCACTTAGAACCTATAAAGCTGTCACTTCAAGAGGACAAAAGGGGAGATTTTAATTCCCTAAGGTGAAAAAAATCCTTCCTTCCTGGTTTCTCAAGACAAAGTCTATATTGGTAGCCAACTTCACTTTAAACAGGCATTTTTTTGTATGACACTATTTAAGAGAAGCAGGAGACCAACCTCAACCAGCTCTCTCCAATAGCTCAAGATTTGCTATGAGAGGATTAAAAATGGGGAAAATTTTTATGAGATTAAAAATGGGGGGGGGGAACCCCAAAATGGTTAATCAGAACAGAAGATCCTATGGGCAGAGAAGGAATCCACCTTAACATTTCATCTTAAAACAAATGCTACTGCCGGGCGTGGTGGCTCATGCCTGTAATCCCAGCACTTTGGGAGGCTGAGGTGGGCAGATCACCTGATGTCAGGAGTTTGAGACCAGCCTGACCAACATGGAGAAACGCTGTCTCTACTAAAAATAAAAAAGTAGCCAGGCGTGGTGGTGCATGCCTGTAATCCCAGCTACTTGGGAGGCTGAGGCAGGAGAATTGCTTGAACCCGGGAGGCCGAAGTTGCAGTGAGCCAAGATCACGCCATTGCACCCTAGCGTGGACAAGAGAAAAACTGTCTCAAAAAAACTCCCCACAAAACCAAAAAACCCAAATACTATTAAAAAAAGATAAACCTTAATTGCCCAGTCACTAAAGCCATCCCACAAGTAAAGCAGCAAGCAGAAAAAAGTTAACAGCAACACCTCAAGGCTACAAAAGGACATTTCAAGCTATGCAGGCATATGAAGTGCGCAGACATACATGTAAGAAAGGCCTCAAGACTGCAAAATGACATTTCAAGCTATGCAAGCAAGCATATAGGTAACACACACACACACACACAAATAAAAATTCCCTGGAATACAAAAAAATGCAGCAAACACCTGACTTTTTCGGATACCATTTCCAAGTCAGGTCTTATGATTCTCATTAGTCAAGATACTTGAGTACTGGGCCCAAACAGATTTCTGTCACTGTACAGTACAAGAAGGTACAAATAATAGTGGGAGAAGCAAAGACAAACTGGAATAGACAGAAGTGTATTAGATACCTATACTACATGAAAAACAAAACAGCTACTGCCACAAAGGGAGAAGGCTAACAAAATAAAGAAGTAAAAAATAAATATAGAAAATGAAAAGGATACACACTAAGGTTAAAAAAAGAAAAAAAAAAAAGAGCAGACAAAATACCATACAGTATTTACTACTATGGCATTCATAAGCTAGTTTCAAATGCTCACCATTTTCTTTTGTAGTATATGTTTGGCTTAACCCAGTACTTTTTTCCAAATGTGGATATGAGTCAAAATAAATTTCCCATTATTTAAATGAAATTAACAGCACACATATCTCACACCACTAATGAATTTTTAAAATGAAAAGTTAAAAAAAGTTTTAAAGTGGCCAACCTGTGATCCCTCACAAAATAAACTATTTAAATACCAATAAATAACAGACCCCAAAGAGTATCAATTGCATGCAAAAACAAATTCTGTTTTCCAGGATATCTGACTTAACATAGAATCTAATGATGGCACAAATTAAAAATCACCAATGTGCCCTTTCTAGTGTGAAACCCAGAGAGAACATATAGACCAAAAACAAATGCTTTACTTTACCTAGGAGACATTAACATTCACCTTTACGGGCTTAAGATTAATGCAATATGTTGAGTTAAATATTGTGAAAACTGTAACTTTGAATTTCATGATTTTTATGTGAATATTCCAGGGTTTTAAAAAACTTGTAACATGACATGGCTGAATAAGATACAAAAAATCTAGCTTTTTCTCCCTTCTGGATCTATTTGCTATTTCGATCATTTTTTTTAAAAAAACAAAACACCGCAATGAATTATATTTAACATTCTTCCATATTTCAGAGTAAGTTAAAACAAGATAAAGTGACCAAAGCAATTTGAAAGATTCAGTAACTTTTGCTCCAACCTAGGTGCACAAGGTACCTGGTTCTTTAAATTTGGCTTTAATGAAAATACTTCTCCAGAATTCTGGGGATTTAAGGAAAATTATGCCAACCAACAAGGGCTTTATCATTTTATGTAATATTTTTCCATGTTGCAAAAATGTGGGTATTTATACCTGAAGATAAAAATCCTCAGCAAAATCCACATTGCACTGTCCTTCAAAGATTAAACTAGTTAAGACGCTATTAAGTCAAGTCAGCAAGTATCTCCATGTAATGAATTCGTTTTGCTCCTAATTTTCCCCTATAATTATACGGGGAGAGCTGGGAAATATGTCGATGTAAATTTCTCAACCACAAAGATGCAAAGTTATACTTTGGGGGAAAAAACCTTGGGTTAAATCCTTACATACTTTAGCTTTTCATTAACTTACCAATGTAGTTTTATTGGAGGCCATTTTTTATTGCAGACTTGAAGAACTATTACTAGAAAAATGCATGACAGTTAAGAGAAGTTTGCACGACACAAAAAAGGTAACTAAATACAAGTTCTGTTTGGATTCCAACCCCCAAGTAGGGAGCGCACATTTCAAACGTTGATACAAATCCAGAGTAGATTTGCGCTCCTACCTACATTGCTTATGATGCACGTAAGTACGTGTTCTAAACATGAGATTCTAGAAAGACTTTACTGGGGATCTTGGTACCTAAGGCAGCTTCACATGGCTTAACATAGGGGACAAATATCTTTTCTAATCTAAGTCCCATTTGTAATAAAGTCCATGTTCCATTTTTAAAGGACAATCCTTTCGGTTTAAAACCATGCACGATTACCCAAACAATTCACAACTGTAAACCACTGTGAATCTTCTCTGTTCTGCAATCCTAAGTTTGTTTCTGCTCAGAAATCCTCTCTTTTTCCAATCAGCAGTTAACTAACTAAAGGAAAAAACTTAACGATGCTTCAACCCCGTTTCGTGACACTTTGAAGACGCAATCACCTTTTGCACACACCCGCTCCCCCTCCGCCTCCGACCCCCTCCGCTGGAGCTCTGCGTCCCGAGGCCTAAGCGCAGGTGCCCGCCCCCACCCGGGAGCGCGGGCCTCGTGGTCAGCGCATCCGCAGGGAGAAACAAAGGCCGCGGCGCGGGGGCTGAAGGGCACTGCGCCACACGGCACGCGCCTATCCCCCGCGGCGGCCACGTTAACTGGACGGCCGCCGCAACCTCGGGATAGTCGGCCGCGCGCCGCCAGGCCTCGCGGACGCGGAACCACGCGCCGCCCTCCCGGAGGCCCAAGTCTCGACCCAGCCCCGCGTGGCGGCTGGGGGAGGGGGCGCCTCCGCCGGAACGCTGGTGGGGGAGGGGGAAGGAAAATGCGCTTTGTCTCGAAATAGGGCGACCGTCGCCACAGCTCCCTACCCCCTCGAGGACCGAACAGTCCCCCCACTAACTGCCGGCGCCGGCCCCGAGCCAGGTCAGCCGCGAGGCCACCGCCCGACCCTCTCCACTCCTTTCCGCAGCTCCCGGCGCGGTGTCCGGCAAGGAAAGGAGGGGAGCGGAGAACCGGGCCCTTGGGGCGCGTGCAGCATCTGATGCACCACCACCGAGCGAGGGCTAGAGAGAAGGAAAACCACCGACTTCACCGCCTCTGAGCTGCTCCGGGTCGCGGGTCTGCAGCGTCTCCGGCCCTGCGCGCCTACAGCTCGAGCCACATCCGAGGGGGGAGGGAGCCGGGAGCTGCGCGCGGGGCCGCCGGGGGGGAGGGGTGGCACCGCCCACGCCGGGCGGCCACGAAGGGCGGGGCAGCGGGCGCGCGCCCGGCGGGGGGGGGAGGGGCCGCGCGCCGCACCCGCTGGGAATTGGGGCCCTAGGGGGAGGGCGGCTGCGAAGACCGCGGCACTTACCGTTCGCAGCGTGGCGCCTGGTGGTCCCCGAGGGGAGGGAGGGGGGAGGAGGGGCGAGGACGGTTACCGGAGTCTCCTCAGCGGTGGCTTTTCTGCTTTGCAGCCTCAGCGCTGGCGCCAAAACCGAACTCCGCCCACTTCCTCGCCCCTGCGGTGCGAGGGTGCGGAATCCTCCAAACGCTTGGGGAGAGTTGGGAGCTTAAAAACTAGTACCCCTTTGGGACCACTTTCAGCAGAGACCCCTCCTGTACCCCAGGGGTCAGCTGCATAGACGCGGGTCAGGGTTAGGTCAGTGTGGCGTGAACGATAATTTGACTAGAAGTTCATTCGGGTGTTTCCGGAAGGGGCCGAGTCAATCCGCCGAGTTGGGACACGGAAAACGAAAAGGGAAGGCTCATATTATACTACGATTTTTCTGGCGGGGGTTATCAAAGGCGTAGCTGCAAGGACCACCTCCCAGGTTGAGAGGGCTGGATCTCCGGGCTGCGGATTAAGCTCCTCCCGTCGGCGTTAATTTCAAACTGCGCGACCGTTTCTTACCTGCCTTGCGCCAAGGCGGGGGGCGGGACTCTATTCCGAGAGGTAGTAACTCGCGGGACTGGAGCCTTCCGCAATTCACTGAGCGCATTTACGGAAGTAACGTCGGGCACTGTCGCTGGCCACAAGAGGGGGAGGAGTACGCATTCGGCGTAAGGAGGGGCGTAGAGCCTTCCCGCCATTGGCGGCGGTTAGGGCGTTTACGCAACGGCCTGACGTAGAGGAAGACGCGTTAGTGGGGGGGAAGGTTCTAGAAAAGCGGCGGCAGCGGCTCTAGCGGCAGTAGCAGCAGCGCCGGGTCCCGTGCGGAGGTACTCCTAGCGGTGTTGTTTCTCGAGCAGCGGCAGTTCTCATTACAGCGCCAGGACGAGTCCGGTTCGTGTTCGTCCGCGGAGATCTCTCTCATCTCGCTCGGCTGCGGGAAATCGGGCTGAAGCGACTGAGTCCGCGATGGAGGTAACGGGTTTGAAATCAATGAGTTATTGGAAAGGGCATGGCGAGGCCGTTGGCCCCCTTGTGGAAGTCGGCCAGCCGCCTCCGTGGGAGAGCGGCAGGAAATCGAACCGCTTCAGTAGCAGTGGGGCTTGAGGTTTATGAACGGGGTCTTAACCGGAGGCCTGAGCGTACAAACAGCTTCCCCACCCTCAGCCTTCCGGCGCCATTTCCCTTCACTGGGGGTGGGGGATGGGGAGCTTTCACATGGCGGACGCTGCCCCGCTGGAGTGAAAGTGGGGCGCGGAGGCGGGAATTCTTATTCCCTTTTTAAAGCACGGTGCTTCGGGGGCCACGGCGTCTCCGCGGCGAGTGTTTCGGCGGGCAGCGGGTCCCCGTGAGCGAGGCTGCGGAGCTTCCCCTCCCCCTCTCTCCCGGGAACCGGATTTGGCGGCCGCCATTTTCATGGCTCGCCTTCCTCTCAGCGTTTTTCTCATAACTCTCTTATTCTGTTAGTGTGCTTTCTCTGTCAAGGCATAGAAGTGGTTAACTATTTTTCTTTCTTCTCGGGCTCTTTTCATATCGTTTCGAGGTGGATATGGAGTGTTTTGTGAGCTTGGATCTTTAGAGTCCTGCGCACCTCATTAAAGGCGCTCAGCCTTCCCCTCGATGAAATGGCGCCATTGCGTTCGGAAGCCACACCGAAGAGCGGGCGGGGGGGTGCTCCGGGTGTGCGGGCCCGGTTTCAGAGAAGATATCACCACCCAGGGCGTCGGGCCGGGTTTAATGCGAGCTATAGGACAAAGAAACCGTTTTGTAGTTTTCCTGGTTTTTAAATTTATTTGCGTAACGGATATATCTGGGTCTGCAGTCACTAAAACGGCAGATGAACAGCAGCAAAAATAAACACTTTGGAAGCCATCGGCCACGAGGGGCAGGGACGAGGATGGTTTTCTGGGCGGGGGAGGGATATTCGCGTCAGAAGCCTTTACTGTTCTTAAGGATTCCGCTTAAGTTGTAGAGCCGACTCGTATTTTAAGTAATGTTTTTACTGAGAAGTTTAATCCTTACGAGACAGTACCATGGACCATTATAGATGATTAGTTAGAAATTACGAGGAAAGTGAAATAACGATTTTATCCTTAGTTGTACTTCGGTTAAAACATGGCTTCAGAGGCTCCTTCCTGTAATGCGTGTGTATTTTTGTGCAAAATTGTTTTGGGCCTGGGCCGCTCTGTATTTGAACTTTGTTACTTTTCTCATTTATGTTTGCAATCTTGGTTGAACATTACATTGATAAGCATAAGGTCTCAAGCGAAGGGGGTCTACCTGGTTATTTTCTTTGACCCTAAGCACGTTTATAAAATAACATTGTTTAAAATCGATAGTGGACATCGGGTAAGTTTGGAAAAATTGTGAGGTAAGTAATGAGTTTTTGCTTTTTGTTAGTGATCTGTAAGACTTGTTATAAATGTACATTATTGGTAATTTCAGTTTAGAGACACCTATGTGCTGACGACAATTAAAAAACTAATTGAGAAAATGAAAATATCTATTTTGGCAAGTAACCATGTCAAGACTGCGTTGTGTCTCATAGGAAGTAGTTTGATCATTTCGGTTATTATTATTTTTTTTTAATTTTTACCAGTCCTGAAAACAATTACAGGAAAAAATCCGAACTGGCATTTACCACTATTTTTTTTTTTTTAGCAGTTGGGAGCATGTGAATGGAGGGAGAGAGCTCTGTAGAACTGGGATGAGAGCAGCAATTCTGCTTGTTAGGAACAAAAAATAATTCTTCATTCAAAATTACGTGTGACTTTTTAGTGTGCATTATGCATTCGTAGTAGTTGGTCCTGGATATCACTTCCTCTCGTTTAATTTTTTTTTTTTAACGTAGTTAATTTTTAAGACACGTTTACTTAACATTCTTAACTGCTCAAAATATAGGGCTATATAATACGGCATATTTGCTTGTTTGCAGGTATTAAAGATTTCAACTTTGAGGTTTTTCCTATTGAGTTAGAAAATTGTTTTGTGCCGTGTCGCTTGCCACATGGCCAATCAAGTTTAGTAAGCTTCAGCTTTCAGTAATAGTTAGCTTAGAGATTATGCCAGGTGAATGTATTTTATTGTACATAAGGTTAAGCTGAGTAATTCATATTCTGTATTGTCATATCCTATATAGACAATGTCCACCAAAAACCTGTTAAAACTTTTAAGCTTTGAGTGCTGCTGGTCATAAAAATGAATTTGTCCTGGTTTTAAGTAATTTTTAAGGTTATTGCTAATGCATATCATGATTTTAAATATTTTTGTCACAGTCATAGGGAGAAACAGTATTTTAAAGTTTTTTTTGGCTAATATACTTAGAATCACCACCAGAGGGGGCAGTTAAGGGAAAATAAATGTTACTGAATCGAGAAATAAAAACTTTGGGTCATAACCATCGAACCAAAAGTTATTTTCTGATGTTTGTAAATAGAAATCTGCGTTTTTAGGTTGTAGGGTTGAAATTTTTGGTAAAGATTTAGTAGTCTTTTGATAACCACGGTCTACATTTGTTCATTTCTCCTTAGAAATTTTTTAAATTAAGTAATAATACATTTGTTTAAGATAATTTAATGTTGAGTAAATTTAGATCAAGCATTAATGACTTTGAAACTTGTGTAGATCAGCTGAGGCAATTTTTTTGGTGTAACACAACTAATATGCAGTTTAACATATGGTTTAAATTTGATGTAAGTTTTTTTTTTCCCCCCCAGAAAACTTTAGAAACTGTTCCTTTGGAGAGGAAAAAGGTACTCTGCCAGCAGGTCACCTCATATTTAAGAATTTAATTTCCTGCATACAAAGAGGAAAATGTAAATAAAAATTGAAATGGTATTTTCCTTTGCAGAGAGAAAAGGAACAGTTCCGTAAGCTCTTTATTGGTGGCTTAAGCTTTGAAACCACAGAAGAAAGTTTGAGGAACTATTACGAACAATGGGGAAAGCTTACAGACTGTGTGGTACGTAAGTTACTGAATTGTTACTGTATATTAGTATCGTAGCTGTTTGTTAAGTGAATCATGGAGGAAGTAAATATATCAGCATAGTAAAAAATTCTATTATAATAACTGTTTACTTATAAGTTATAATGAGATTAAATGCTAAAGTTTCCTCTTTGGTTTGAAAGGTAATGAGGGATCCTGCAAGCAAAAGATCAAGAGGATTTGGTTTTGTAACTTTCTCATCCATGGCTGAGGTTGATGCTGCCATGGCTGCAAGACCTCATTCAATTGATGGGAGAGTAGTTGAGCCAAAACGTGCTGTAGCAAGAGAGGTAAGCAAACCATGACTGTCTTGTGCAATTAACATAAAGAATGCTGCCTTGCTGAACATCGGAAAGTATTTCTGAATTTAGTTTTAACTCAAGATTTTATTAAAGCTCTGTTGGGTTTCTGGACCATTTTTTGAAGCTAACTTATTTTTCAAAAGCTAGGTCCCTAAAAGGTGTTGTTGTAGATCTGGTAGTTTTAAGGTGGATACAAGCCAAGTATGGTACAAAGGTCGGCTACTTTGAATCATGCTTGTGTTTTTTTCTGTCGGGATGACTTTTACCCCACCACTATTTTAGGAATCTGGAAAACCAGGGGCTCATGTAACTGTGAAGAAGCTGTTTGTTGGCGGAATTAAAGAAGATACTGAGGAACATCACCTTAGAGATTACTTTGAGGAATATGGAAAAATTGATACCATTGAGATAATTACTGATAGACAGTCTGGAAAGAAAAGAGGCTTTGGCTTTGTTACTTTTGATGACCATGATCCTGTGGATAAAATCGTATGTAAGTGTCTAACCACAAATGTACTGTTCTTACTATGTATTCAATTTTGTGTATGTTAACATCTAATTTTATTGAAAGGTAAACTTTTAAAGTTGTTTAATGTTGTTGATTTAATTTAAAAGGAGGTTGAATTTTTCATTGCAGTGCAGAAATACCATACCATCAATGGTCATAATGCAGAAGTAAGAAAGGCTTTGTCTAGACAAGAAATGCAAGAAGTTCAGAGTTCTAGGAGTGGAAGAGGAGGTAATTTCAATTCTGTTTCTTTATTTTTGTTCATATAAGGGCTTGCTTCTAACTGGGGCATTTATTGTAGGCAACTTCGGCTTCGGGGATTCGCGTGGTGGCGGTGGAAATTTCGGACCAGGACCAGGAAGTAACTTCAGAGGAGGATCTGGTAAGTTCAAATTCTATGTGTTTAAAGTATGAGTGTGCTTTTATTTTAAATATGATTAGGTTTTCATTAGTAGAATCAGGAAATCAACCTAAATCAAAACCTTTCCCTAAGACTTCAAATAGATAGTATCCTGGCAAGTTTCTGTGACTTGGCCAGACAAGAAGTTTAATAGGGTTGTGTTAATAACAGTTGTATTTATCTGGATTGATAATGTAAAATGAAGTGTCTTTAGAAAAGCTTTGGCCCCATGAAGTGTCATTCTTACGTATAAATGAAATGGAATCTCTAAAATTGAGACTTGTTCAGTTAAGAGTTCAAAATTTAGGTGGTAATGAGATTTAATTATATGCTTTCATGTTTTGTGAATAAACTAGTAGCACTAGCGTGTGCTTTTCTGAGGTTCTTAATTATTGTGCTGAGGTATTAAGAGAACTGAAAAAATGAGTATTAGCAATAATGGTGAACAGCTTATAGTAAATGTAATCTTTTTTGGCCCCTAACAGATGGATATGGCAGTGGACGTGGATTTGGGGATGGCTATAATGGGTATGGAGGAGGGCCTGGAGGTCAGTTTCCTCTATGTTTTGGTTTGTTTATGGGACTAATACTTAACCATATTGTATATTTAGTTCGTTTATATTTTGAGTTTTTAAACATTTTATATTGCCCCTTATAAAGGGCTTAGGTGATAGTGGTCCAGTTATTTCTTTTGTAAGTAATTTGACATCTTAATTGTTACAGCCTAAGGAATACAGTGCTATTTAAAATGAAAATTTAAAGATAATCATAGTATTCCATCTTAAGCAAAATAATTGGATCTAGATATATTTTTGTACTGTGCTTTCTGGAAAAGTGCAGAAGACTGGATTTAACTGAGAGTAAAATCTAAGGGGGGAGAATATGTAGGAGAAAAATGTAAAATATGTCTAAACCCTTAATTAGATGGTAAGCATCCCAGGATAACTTTCAAAAAGTAACCTAAGGAAATTTTCCAAAATGTTCACTGTGCTCCTGGCTACAGATAAGGTTGCGAACTACCATTGAACCTGAAATGTGATATAATAAATATATCAGTTTTATTGGCGTACAGAAAAGGCTGGTACACACTGACAGATTTTGTGATAAGGAAGGGACATTTAAAACTATGAGCTGGTAATAGACGTGATTTCTGGTGTTGCCACTCAGGTGTGACTAAGTACTGTATCTCACTGTTCTACTTTTTAAAATTTTAGAGAAAGCTGAGTTCTTGTATTTAACTACAAGTAATTTGAGACTCAGCCCACAACAGAAGCCCTTTTTTTTTTTCCTTTTTATAAGGTGGCTTTTGTTTTTTTGAGACAGCCTTGCTCTATTGCCCAGGCTGGAGTGTAGTGGCGTGTGTCTGCTCACTACAACCTCTGCTTTCCCAGTCCAAGTGATTCTCCTGCCTCAGCCTCCTAAGTAGCTGGGATTACTGGCGTGCACCACCACACCCACCTAATTTTGGTATTTTTGGTAGAGACAGGGTTTCCCCATGTTGGTCAGGCTGGTCTTAAACTCCTGACCTCGTGATCCGCCTTGGCCTCCCAAAAGTGCTGGGATTACAGGCGTGAGCCACTGTGCCCGGCTTTTTTTTGTTTTGTTTAGGTTTTGCATTATGTGAAAGTGTTTCATTTGTCCCTACTTCTGTTTACCGTAAATTTAGAACATACTGTGTAGAGTGTTGCGCCTATTTTTTTTTCTTTGAGATGGGGTCTGGCTTTGTTGCTCAGACTGGAGTGCAGTGGTGTGATTTTAGCTCACTGCACCCTTAGCCTCAAGCCATCCTCCCACCTTAGCCTCCTGGGTAGCCGGAGCTACAGGGTGCACCACTGTTAACCAGCTAATTTTGTGGTTTTTTGTAGAGGTGTAGGGGGGGTTTTGCTATGTCGCCCTGACTGGTCTTGAATTCCTGGGCTCAAGCAATCCACCCGCCTCAACTTCCCGTATTGCTGGGATTACAGGTGTGAGCTGCTGGGCCTGGCCAACAACATTGTTTTGTTTTGTTTCAGAGTCTCTCTGTGGCCCAGGCTGGAGGGCAGTGGCGCAATAACAGCTCATTGCAACCTCTGCCTCCCTGGTTCACTCCATTCTCCTGACTCAGCCTCCCGAGTAGTTAGGACTACAGGCGCCTGCCACTACACCCGGCTAATTTTTTGTATTTTTAGTGGAGATGGGGTTTCACCGTGTTAGCCAGATGGTCTCATCTCTTGACCTTGTGATCCACCCACCTCAGCCTCCCAAAGTGCTGAGATTACAGGCGGGAGCCACCGTGCCTGACCCAAGAACATTGTTTTAAAAGATGTAATTCATAGGGAGACATAATAGAAACTTACTTTTGGGCCAGTAGGGGGAAGTGCCCTTTTACTTTCTCCCTAATCCACACTGCTAGTCTAGCCTCACAACCTTACCCACAATATACATGTAGTATTTCAAGATAACTTAAGATTTTTAGTTTTGAGGGAAAGCTGTAGCATTACAGGTATTTAAGTGGGTACACATGGTGTTATCCATTTGGCTGGGTAGGCACTGTAGCCACCACATGTTTACCAAGGGTAGGTATTCAGTCCTTGAAGCTGTTTTAGAGGAATTTCATTGAATGTTTCACATGCAGACTTGGAAATGGATGTGAGGAGACAGTTCAAAATGGCATTGAAAATATTAAGTGATTACTTAAAGGCTTATTTTATAATAGGTGGCAATTTTGGAGGTAGCCCCGGTTATGGAGGAGGAAGAGGAGGATATGGTGGTGGAGGACCTGGATATGGCAACCAGGGTGGGGGCTACGGAGGTGGTTATGACAACTATGGAGGAGGTAATAAATTCACCTGCAACCTTTATGTGGGAATTTGAAATTAATGGCTTTGTAACACTTGATCTTTTATTTCAATGTTTGTCACTAGATAAAGTGTTTGCTTTTGTTTTTGTGGGAGCTTTATCCTAAATCCTTAGCATGTATCTTTGGTTTAATGTTTTTCTGGTTTAATGTTCTTTTGGTTTAATGTATTGTTCTGAGGTCCATTATACTAGTATTCCAATTTTTTTATAGGAAATTATGGAAGTGGAAATTACAATGATTTTGGAAATTATAACCAGCAACCTTCTAACTATGGTCCAATGAAGAGTGGAAACTTTGGTGGTAGCAGGAACATGGGGGGACCATATGGTGGAGGTAATTTATAACAATTGAGATTATTCAGAGTTTTGTGATTAAAGGATTAGCCTTTTGTGACTTAAAGGGAAAATAACATACTAAGTAGTTTGGGTTGTGGGATATACGGTCTTAGTGAAAATAAAGAAATTTTGCATAAATCTCCACAGAAGTACTCAGCAAGCAGTTATAACATCAAATTGGGATTAGGGGTGTTGGAGGTGGGGAAGTTCAGTAGTTTAATTTCTGGTGGGGGCTGGTAAACAGCTAAGTAAAATTGTAACCCACATTGCAAGTGGTATAAATTGGAATGAGGGTCTTTGAAGTTAAATTATTAAACCATGATTAAAACCATTGCTTAGCTTATTCTTGAGGTTTTTAGCAGGAGTAAACATTTTCTGTGTCTTGTTTTTGGTGTACTTTAAAAAAATCCCTTAGTCCAAATGAGGATGAGAGGACCCTTTATTTAAAAGAATAGCATAGCATCAGCCACGAAATAAAAATGTCTATGAACCTGAGTAATTTATCTCCTAAGTAATTCTGCTAACTGGCTGCAAAGGGTTAGGATCTGCTTGTTTTTATTAGACTGGATGGATAGAAAATAGAATCAGCTGTAGTGTTATAGTGATCATGGGAAATCAAAGTAAGTTTGTTTTCTCTTGCTGTTCCAACAATTATAGGAAACTATGGTCCAGGAGGCAGTGGAGGAAGTGGGGGTTATGGTGGGAGGAGCCGATACTGAGCTTCTTCCTATTTGCCATGGGTAAGTAGCTTTTGAGTTTTACAATTATTATTATCTTGGGAGACATAGCTGCAGGAGTAAAAGCTTTTTAGGATCATGTTATCTTTCCTTAAAATCTGGTTAGATGGATAATTTCATAACCTATTTTTTTTTTACTCTTTACTTCTGTTGAAACAGGCTTCACTGTATAAATAGGAGAGGATGAGAGCCCAGAGGTAACAGAACAGCTTCAGGTTATCGAAATAACAATGTTAAGGAAACTCTTATCTCAGTCATGCATAAATATGCAGTGATATGGCAGAAGACACCAGAGCAGATGCAGAGAGCCATTTTGTGAATGGATTGGATTATTTAATAACATTACCTTACTGTGGAGGAAGGATTGTAAAAAAAAATGCCTTTGAGACAGTTTCTTAGCTTTTTAATTGTTGTTTCTTTCTAGTGGTCTTTGTAAGAGTGTAGAAGCATTCCTTCTTTGATAATGTTAAATTTGTAAGTTTCAGGTGACATGTGAAACCTTTTTTAAGATTTTTCTCAAAGTTTTGAAAAGCTATTAGCCAGGATCATGGTGTAATAAGACATAACGTTTTTCCTTTAAAAAATTTAAGTGCGTGTGTAGAGTTAAGAAGCTGTTGTACATTTATGATTTAATAAAATAATTCTAAAGGAAATTGTGTAATTATAGACTTTTTATTTTAAATAAGTTAAGGAGTGGGTAGTATAATTAAGGTCCGTTGCAAAGCTGTTGTTATATTTGTATAAGATAAATGCTGGTCAGATGTAAGTGTGTTGTCTGCAATTCATCAGGATTAAATTATGTAGATAACTTAAGGGATATCTCTGCAAGGAGAAACACCTTTTTAGATCTTTTAGATGCTGCTTCTTCAATGCAAGGAAAGGAAATAACCCCAGCGAGGTACTCTTCAGGGACACAGGTCTAGTACAAGAGAACTCTTGACGGCTACTAAGTTCAGCCAGTCTTAAAAAACTGTGCTGTTTCTACAAAACTTTAACTACAGTAGTTTTTAAGGATGCCAACGAAAGCTGAGGGTGTAGAGCAAAATAGTTCTAAGCTTCAGTTAAACTTCTTTAGGTAAGATCTTATTTACTTTTCCTTTCTTAATTTTCCTCCCTAAAAGATAAACTAATACTCTTAAATGGTCTTTCAGTATAGTGGTTCTTACGTAGTTTAACATAGCTATAAATTGAGTTTAACAATTTATAAACTCAAGAGAATAATTTTTATAAGCCCTGTTTTCCAATCTGTCATTTACTTAAATTATTTTGGTTGTTTTTCCCTTTTTTTCCTTCTTTTCCTACCCCCTCCCCCTCCGTGTGAAGATTTGGGTGCTTAACATATCATTTTTTTCCCTGCTGGAATTTTAGCATTGATATGAACCATGGACAAGTATATTCTGCTGCCACAAAGACTGTAAAGTGCTTCATTTCAACAGCTGAGGCAAGCCAAGTGATCATTAATAAAGCTTTTCTTGGTTCCTTCAGTGGTGTTGGTAGTAAAATGGTAGGTAAAAGTTAGGCTGCAAGTTGAATAAATCATGAGATTTCCCATCGTTACACCCTTGTGTATTCACATTTCTTGGATCAAACATTTTGAGTGAACTAGGGGTTTTTATTAAAGACATTTGTTGTATTTATGGTTGTAACTGTACATGCTTATCAGGAAGAGACTGAAGGTAGGGCAAAAATGGTTGAATCTATTTTCAGATAGTAGTTCATACTTGAGTGAAGTGTCTGTCTACATTATGAAGCCTGTATGTATCCAGTACCGAGTAGGTGGGTTAAATGTGGTTATTTTAGTTCAGTGTCTTACCCTGAAGAGAAAGTTGTAGGTTGGCTGTTGAAATTCATTCCTTAGATACCATCAGTTTGATTGCCCGGCTTTATTGCCTTGACAGGAATGTGATACTCAGGGCTTACTCTACTATATGCACCAGTGAGTCTTCTTTGATCCTAAGACCACCACTGAAGTTGTTTAGGTTCTTTTGGACAAACATGATAAACTTCTTCAGATACTTTTTTTTTCCTTTGGCAGGAAGGTGTCTTGCTGCAGGTAACTAATGAAGAAGTGGTCAACCACAGAGTCTTCAAGAAATAAGAAATTCTGTACCATCTGAAAGTAGTTCTTGTTGGTGCCTTCATTTAAAAAGCACTCTTTAAAATAAAAGGGAAATGTTTTCTGATAAAACAAACATTTAGTTCAGGTTCTTGATATAAAACAATTTAAAAATGAGTGTTGTTTGTAAAACTAACATCAAATTGGCTAGAGAGATAAATGTATCATGTTTTAAATTAGGTTTTGTGAGTAGACAGAGTACAATTCTATTTTAAATATAAAGTTTATAAAATAAATATTTTTTGTATTCAAATACTTGGTGTAATGTTTACACATAAAATGTGTGAATCTTGTTCTATAAACATTTGGTTGTCTAAAAGATCACCATCCCCTAAATTTTTTAAAGCAGTTTGGGGCTATGCATATTTTAATATTAACAGATAAATGAGAAGAGCATTGTGGACATTATTGACTGTCCCCAATAAAATGCTGTTCATTATGCACTGTATATTCAGCGTTTGAGTACTCCTACTAAAGTTTCTGGCTTTACCTTGTATGTTCAGCAATACTGGTGGCATTTTGAAAATCATGGATTTTAAAGGTTAACCGGCCAGAGTGGTCTAGATTAACTGGCTTTGCAAAAGCACTGAGGCTTAAAATATGTACTAGATTGTCACATGTCAATTAGTTTTATTGTGTTTCACACAGAGTAAATGAATATCAGTGTTTTTTTCTTTTTATGTGTTTATTTGGACATTTATCTGAATTAAGAAAACCAAAAAATAAGGGCCAAGTTAATTAATTTGTTTCTATGATTTGTTTTGGTTTTGATAATTTGAGATCTAACAGGTAAGTCACACTAACAGTGGGTAACACATAGAAAGCACTTTTCTGTTTGAAATAGCTGAATTCATCACAGACTTGTACAAATATCCCAACTTACAGGAAAATTTTGAAGTTTTAAAAATGTTTGGATGTACAAAGACGTTGAACCTTGAAATACATCAGGTTGATATGCATAACCTCAAAATACCAACTCCTATCCAGCAAGGTCAAGGGAATATCACACAAATAGGGGAGAATTAGGTAATTACACAATAGACTGAAATGAACTGAAGAAGAGTTTACTGAAACATGGGGTAATGTTGGATATTCAACATAGGCCTATTTCCTGTGTGTATAGTGTTGAATCTGTTTTTCTTGGAGAAATTGAAGTTTAAGGTAGTTCTTGTGCAGCTTTGAGGCAGTGCCCTAAAATGAAGAAAGGCTGCCTTTTGTCCAGGGCCTTATATTGTTGCTGTGTAACAACTTTTAGAGCAGTTTAGAGAAACAGACTTCAGCATCTATGGGTCAGCAGTTGGGAGCAACTTAACTGATTCTGGGTAAAGCTCACAGTTGCAATCACAGAAAACTAGGATTGGATCATTTTTTTAAATATATCCAGAGTGGCATACTAACAGGGCTGAAAAGTTAATGCTGGTTGTCATCTTCCCTCGGTGAGTGAGCAAGAAAAGCTGTAAAATGAACACACTACAAAGTAGTCATGCCATCTTACATCCTTTATGGTCACAGAATGTGGTGGGAGGGTTCTATTCACTGGTAAATTACCAAGCAGGCAAGGATCATTGGGAACGGTCGTAGATGCTGGCTGTCACACTCAAGGGTGTGCCCTACTCAGTTTATGCATGAGTGTAAAACCGGATTTCCCTGTGTAAGGTTTTCCTTCTAGCCCAATTCGGTAGATGCCAAATTGCTTGACCTAATAAATGTTAGGTATTGGGAGCTAACAATGTAAGGTAACAAGTCTCAGTTTGTCACTGATGGTTGAAAAGTGCAAAAGGTAGAAAACACCTATCTCAGGACACCTGGAGTGCATGTTATTTAAATTTGCTATCTTTAAGGTTTGGAACTAATGTACTGAGATGGTTGACAGGCCCTACATAATTTTGACATTTGTACTATTTAGTAATGCACTAACACTGGCTTGTTTTGGTAGGGGAATTGGGGTAACCAGTGAGTTGCATGGATTTACCAGAGAACAAATAGTTCGAAAACTGAGATGGGGAAAGAAGGATCTAGCCACTTGAGTGCATTTAGGGAAGTTAGTATTACCACAAAAACCCTATATACTGGTTCTGTAGCTCTGCTCAACTGAAACCTGCCTGCCTTTTCCATACAATTGGCCTAAAATCTGATCACACTTCGGAAGATGCTCAAGTGAGTTTTAATTGGAAAAGATATCCTACCCTCTTGGGTTGTCTTTATCCCTATCTTCCTCATTCCGATTAAGATGTTAGATATTGTAATCAAGATTACTCAACTAGGTAGGTAAAGTGGAGGGTCCTAGGCAATGGTGGTTTGGTTTTCGGCATTGACTTTGTAATCTCGTTGGTTTGCACTGGAAAGCAAATGTGGAATTCCTTCTACCTTTAAAACTGGACTGTTGGAAAAGCAGTTCGTTTATATTCCTTGAATCCAGCATGTTAAGATGGAGACGGGGTTGTGTCAGGAAGTCAACCCATAGCCAATTAGATCTTGTAAAGCTGGCTGCTTAATGCACCAATTAAAAGTCCCTTGGTATGGGAGAGGGGGCATCAATTTCAGGAACCTACACTACCAAAATATGCTGTAGTCCTCTTGTATGAAACGTGTATTTGCACGTGACCTAAGCACGTCTCATACACTTGAGTTGTCTCTAGGTTACTCTCATTTAATCCAAGATAGAAGCTTGGTAAATAGTAAGCTGCATTGTATGGGGAATAATTGACAAAGTTCAGTACAGACACTATCTTTAAATATATTCCGTTTGCAGTTACTTGATCTGTGTGCTATATTTAAGGTTTTTTATAGCTTAAACTTCAGGCCAGACATGGTGCATAATCTGAGCAGCTTGGGAGGCTGAGGTAGGCGGATTTGAGTTCGAGGCTGGATCTTTGGGGGCCACTGCACTTCAGCAGTGCCAAGACTCACCATGATTACCAACTCTGCTCTCTGCTGTCCTTTCCTTTTAGAGGTTTGAAGAATGCTATCTGATAAGCAAGCACTCGTGCGAGTGTACTTAGTCAACTTTGAAACAAGTAAATTGGTACTGTAGGATTTCCTACTGTGGACTGAAATGTTTTACGTGTGTCCTTAATAACTATCAAAAGCTTAAGACATTTGAAATACTCCCTTGTAAAAAGCAGCTCGTCAGCAGACTAAACAAATCATTGAACACCATGACTCATTGAATGGGGCAATAATTTTATCTAGAAGCATTTCTGGCAAAATAACAGGTCTTGGGGAAAAAAACTTATTACAAAAATCTAACGGCATATATAAACTGTGTTTTTCTAGCCCAAGATATTTATGTGATACTCTATACTGTAACTCACGGCAGAAAGTTATCTGAGAAACTTCATTTTGAAAAATTGGACATAAAATTTTATGTACACATTACAGTACACATAATGTGTTGATGTTCCCCGGACTTGACAGTCATCTAGGTGAGGTCATTGCTGTCTTCAGAAAACTCAATCTGTTTACTGTTAGAGTGAACTTAGTGAGGTTTTCATTTCAAATGCCATTATTTCTAGAATTTACCTTACCCTGGTTTATTTTCACATTCACCTGTTTTTCCCCCCAATAGCTTTTGCCTATTTTAAACAATCTTAGATGGTTTCACTGTTACTCTTCCCCTACTGTTGGTTTATATGGCTTACAATGTTCTGGTGAGATCTCAGTATTCTAAGATGTGAGGCCATCCCTTCAGGCTGGCTTTACTACTGCCAGAGATTTTATGGATTTAATACACGCACAAGGAGTTCTGTTTATGCAAGTAGCCCATTCTATCTCTGGTTACATGAGGAAGGCCTGTGGCTTAAACTACCAGTGACTCCAGGTCTTCAATGCACTCTATATCACATAGTATTCAGTGTGTTAAGTATTGGGATGGAGGGGGGTGGATTTGCCTTACTTTGGCATACTTTGTTGGCCTCAATTTGGCTTGAGTCTGATCAATTTGCTATGGTTCCCTATTTGTTATTCATCTATATTCCTGAATGTGGATATTTTGGAAGGAAAACAAGAAATTTGCTTGAGATTTCTGTATAAAAGGGAAAAGTTAATTTTTAATACAAATACAAAATTTATTTCAACAGAAAGCAAAATTTATAAGTTAAATATAAAGATTAAAATAGTATTTGAAAAGCTTACTATAGTGCTAACTAAATGAAAATAAGGCTATTTTGCATTTAAAAAACTGAAATACCTCTTAAAATAATTTGATCCCCAGTGTTTGCTCTTTCTGAAGTAACTGACTTACTAAAAAGGATGGCTGCCAAAAAGTCTTACTGGGTTTTCAAAATGTTAACCTATTCTTTGGACATAACTGAATTTTGTATACAATGCATTTCATGAAAAGTTGTGGCTCCCCCAGATTTCCCACAAGTGTGATCTTGAAGTCCTAAACATTTGTCCATATAAGCTTCAAAACAGAGCCTTAACTGAGTTATTCACGTAGCAGTACTTAAAGATAATTCTTGAAGCAGTTTCGATGGTTTCTGATCCAAATCAGTTTCCAAACATTACTACTTCACATAATGAGTCCATCTTCAGTTTCTTCTCACTTTCTCTTTCCCTTTTGGGTTTCCTTTTTGTGGCCTGAGGCCCCCAGTTCTTTGGGTACTAACAAGACACTTCCATCATGGGTACATTGAAGTGCATAGTGGTTTGGATTGACTGGCCTACCTTCGTCATCTCTTAATCTACTAAAAACATCATGATAAAGGTCATGCAGTTTCTGTTTCATTATGTTAATAGCTTTGTTACATTGTGTTCGCTCTCTCTTAAGAGTTTCCTTCTTTGCTTGCAAGTTACATACATCATTTTCTAGATTCAAAATTATGTCCAATTTGCGTTTACGACAGTTCTGTGCAGCAACTTTGTTTTTCCCTCTTCGTCTGATATCACGGATAAGTGAGACTTGTAGGTCTGTCAGATAGTACCTACTTAACATGCTATTGAAAGAATCAACAGGCATGCCGACAATTTCATCTACAGAAAAAGGGATATGCAAAGCTTTAGCACGCCGTTCATCACGGCTCAAGTTTCTATCTGTGTCTTCGAGGTACCTACTCCTTATCTTCTGTGACCTCCCAGGCCACGAAAAAGGTTCAGAAGTAGATTCTGGTGCACTTGGCTGTAAGTGGTAAGTGTGGTTATGAAATACGTGTTGAAATGTAAGATCCCCGTGGAAACCAGAATCACTATGATCCATGTGACAAAGCTTACTAGGTTCTGGGTAGTCGCCGCCTACAGCACCTTCTAAGTCATGGTGGGAACTAGATTCATGGTCAGTACAATAACCTGTAGCACCTTCACACATACACTGAGAGGAATTAGACTTGGTGACAGAGGTACTATTGTGACTTGAATCTAAAGAAAGGCCAGAATCAGAATCTGGTTCATCAAAAAGCTGAGAAACATCGATTGGATCAAAGTCGTCTTCTGTGGCCAATGACATTAAGTTTATCTCATCAAATATATTTATGTCAAGGTCATACAGTAGGTCTTGGCTTGTTAGATTCTGCATATGATTGTCAACTGGTGAAAGAAATCCTGTCGAATTAGTTCCAGGAAGGGTTTGCTCAGGATTGGTGGTATGAGAATTTAACTGCAGAAATGGTTCTTGTGACTGTGAAGTCCTTGTTGGATTTCTTCTAAATGTATTGTTGGGACAAAGCAAGATGGCCTCGTGAAGATTCACATCCTGACTTACAGCCTGGCTGAAGTTTACATGATAATGTGCTGAAGAATTCATGCCATCACTGATACTACCTGGAAGAGGAATATCTCCCAATGAGATGCCCTGAAAAACGAAGGAAAAACACTTTAAACATGAATAGCCCTATTTCTGAAGCAGTCCTATTACCTAACACAACTTTTGTTTCCTCTCTTGTCAGTTCCTTTATATTTAATAGAGAGATGCTGTTGGCAGTAACTTCCTGGTTAAAGTGCAGTCAATACAATACATGATGTGAGTCCAAATCAGAATACTTGGAATTCTGAGTAACCTAGAAATTGAGATTGATCAGTATAAAAGCTGACTGCATTTTCTTATTAAAAAGTCTAATGTTACAATCTTGTAATTTACTACTTTATAATAAGATGTAACTCTCATCCTAGCAGGTTGGTAATCACATTGTGGCGGGTCAGGGATAATAAACTACAGTGAAGTAGTAGTCTGGAGGAAAGGTTGCTTAAATGCCTCTAAGCACTAAAACGATAAAGCTATTATGAATGTTGCTGCAATAAACATGGGGGTGCAGGTGTCCCTTTGATACACCGATTTCCTTTCCTTTGGATAAATACCTGATAGTGGGATCACATGGCAGTTCAATTTTTAGTTTTTTGAGAAACCATACTGTTTTCCATGACCAGTCTAAATTTGATTACACCTTTGGGATTTGGAAAGAGGAAAGCTATACATACTTGGTTAATTCTAAGCTGAAGTGCTTCTGTAAAAATAAGCATTACTTTAAACTGCTGTGTCAACCAAGTAAAGGAGTTGTATTTATTCACCAAAAAGTCAGTGCAGATACGTTCCTGCAAGGATAAAAGCCAAGGTTCCAATTACCTCCAGTGAATTTTCAGGCTGCGATGAAAGCAACTGGAATAAGTCTTCCAGAGAGAAAGAAGTATCTGTCCCATTCAGATGTCTCTGTAGAGAAACACAAAAGGTGCATCCTTCACGTAAAAGACCGAACTGGTTGTCTGGGGCTTTAGGCTTTATCTTTAAAGGATCACCAGGTCTTATCTCCACACTCGGTTTTTATCCTATTATGTTCCTCGGTTGGAAGTTTTACTTTTTATTATTTTTTGAGACGGAGTCTCACTCTGTCGCTCAGAATGGAGTGCAGTGGTGTAATCTCGGCTCACTACAACCTCTGCCTCCCAGGTTCAAAGGATTCTCCTGCCTTAGCCTCTGGAGTAGCTGGGATTATAGCCGTGCACCACTATGTCTGGCTAATTTTTGTATTTTTAGTGGAGACAGGGTTTCACCATGTTGGCCAGGTTGGTCTCGAACTTCTGACCTCAAGTAATCCACCCACCTAGGCCTCCCAAAGTGCTGGGATTACAGATGGGAGCCACTGCAGGTGGCCTATTTCTTATAGTACTCAATATTTCAACATGCATACTTAAAGAGTTAATCAGTATTTCTATACCTTCCATAAACAACTTCCATATAATTTTTGGCTAGTTCTTAGTTTCAGCTTATTTTGCCCCTCCACAGCCAGCCCTCCCAGTTGGTTACACAATTACGTAATTTTGGCCAGGTGTGGTGGCTTACGCTTGTAATCCCAGAACTGGGAGGTCAAAGCAGGCAGATCGCTTGAGCCCAGGAGTTGGAGACCAACTTGGGCAACATAACAAGACCGTCTCTACAAATAAAATGAGCTGGGTGTGGTGGTGTGCACCTGTGGTCCCAGCTACTCCGTGAAGCTGAGGCAGGAGGACTGCCCAAGTCCAGGAGGCTGAAGCTGTAGTGAGTTGTGACAGCGCTGCCACACTCCAGCCTAACAGAATGAGATCTTGTCTCAAAAAGTAATTTTTACAGTCAATACTTATTTACATGTACTCCAATTTTTTTTTTTTAAACCAACTTAATCAATGCTTCATCTCACTCCTGGCCTTCATGGTTTAGCTTCCTTCTAGTTGAAAGAACTCTTCAGAATTCTTTTTAGAGAGGACCTGAGCAGAAAACTCAGTTTTTGTTACATGGAATTATTATTTTACTGCAATCTCCGCCTCCTGGGTTCAAGTGATTCTTGTGTCTCAGCCTCCCGAATAGCTGGGACTACAGGCATTTGCCACTGCACCTGGCTAATTTTTATATTTTTAGTAGAGATGGGGTTTTGCCATGTTGGCCAGGCTTGTCTTGAACTGCTGACCACAGGTGATCCACTGGCCTTGGCCTCACAAAGAAGGGATTACAGGCATGAGTCACCATGCCTGGCCTACATGGAATTATTTTGCCTTCATGCTTAAATGATGAGTGAACAGGTAAATTTAAGGTTTAATGTTACTAATGGTAAGTTTGCTCTCAGTGTTATTTATAATGAACCTTTTCTATCTCAGGTAATTTAAAAGATTTTTTTTCTTAGTTCTTGATGTTCTGTTTCAATCTGATATGTCTGGGACTTAATTTGTCTTTATTACGAGCTCTATGTACTCCTTTAATCTGAGGACTTTTCTGGAAATATTCTGCCATAAACTCATTGTAAATATTGCTTCTCTTTCATATTTTATATCTCTTCTGGGACTCCTATTAGAAGTAACGTAGATTTTTCTCTTCTATCATTGTCTCAATTTTGCCTTCATATTTTGCATCTTTGTGGTACATTCTAGATAATTTTCTTAGATCTGTCTTCCAACTTACCCTTTTCTTTAGCTGTTCACACCACTTCCACTGAATTTTCAATGAAAATGACTTTTTCATATCTAGAATTTCATGTGGGCTCTTTTCTAGATCTTTTTCTAGATCATTTAAAATGATAGTCTGTTCTTGCCTTATAGATTCTGTTCCTTCATGAACAATTTAAACACTATTTTAGAGTCTTTTTCAGAGGACTAGGAATCCTGACTCTTGCATATGCTGACTCATGGCTATTTATGTCATTTTTAATTCTTAAAAGGTGAGCTTTTCGGGGAGCAGTTTTGCATTCTTCTCTTCAAGAACCAGTGTTTGTATCGTTTTCCAGACTGTACTACTCTTGGCTGAGGATTCTTGATGGTGATGGTAGTGTGAGTTCAGATCTTATATCTAGCTTTGGGGCCCCCACTGGGGTTCTGATTTCTAAAGCATAGCCAGAATTGTACCAGTCCCAATTTCCTAGATATTCTTCCAGAGTTGTCATCTGGAAGAATGGAAATGCCAGTGATTCACTAGTCTAACTCATTTTTGTTTTATTTCAACAAGCTTTAAAAGCACGTTCTAAGTAATAGCCCAATAAAAGAACAGAAATATATTGTCAGAACTACCATAAGAAATGTGACTGGGTGCAGTGGTTCACACTTGTGAACCACTTTGGGAGGCCAAAGTGGGCAGACTGCTTGAGCCCAGGAGTTTGAGACCAGCCTGAGCAACATGGTGAAACCCCACCTCTACTGAAAATACAAAAGATTAGCTGGGCATGGTGGTGTGCACCTATAGCCCCAGTTACTTGGGAAGCTGAAGTGGGAGATCACCTGAGCTCGGGAGGTTGAGGCTGCAGTGAGCCATGATAGCGCCACTGCACTTTAGCCTGGGTGACAGAGTGAGATCCTGTCCTCCCCCAACCCAAAAACAAAGTGTAAGTACACAAAGATGTGATGTAAATGCTCAGGCTAGGAACATGGAGATACACAATGAGGAACCAAGCCTGATAAGAACTAGGCACAAATGCCTGGCTTTGAATGATTAGTATGTTTCTGAAAAGTTTTGTCCAAATTGATGTTTGTCCTATGTCAAATTATATTTTTAATTCTCTCCAAGGAAGCTCCCTACTTCATTTGTCTTCTCATTAATATTTAGTAAGTGCCTATTCTGTGCCTAGCTGTGAATTAATTTGTTACAGGTAGAGGTAGAGAAAACAGTTCTTGCTTTTCTGGGAAGCCCAGTGAGGGAGTAAAGATGAAGACATACCTCGGAGAAAGGCAATATACAATTCAGTGTTAAGTAAGTGAAAGACTAGTGAAAACATCTTTTCCCTCAAAGAGAACTGTGAACACTCAGGGAAGTGGTCAGAAATGTTGTCCTCTTCAAAATACATATGGTTCTGTCAGTATTTTAATGTAAAAGTCCACGGGTATTGATTTGACAATACAGTATGTATGCTGTGGGGAGAGTGGTAAAACCATACAACGCATCCAAATATAAATATAAAGCCTAGATAAGTCAGAGGAGATGGGGAGAAAACCAGCTGGGAAAAAAGAACAAGCAGTTGCCAAATGCCAGGCTGCAATTGAGGGTTACAAAAGGGTTGAAGCTGCAGTGGTCAGAGTGAAAATGGGAGGGTTCCTTGGGGTGTGCTCTCTACCCCTCCCCTTCATCTGAAGAATGGCAAAAAGGGCCTCAAGGAGACCATTTAGAACTTGGTGTGTGTTCTCTGCACTTTGGGGACACAGAAGCTTAGTGTCCCACTTTTGCCTGGGAAATATAAAGGGTGAGAAACCATGCAAGAGCCATAGTTGGGGAACTGAAAAAGGGTCTAAGGTGCTAGGTGGCCAGCAAATGGTTGAGAGGGCCACCTGGAGAGGTGAGATGCATGTATGCCACAGAACATTCAGGGAAGAGCCCTAAAGGACCAGCTGCAGTGGAGATGCATTTGCCTCTGTCAAGAGGAAGACTCCCAGCTGTGGAGCCAGGGGTCTCCAAAGAACCTATACATGAAAAAGTGCTCACATGACAAAGAGTTGTATGATATTTAAAAGTATGGGATGGTCAAGAAAAACAATTTCCTATGTTCTTAGCACCCCACACCCTCAACCCCAGAGAAACCAGCAGGGCAGGCCACACAAAACTGAGGGAAGATGCTGACTTTTAGCTCAGTGTGTTTTGTTTTGGATTTTTCTTTTTTGAGACAGGGTCCCGCTCTGTCACCCTGTCTGAAGTGCAGTGGCATGATGACGGCTCACTGCAGCCTCAACTTCCTGGGCTCAATGATCCTCCCCCCTCAGCCTGCCAAGCAGCTGGGACCACAGGTACACACTACCACGCCCAGCTAACTTTTGGTTCAGCGTTCTTGAAAATTACACTGGGTTATACCTTTTTTTTTTTTTTGAGACAGGGTCTCACTCTGTTGCCCAGGTTGGAGTGCACTGGTGTGATCACAGCTCACTGCAGCCTTGACCTCCCAGGCTCAGGTGATCCTCCCACCTCAGCCTCCTGGGTAGCTAGAACTACAGGAAGACATCACCACACCAACTAATTTTTGTAATTTTTGTGGAGATGTGGTTTTGCCATGTTGCCCAGGCTGATCTCCAACTCTTGGGCTCAAGTGATCTGCCTGCTTTGGCTTCCCAAACTGCTGGGATTACAGGCGTGAGCAACTGTACATGGCCACATTGGGTTATTCTTATCAATTGCTGCACTGGGATGGCCAAAGGGATTTTCATGAGTAGCTAGAATTTATAGGACCTGCCCTAGATTTCACCAAGGGGCTCTAGGTGGAAGCTGGAGGGGCAAGGGAGTGGCAGGTAGGCAAAGAGAACAAACCTGTTTTCTGATTTCATGCCAAATAAGTAATGTTCCATGTAATATTACAAGCCCTAATAATACACAGCCCTAAACTCCACCTTCTGGGAAGGGGACACGCTAAAGCAGGTGATGGCTAAGAGAACCATCAGGGCAGGACCTGTGAGGGTATGTCTTCCAGGTGGAAGTGCCACGTGGTTATTAAATATCTCTGGAGTACCTGTTTGCTATGCTGTGGGCAGGACCTCAGCAGGGCTGAAAAGAAACCACAGTACAGCCCAAATGAAAGGAGAAGGAAGCACAGATCACAGGAAGCATCCATCCCTTCAGCCTGGCTCTGGGAGTTCATTTGTACACCTCTTCTCACAGCTAAAGAGTAAGGTTAGGCAATGAGGAGTTAAGGAAGTGGTCCCACTGGACCATGGATGCCCAGTGGTTCAGCCAGGCCTGCCAGGAGACTGAACAAAGATTTGAGTCCAAGCCTTAGCTGACATCATGGGTGTTTGGCTGTAGGGCTGGTCCTCGGCTTGCTCTCCTGGACTAGGCCAGCCTGGCTGCCTGTTCATGTGGCTGGTTGAGGACTCCTAGGTTCACCATTTCTTCATCCCTTGCCTTGGCAAACATAACTAGCAAAACCTGCTAGCAAGGTCCTGGAAGGGGGTGTGTGCACATACACACAAAATCTTGAGTTTAACCAGAGAAAATAACTGTATGGGCTAATTCATTTATAAATCAAATTACTACTCCCATAACTTAAAGACAGAGGTATTTTCATATATGATATTTGTTAACAGTAGAGCATACTTACATGCTCATTCTTAACACAAACTGTCAATGCCACAAAATCTACATTAAAACCAAAATGGCAAGGCTTGAATATTCTTACAGGCGTACCTCATTTCTCGATTCAGTGGTCTTTTCTGCCTCCCAATCAGGTTTCTCTGCTACTTTGTTTTCATCTTCATTATTCTGCTGAAGTGAGTTCTCCTTCTGGGCTGACACCCTTTCTTCATTTTCCTCACGCTGGGAACTATGATCCACAGCTTCGTGCTTTTCTCTTAGTACCTCATTCTCCTATAAAAGTACCAAATTGCATCAAATAAGCAAACAGTCTTTAAAACTGCATTGTGCTTATTGTTCAGGGACCATGAAACCCACAAGTCAAAAGCTAAGGCTGGCATTTCATTATTTTAGTATCAAAGAAACATTTAATTCAGAAACAAAGGTCAGTTTTATATCCTGTCCTGAGACAGGCTGTTCGAATCTGTGCAATTTAAATTAACACGCACTTATAAAGCCCCTGAATCTAAAATACTCATGAGTTAGATTAGATATGGAAATCAATGTTGCCAGCAGGCAGTTTTAGTTTTCTGTTCAAAATCAATCAAACAGCTAAGTTGGAAGCAAACACTGATCAAATATGGAAACTATTATTACAAACTATTAATTGTGGTTTTCTCTGGAAGGTTGGGAACAGGGTGGGAAAGAGTTTACTTCACTTTATACATGTCTATAACTGTGAATATTTTACAACAAACACATATTGCTTTATTTATTTTTGAGACGGAGTCTCACTCTATAGCCCAGGCTGGAGTGCAGTGGCGCGATCTCGGCTCACTGCAAGCTCCGCCTCCCGGGTTCACACCATTCTCCTGCCTCAGTCTCCCGAGTAGCTGGGACTACAGGTGCCTGCCACCACGCCC
This sequence comes from Chlorocebus sabaeus, assembly GCF_047675955.1. NCBI lineage: Eukaryota > Metazoa > Chordata > Mammalia > Primates > Cercopithecidae > Chlorocebus > Chlorocebus sabaeus. Next base: position 35,701,572 of record NC_132924.1, read on the forward strand.
GGCTATTTTTAAAAATTTTTTAAATTTTTTTATTTTTAGTAGAGATGGGGTTTCACCGTGTTAGCCAGGATGGTCTCAATCTCCTGACCTCATGATCCACCCACCTCGGCCTCCCAAAGTGCTGGGATTACAGGCGTGAGCCACTGTGCCCGGCCATATTCCTTTTATAATCAGGAAAATGATAAATATAAAACATCTCCACAGATCTATACTTATTTACCCAGATATGTCCTTCTACCTTAATTTACTTTATAAATAAGGAGATCTAAATAACTACAAGGCTAGAGAATTCCTCTAAACATTCAAATATGGTTACCATTTAGAGTATACTGCATATTCAGATAGTTTCAACTATGATATCAAAAGCTCTCTGGATATATTTTTTTCCCCTATAACATTAAAGCTTGTCAAACTTTTTCACAATTTCTGTTCTTCCAGGAACAGACACACTGGCACACCCCCTTCCCACCAAACCACAGAAAAAAAATTTTTCAGTGAAGGTTGAAGAAATGGAAATTTACAGATGCCAGAAGAAAGGAGAAAAATCATGGCAAGATAAGGAAAAAAGGAGGCTGATATTCTGCTGGCCCACTTGGTTTACTGGCTTCTCTGTCTGATTGTGCCTAATTGTGACACTGTGCCTTCCCTCTAGACACTGTAGATGATGTTCGGTCCTAGCTCAATCAGTCTCTCCTTTTGCATATTCCGTTACAACCCGCTCATGTGCTCAAGATATTGCTCCTGCTACTCTCCCCTCTCTTCTGCATCAACAGTTGTTTCTCATCTACTGGACAATTCCCATCAGCCTACTATCATACACGAATACCCCCACCTTTAAAAACCACTCCCTTGGTCCCACACTAGTCTTCAGATCCCATCCCATTTTTCTGCTCCCCTTTAAACCAAAAACCTCCTAAGAGTTATCTGTACTCAGTGTATTTTCTCTTCATCCATCAGCAAAATTTGACTTAGTTACCACCTCCTCCTGGAAACAGCTTCTTCACCTGGCATCCAAGAACCTCTCTATTCTCCTGCCTCATCAAGAACTTCTGCTTTGCTGATTCTTCATCCCCTTGATATCTAAACATAGCAATGTCCCAGGGCTCAGCCCTCAGGCCCACCAAGCACTCTCCCACTTCACAGCCCTTGTATTTGCAGCCCTTTCTGCCTATAAGCTCTCTCAACCCTCTTATCCTCCTGCCCCCAGGTCTCTTCAAATATTTGCCATCCCAGTTTTCTTTCTTAATCACTCTATATAAAAAACTACACCAAAATCTATTTCCTTTATCTTGCTTTATTTTTTCTCCATAGCATTTAGCACCAGCTGATATATTACCATGTTTATTTGTTTGCTGTTTGTCCTACTAGAATGCTAGTTTTTGGAAGGTAAGGGCTCTGTCTGCTTGGTTCCTGCTATTGGCCACTTCCTAACCCAGATTCTGGCACATAACAGACCCTTACTACATATTTGTTGAATAGCTGAACTCTTAGACACAATATCCCAAGACTTTGATAGAGATCCTACTTCTGATGGATTGTTCTTTCCTGCAACAATACTGATATAAATCTGGGGAAGGAAGAAAAGGTGACTGATCGCTTTTTACCTCTCATCTTTTGCCAAGGTTAGATTTTTTGTTGTTGTTAAATCTGAAGATAATCAAATTCAAAACTTTGGATACCTGAGGCAGCTAACTTTGTTTAAAAATTTGCTGTTGGTAGAGAGAGAGAAACTTCTAATCTCTAAATCAAATGATCTATTTTAGAACCATGAAGCAAACTCCCCTAAATATGTAATATATGCATTAATACAACACACATGGACACACACAAACATGCAAACACAAGAATGTCACCTATATTACATAAATAGTAACAGGGAAACAAGTGGTTGATATAGATCAAACCCATAGAGGAACTGATCAAGAAAACTTTAGTCTGGGAAGGCTTTTTTTGTGGGGGAAACTTTTTGAGTGTAATGAATTGGTAACAAAGGTATGTAAGATGTCTTGCCTGAAAACTCAGGAAGAGAAGGACTGGAGGCAGAGAAATTCTATATGGTCAAAATTCACACTACAAGAAGCCAAAATTAGGTCAAAAATCCTATAATATAATAATGGATCATAACTCATTGAATAAAATGAGTTGAACAAAAGAATCATGAGTGCACTCAAATATAAAATAAATGAAGGAAAGAGGAAATCTCTTTCTTAAAGTAGAATACAAATAATAAATATAAAAGGAGAATGATGAATTAGAAAATCATCAATGGATGCTTAACTTAGGGAGTGAAAATTTTCTGAGAAATAAGATACTTAAATAGTCTCAAAGTATCACTCTACAGATTACTTGTTAATTACAAAAAGGAAAATAATAACACTACAGGAGAAATCTGGCGGACACCATCTAAATCAAATGGTTAAACCAACATTGTGTTAAAGCAACATTGTGCTCTCCTGATATGGAGGGCATGATACCATTTCTGTGGTTTTCTCACGAAAAATTCATAATCTCAATCTAATCATTGAGGAAACATCAGATGAATCAACATTGGGGGTCATTTTTACAAACTAACTGATTGATGCCCTTCAGCAATCTAAAGGTGAAGAAACACCAAGAGTGAGGAGTGTTTCCACGTTACAGGTGACTAAAGAGACTTGGCAACTAAATACATACTGACAGATTCTGAACATGGACTGTAGATTAGACAGTAGCCTTATATTCATATTAAATGTCCTGATTTGATAACTGGCTATAGAAAAGAAAATCACTGTTCTTAGGAAATACACACTACGGCCGGGCGTGGTGGCTCAAGCCTGTAATCCCAGCACTTTGGGAGGCCGAAACGGGCGGATCACGAGGTCAGGAGATCGAGACCATCCTGGCTAACACAGTGAAACCCTGTCTCTACTAAAAAAAAATACAAAACACTAGCCGGGCGAGGTGGTGGGCGCCTGTAGTCCCAGCTACTCGGGAGGCTGAGGCAGGAGAATGGCGTAAACCCGGGAGGCGGAGCTTGCAGTGAGCTGAGATCCGGCCACTGCACTCCAGCCTGGGCGACAGAGCGAGACTCCGTCTCAAAAAAAAAAAAGGAAATACACACTAATAAGTATCTGGGTGTTGAGGGATGCAATGGTTTCAATTCACTTATAAATGTTTCAAAACAAAGAGAATTACATATGTATACAGAGAGACATGGTTATTAATATAGCTAAATGAGGCAAAACATAAATAGGTAAATCTGGGTAAAGGGTATATATATATATATATGCCATTTTTTAAAAGTTTGAAATTATATTTAGCTAAAAGGTTCACCTAAAAATGCCTACATGGCAAAATCACTTTGGCCAAGGCAACAGCAAAGGGTTAGCCCAGAATAATTCTCCCATTAAATTTTCTGTTTATTTGTATTTTGCCCCCAAGTGTATAGGCATATAAACTTTAATATTTTCAACTCTTTTAACATTTAAATTTCTTATTTCATTTTCTTGTCTAATTGCTTTGGCTATGCTTCCCAAATAATGCTAAATAATAATAGTATATTTTTGCTGATTAATTTAATGAGAATGCTTCACCAATAAGGATGACTTATATTTGAGATACAGTCAGTCATTTTAAATTGAGTATCAAATACAACACTAGTGCTGGGAATACGATAGTGAAAAATACAATCAGACCCTGCCCCCTTCACATCTTACATTCTATTTTTATTTTTTTGTAGAGATGGGGTCTTGCTTTGTTGCCCAGGCTAGTCTTGAACTCCTGGCCTCAAACAATTCTTCCTCCTTGGCCTCCCAAAACACTGGGATTATAGGTGTGGGCCATCACTCCTGGCCAGATCTCACATTCTAAAGAGAGAGGGAACCAAAAATACAAGTGAACTAATGAAGTAACTGCAAGTTATGGTAAGTGAGAGAGCTAGCTATGTGAAAAAAGGAGACAAAGGAATTCAAGGCATAGATAATATCCAAATGGTATACTCATTTGCCTCTTACTATAGTTTATTTAACTGACTTCTTTTTTTTCTCTCTCTCTTTTGAGGAGTTTTGATCTTGTTGCCCAGACTGGAGTGCAATGGCGCAATCTCAGCTCACTACAACCTCTACCTGCAGGGTTCCAGCGATTCTCCTGCCTCAGCCTCCCAAGTAGCTGGGATTACAGGCACCTGCCACCACACCCAGATAATTTTCGTATTTTTAGTAGAGACGAGGTTTCATCACGTTGACCAGGTTAGTCTCGAACTCCTGGCTTCAGGTGATCCACCTGCCAGCCTCCCAAAGTGCTGGGATTATAGGCATGAACCACCACACCCAGCCTAACTGGCTTCTTAATGGTGGATAGTTGTCTGTAATCTTTTCTTGTAACAGATATTAAAATCTCCTCACCCATAGTTCTTTGCACACGTGTGCAAGTAGGATACATTCCTGGAATTTTTGCTGGGTCAATGGATATGTGTATTTTTTATTTGATGGAATCTACTGAAAAGGCCTTCAAAAAAGGATAAAAGTGCCAATCTGACAGATGAAAACTGGTGATCATGGCTTACTGCAGCCTCAAACTCTTGGGCTCAAGTGATCCTCTCATCTCTCAGCTTCCCTAGTAGCTGGGACTACAGAAGCATGCCACCATGCCTGGCTAATATTTACTTTTTGTAGAGATAAGGGTCTTGCTGTTTTGCCCAGGCTGGTTTCAAAACTTCTAGGCTCAAGTGATGCTCCCCACTCAGCCTTCCAAAAGGACTAAGTCATGCAGGCCAAGAGTGATTCATGGTTTTCTTTGATGTGCTTTTTTAGGCCTTGGTATCACTGTTATCCTGGTTTTGAAAAATGAATTGGGAAGGTTTATTTAACATCGGAATTCTTTATACTTGGAATATTTGAAAGAATTCCCCTTGAATGCTGTCTGTGCCAGGAGTTTTTTGTTTTTCTGAAGAAACTATTCTGACAACTTTTTAAACTTATTTCATGGGATATACCAACAGACATCCAAAAAAGCTGTTCCAACCTACACTGCCATCTGGTATGTAAGCACACCCATTTCCTCACAGCCCACCTACCCTGGGTTTGTTTCTCAATATTTGCTAATTAAAAGGTGAGAAACACAGCTCATTAGCAGGACAGTCTCGCGGGTATCAGTGTACACAGGAAACAAGGGGTGACTATGAAGACAGTCAGGGCACAACTCTGGACTGAGGTGGGGATAGATTTGAAATGTTCGAGTACCTGCCTGCTCTTAAAGATGAGCAACTAAAAGAGCCAAGGGAAGGAAGGTAGTGGCTACAGTGGGTATTTCTTCTTTAGCCGAGTAGAGAGAGGCAGGAGAGGAAGGTAGCAAGACCTGGGGGCCATGTCACATCAGTGTTGAAAACCTGGTTTCCTGAGAAGGCTCCTTCCAGCTCTGACACTCCAAAGGTCTATGAATAAGTGACCGTATAGTTTATCACCAAACGCATCCACTTTTGAGAGGGTAAGAGGGTACTATTAACAATTAGGCTGGGCAACAAGCATAAACCAAGACTATTCCACATGGTGACCCACCTGAGGCCACAGGGGAAGAAGAGACTGCATAGCTCTTAAGAAACTTTTTTTTTTTTTTTTTTTTTTGTAGAGACAGGGTCTCGCCATGTTGCCCAGGTTGGTCTTGAACTCCTGGGGCTCAAGCAATCCTCCCACCTCAGCCTCCCAAAGGGCTGGGATTACAGGCGTGAGCCACAGCACCCAGCCACTCTCAAGAATCTGGATAGCAGACTGAATTCCACAGACTGAGGGAAGAAAAATACTTCAACCTGCACAGACTTAGGTATTGAATAAGTATCTTCTTAGATGATCCTTCCTGTATCCATTCGACTTTTCTTTCTTGAGAGCCTATTATGAAGCAAATATAATAAACACAACAAGCATCATAAGTGATAAACGAGAGGAAGCATTTCCCCCAGGGCTAGTGGGATGCATGTGGAGATGTGCAGCCCAGGTCCCCCTTCAAAGGAGGACTTGTGGCTATTCCTGGATACCTGTGGGTGGCCAGCCTCCACCATCCAAGAGCTGCCTCCCCTAAGGTCACACCCGTCCCAGTGTGCCCACATCCCATTACCTGTCAGGTGAGAGTAGAGAGACAAGGCCATCTAGGCCCAATGTGGGACAAGTCTGATACATCCATGTCAGCCCAGGTGCTGGGTTCTGCCAGCCTGCATCACAATTCGACTTCTGCTTCTGTCTAATCCTGCCTGTCTCCAGTTATTGATCCCAAGCGTTCCCCCTAATAAACCTCCTTCACCCTAAAGGTAATCTCAGAGCCTGCTTCCCAGAGAACCCAACTTGTAACAGTTAGCAATTATTCTACCTTGAGGGAGAGAAAGGGAGAATCTCAAGGCAGGGAGGGGTGGAGGATTTGCTGCTGTAATATTTACAAAGTAAAAAGGGCCTATGGAATTTGTAATATAATTTGCAATTGCTTCTCGGCCTTTTGGCTAGAATCAAGTGTAATATAATATGCAGTCTGCAAAGCCCAAAACAGCCTAGTGGCTAGGAGGGCCCAAGCTCAAACCAGCTGAGTAAAAAGACCCATCCTACCCAATAGCTGGGTAACACTGGGCCAGCTGCTAAACCTCTTTGACCCTCAGTTTCCCCATGTGCAAAATGAGAAGATAATATCTAATTCATATTTTAAGGAATTAGTTGAAAACAGCCTCTTCAGGAACACTTCTACACTGCTGGTGGGAGGTGCACTGCTGGTGGGAATGTAAACCACTATGGAAAACAGTATAGAGATTCCTCAAAGAACTAAGAGTAGAACTACCATTTGATCCAGCAATCCCACTACTGGGTATCTACCCAGAGAAAATGAAGTCATTATACAAAAAAGATACTTGCATATGCATGTTTATAGTAGCACAATTCGCACTTGCAAAAATACGTAACCAGCACAAATGCCCATCAATCAATGAGTGGATAAAGAAATTGTGAGAGAGCTATATATAGAGAGATTATATATATATAAATATATATATTCCATCATATATAACATATATTCCATCATATATATATATTTTATATACATATAATCTCTCAGCCATAAAAAAAGAATGAATTAATGGCATTCACAGCAACCTAGATGGAAATGGAGACTATTATTTTAAGTGAAGTAACTCAGGAATAGAAAACCAAACATCGTACGTTCTCACTCATAAATGGGAGCTAAGCTATGAGGATACAAAGGCATAAGAATGACAAGAATGGCCAGGCATGGTGGCTCACACCTGTAATCCCACCGCTTTGGGAGGCTGAGGCAGGTGGATCACCTGAGGTCAGGAGTTAGAGACCAGCCTGGGCAACATGGTGAAACCCTTTCTCTACTAAAAATACAAAAATTAGCCAGGCATGGTGGTATGTGCCTGTAGTCCCAACTACTTGGGAGGCTGAGGAAGTAGAATCACTTGAACCCAGGAGGTGGAGGTTGCAGTGAGCCAAGATCACGCCATTGCACTCCAGTCTGGGTGACAGAGTAAGACTCTGTCTCAAAAAAAAAAAAAAAAAGAAAAGAATGACAAGAATGACACAATGGACTTCAAGGACTTGAGGGGAGGGGGGAAGGGCAAGGGGGGGGGGTAAGGGATAAAAGACTTCAGTGTATACGGCTTGGGTGACGGGTGCACCAAAATCTCATAAATCACCACTAAAGAACTTACTCGTGTAACCAAACACCACCTGTTCAGAAATAAAAAAATTAAACATAATTTAAAAATTAAAAAGTCAGATATTCATTTTAAAAATAGTCCCTTCATATGTCTAAGCTGCTATATAAACACGAATTACTCCTTTCTACTGCTTTTTGATTCTGAAGATTTGCAATGAATGATTAACTGCCAATAACTCAATCTGGATTTCAAGAGAAAGTGAAACCAGCTAGCCCTGGTAGCCAGTAATTATTATCTCTGCTTTCTTTTTCTGTTTTTCTTCTCAACTCAGTGACAAGGAACTGAGATAGAGTATGTTTTACTAGTTCTATTGTGTATACTTGAGGTTTATAGTTCATGCTCTTTATTTAAAGAATAGGCAAGTTAAACCCATCATTAAGTTACTTTTTATTTGTGAACAGGTAACTTTTACCCTTGTGGGGCTGGGACAATTAAAAAAAAAAAAGTACATTTTCACACCTGCCACACAGGAAGCTATCGTAAACTTGTGAGCTGGGGCCCTTAGTCACAACTAAACACCTACTGACTTGTACAGAATTGGCACCTGCTGGAAAGGCCCGCCCCACCACATCCCTCTGTGCTGGTAACAACCGTGCTCTGCAAGGATCCAGAACATTCTCAGTTTGGGCCCTTTAACCAAAACTGGGTTCTCCTGTCTCTAAAATCCCATGTCTTCTAGGTTTTCTCTTATGGCACTTATCCTGTTCTATCTAAAATCACAAATTATATGGGTCTTTTCTTTCCTACTGGCTGTAAACATGATACCTGCCCTCCAGCCATTCACCGTTGCCACCCGCGTAAGGAGCAGAGCAGAAGAGTCTTGCGCAAAGGTTTTCTGAATCAGTAATGTAATGGAAAGGGGAAGAAAAGCTAGGCTTTTCTCTTCTCCTTGCAGTGTCTCTGAAGCCCCTGTCAACTGGCAAGTGTGCTGCTTATGCTGTACTGGGATCTGAGTCATGTGGTAGAGGGTTTGCCCCTGAAAATACCCTTTGTGAACAGCCTCAGCTGCCTTAGCGAGGCCTTTCATTTATTCATCTGGAGGAGGAGGGACAGAGACCTGCTTTGACCTCTAGGGTTGGGAGAACCTTCAAAGACAAAGAACAGCGTGGTCCCTATGAGAAGGATGACATCAGAGGGAAAGTGGTAAGGCCAAAGCACTCTGAGGCCTGTCTCTAGGCTGGAGGCAAGCTGGAGTCATCAGGGGTAGAGAGAAACACGGAGCCAGATAAAGAGAGACTGTGTCCTGTTTGGCCTGGATGGTTTTTAATAGCAGTTTGTAATAATTCCAGCTTGTGTTGATTGAGCACTGGCTGTAGGCCAGGCCCTATGTACATTATCTCATTTAAGCTGCTCGGCATCCCTGTAAGGTAGGTATTGTTATTACAGAGGAATATTACAGAGGAAACTGAGGCACAGAGGGGTTAAGCAGCTTGCCTTAAGTCACACAGCCAGTAAATGACAGAACCAGGTTTTGGCGGCAGGCATTTTTATTTCACAGCCAGTTCTTGGCCACAGTACTGGTTCTTGTTTGCCCCTCCAGGTCCATGTGTGTCCCTGAGAAACTCTAGGGCTCCTGTGCTGGCTGGCTTCCAGCTGGGTTCACCAGGGGAAGGCTAGAGTAGAACACAGGTGTAGCCAAGGGGGAGGGAGGTCAGAGCATTTCCTTCATGATCTACGATGACAGCCCCTCATCCTGGGCTCCAGCAACTCCTTCCATCACTTCTCACCGGGAGCCTCTGGGCACTCCAACATCCCTGTCTGTCCCTGACCACATGGCTGTAAGAAGTCATTCATTTAAGTGTCTTCCTTTGAGCCATCCAGGGTGAATTCTGCTCCCCCGCCCCCCGCCCCACCCGCTCGCTTCACACTGCATCACACAGATTACAACAGCAGTGCTGGCAGGAGCTGACTGCGTACAAATCCAGTGAAGCACCTGTCTGCTTGAATATTACTTTATCATGCAAAAGCAGCTGGATACAATGCAAGGTATGGATCTCATCGGATTGTGATTCAAACCAACTATGAAAAATTATTCATGAGATAACAGGAAACCTGAACAGTGACTAGATATGTGATGATCATTAAAGAATCCTGGCAGGGTGTGGTTGCTCACTCCTGCAATCCCAGCACTTTGGGAGGCTGAGGCGGGCAGATCACCTGAGGTCAGGAGTTCGAGACCAGCCTGGTCAATACGGCGAAACCCCGTCTCTACTAAAAATACAAAAATTAGCCGGGCTTGGTAGCGCATGCTTGTAATCCTAGCTACCTGGGAAGCTGAGGCAGAAGAATTGCTTGAACCCGGGAGGCGGAGGTTGCAGTGAGCTGAGATTGTGCCCCTGCACTCCAGCCTGGGCAACAAGGGCAAAACTCCGTTTCAAAAAAAAAAACAACAAAAAAAATCCTTGTGAATTTATTTTAGGTGTGCTAATGGCATTGTGGTTATGTTCAGAAGAGTCCTTATGATTTGGGGATATATACTGAAATATTTACAGAAGGTTTTGAGTTAATGGAGGTAGTGGAAGAGTAAGAAAGGAATAATGCTTGTCTTTTCTCTTCTCCTTGCTAAGAAATGTCTGGGATTTGTTTCAAAAGAATAAAGGGGCAGACAGAGAGGGCGAGAGTTAAAGATGAAACATGACTGGCCATGAATTGGTAACTGTTGAAGCTACATGATGGGAAGGGGGGCATTATCCATCTCCATTTTCTCCACTAGTAATAAATGCTTGATATTTTCCATAATAAAATATGATATGGACCTGTAATCCCAGCACTTTGGGAGGCCAAGGCAGGTGGATCACTTGAGCCCAGGAGTTTGAGACCACCCTGGGCAACATGGTGAAACCCATCACTACAAAGAATACAAGAAATTAGTCAGGTGTGGTGGTGCGCACCTGAAGTCCCAGCTACTCAGGAGGCTGAGGTGGGAGGATCACCTGAGCCTGGGAGGTCAAGGCTGCAGTGAGCCCTGATTATGCCACTGCATTCCAGCCTGGGCAAGAGAGTTAGACCTTGTCTCAAAAAAAAAAAAAAAAAAAGTCAAATAGTCTAAACTTATTTCTAAAGTCCCTTGGAGAAGGCAGGAAACAGCTGAAAAACTTGGCAGACATACTCTAGGTAGCTGAAGCTAAGACACAGAGGCCCATGTTCCATGGGGGCGGCAGTAAAGAGCATCACTTATGATTCATTTATTTAGGGTTAAATTATCCCAGCAGGCAGAATAGACCAACTGGTCCTCAAAATACATATTTTTGTATTTTTCCTTATTATGGAAAATTTCAAACATGTAAACAGAATACAGAATCATACAGTGCACTTTCCATGTAACTATTACCCAGTTTCAACAATGATCAGCACTCTTTTATCATCAATACCTTCACCCCTCCCAACTGAATTCTTCTTTAATAGTTTTTAGGTAGGATTTATACACGCAGAAATGCAGCACTTTGACAAATGGAGGCACCCATGTAACTGACACCCCAACCATGATACAGAACATTTCAGAAAGTTCTCCCCTCCTGATATTTTTAGCTCAGCTTTGCCTGTTCTAGAACTGAAGAACAAATTTTTTTTTTTTTGAGATGCAGTCCAGCTGTATCGCCCAGGCTGGAGTGCCGTAACATGATCTCGACTCACTGCAACCTCCACCTCCCGGGTTCAAGCGATTCTCATGCCTCAGCCTCCCAAGTAGCTGGGATTACATGTGTGTGCCACCATGCCCAGCTAATTTTTCTATTTTTAGTAGAGACAGGGTTTCGCCATGTTGACCAGGCTGGTCTCAAACTCCTGACCTCAAGTGATCTTCCTGTCTTGAACTCCCAAAGTGCTGGGATTACAGGCATGAGCCACTGCGCCTGGCGTTAAGCATGAATTTTAAACTGCACTTATGTGCAAGCTAGTTCTACATTCATTGTTTTTGCATGCTAGATCCCCATTCCCCAACCTACCTCCACCCCCACCCAGAGAGATGTTCTTTAGAATATATCAGGAAATAATAAAAGGAGCTAGGGAAATTGGGCTTTGACTTTTAAGTGCCTGGTAAGTCACTTTGGCCCAGTTTTTTAACTGCTCTGGACCTTAAATTCCTAGAAGGGCTTTCAGCCAGACACTCCTTCCATTCAGGTATTGCTGGACACTGAGGAGCCCTGGGGGAGGAGCACCAAGGCAGAGGACTTTAAGCTTGGGATGGCAAAAGAACCACCTGGGGGTCTGGAAAACTCCAGAGGTATTCATTCAGCCTGGTGGTAGATGGGTGGGCCTGGCAATCTGCATTTTAACTAGTGCCCCAGGAGGCTCTCAATTTAGTCACTGAATTGCCCTTAGACCCTTGGAGAGACTCTAAAGAAAGGCAAGGCCAAAAAAGAGAGAGAAAAGCTAAGAAATTAAGTTCTTCCTGTGGTTGAGCTTTAGCAGAACTTCAGTTGGCATTTAGAGTTCTGCCTCCTCAACAAGTCCAAGGCCTCCTTCACATAACAGCTCTTCAAATATTTGAAGTTGGTGATCATGATCCTTCCTCAGTCTGATCTTCTCAGCATGGAACTGCCCCAATTCATTCAACCATTTCCAGTATGACCTCCCCCTTGGGGAGGGAAGGGTTCCTTTCATGCTGAAGTGGATTCCAGTCTTTGGTAATTTCCTCTAGAAGACGAGGGGTGTCCTGGAGGTTTGACCTGGAGCTCAGAAGCAATAAAAGCGAATCATCTGTTGACCATCTATTACTATGCCAGGAACTGTACCAGCCCTTAAACATACAGTGTCATTTAATCCTCATAAGAACTCTTCAAGAAAGATGTTAATTTTCTCCATCTACCAATTTGGAAACCATGATTTCCCAGGAAGAGGTGGAGCTGGATGGCGTCATGGTCAGTTTTAAATGTCAAGGAGCTAGGCTATTGTTCCTAGTCATTCTATTAAGTGCTAAGCTATGTGTTGCTCTGAAGGTATTCTGTACATGTGGTTAGCATCTACAATCAACCAGCTGACTTTAAGTAAAGGAGATTATCTTCAATAATCTGGGTGGGTCTCCAATTAATTGAAGAGCTTTAAGAGCAAAACTGGGGTTTCCTTGAGAAAGAAGAAATTCTCCCCGAAGCCTGCAGCATCACAGCTCCTGCAGAGCTTCCAGAGTTTCTGGGTGCCCTAGAGAGTTTGAATTTGCCAGCCTTCCCAATTATATCATCCAATTCCTTGAAATAAATCTGTATGTGTGTATTTATTTACTCACATTCTACTTGTTCTGTTTTTCTGGAGAACTCTGACAAATAAAGACAGGAACCCAGTTCTCCCCAATTTCAAAATACCACGTCTTGCCTCTGTGACTTGCCCACATTCTGCCAACCACCACCTGCAACTCCACCAAAAACAACTCAGGGATGTACCTCAGCCTACGCAGGCTTCAGCTGCCCAGAACTGTATTTGAATATTAACACAGATCCAGCCGGGCGCGGTGGCTCACACCTGTAATCCCAGGACTTTAGGAGAAGAGGCAGGCGGATGGCTTGAGCCCAGGAGTTTGAGACCAGCCTACGTAGCATGGCGAGACCTTGTCTCTGCAAACAAATTTTAAAAAAATTAGCCAGGTGCAGTGGTGCATGCTTGTGGTCCCAGCCACTTAGGAGGCTAAGGCAGGAGGATGGCTGTGCCCAGGAGGTTGAGGCTGCAGTAAGATATGACTGCACCACTGCACTCCAGCCTGGGTGAGCAAGACCCTATCTCTCAGAAAAAAAAAAAAAAAAGAAAAAGAAAAGGAAAAAAAAAAGTGACAAGATTTTGAGAATAAACTCTTTGGATCACAACGCTGCCATGAATGGGAGAGACTTTTGTTTTTACCTTTGAAGGTTTATAGTGAGCAGGAGGTGTGGTTTACTCAGTGCTTAAGAACGGTGACCTGTTCTATTCCTAGCAAGGTCACTAACGTGCTATATAACTCTAGGCAATCCCAAGTTTCACCACTTGATTAATTATAATGCCAGCCTGAAAGTCTGCTTTCCACTGCCCCATCCACTCAGACAGTTGGCATTAAATAGTCAGATGGCCCATCAGGATTTCAGATCTGACCTACTTTCTAGTTGAGACTTGGGCCTTGAAGGACCCAAGACACCTTCACACCCGTGGTGTCTTTGAAGTTCTGCAAAGCCAATGTCATGAATGGTAAGTGCTGAACAGACAGACACTGGCTGAACTGACCTCTGCTCCTAACCCTGTCCCTGGGTGCTGTTTCAGGTGAAAGCCAAGACCCAGTCTCCACACTCCAGCCACTGCAGTTCAAAGGAGAGGATGCCAAGTCCTATAGAAGAAACGTTACAGAGTGCAATAGGGCTCAAAGGGAAGAACGGGAAATGTTTTATGGACGAGGTGATGGTTGAGCTGAGTTTGAGAATTTAACCATAAAAGAGAGGAATGAAAGGACAGCATTCTGGGCAAAGGTAAGAGAGTAAAGGGCAGGAGATCATGGCGTTGTTTGGGGAAAGGGATGGAGAAAGTTTTCTCCTGGAAAGAAGGCTACATGGAGAGGCCCAGCAAGAGCAGCTGGGGGCTGGGTCACATAAGCCACAAGGGCAGCCGTGAATAACAAAATACTGAATAAGTAGGCAATGGCAAGCTAGAGGAGGCATCCCACACAAAGCAGAGAGATGAACCAAGGTGTGCTTTGGAAACCTGCACCTGACAACGCAATGGGCAGGAGTAAATTGGGGAGGAAGCGGTAGGAGCCCCACCTCAATTATTAACAGTGTATCAACCCTGCTCAACTTGCACTCTTTCATTCAATCCTCACCACCACTTCCTAAGATGCTCTTACTATTCCATTTTACAGATAAGGGAACCAAGGCTCAGAACCGTTAAGAAGTGTGCCCCAGATCACACAACCAGTGTGGCACTGGGATATTCCCTAGCTGGTCTGACTCCAGGGCCAGCACACAAGACCTCTAGACCAGCCTGCATCAAGTCAGGGCTTGGGCCCTGCATGCTCATTTCCCACTGTCTGGGTTGAGAAGTAGGGGTCATAGAAAGAAGGAGAATGACACAAGAGACTTGGCAAAGATGATTTCTCCACAACCTACTAATGGAGGGGAAATATTGACTGGAAAAAGATGGTTTAAGCCAAGCTTCCCCAGGGTTGCACATCAAGCCAGCAAAACCCCAGATTTTCTCAGGAGCACATACCAAGTCCTGTGCAAATGATCCTCCATATAGACCAGCTGCTTTCAGAAACAGCTCACTTAGCTTTTAATCATAAGCAGACTGAACAACCTGAGAGTTGATGGAAGGAAGATGGTGATTGTTATAGATTGAACTGTGTCCCCAAAATTCATGTTGAACTCCTAACCCCATACTTAGAACATGATCTTATTTGGAAACTGGGTCCACTGCAGATGTAACTAGATAAGTTAAGATAGGAAGGAGGGTAGACCCTTATCCAATGACTGACTGATGTCCTTATAAAAAGGGAAATTTGGCCAGCCTGGGCAAAATGGCAAAACCCTCGTCTCTACAAAAATTAAAAAATTAGCTGGGCGTGGTGGCAGGCGCCTGTAATGCCAGCTACTCAGGAGGCTGAGGCAGGAGAATCGCTTGATCCGGGGAGGCAGAGGTTGCAGTGAGGTGAGATTGCACCATTGAAGTCCAGCTTGGGAGACAGAGCAAGATTCCGTCTCAAAAATAAAAAACAAAACAAAACAAAACAACCCCAACAACAAAAAAGGGAAATCTGGATACAGACATGCCCATAGGGAGAACGCCATGTGAAGATAAAGGCAGAGCTCAGGTGATGGAGAAGAAACCAAGGAATGCCAAAGATTGCCAGCAAACCACCAAAATGCAGGAGAGAGCTGTGGAACACTTTCTCCCTCACAGCCCGCAGGAGGGCCAACTCTGCTGACACCTTGATCTTGGACTTCTTGCCTCCAGAACTGTTAGAGAATAAATTTCTGTTTAAGCCACCCAGTCTGTGGTATTTGTTATGGCAGCCCTAGCAAACTCATATGGTGACTTAAATGACATCCTTTCCCATACAAAGACAATAGTGCACCTTTAAACTTCCTTTAGTAAACAAAATGCAAATCCCACTGTGAACGCTTGTCGTAAACGCAATGTATGTAATTTTAAGACTATTTCCGTAACATAGCTGTGATTTTAAAACGGGCAAATGTCCGAAATTTCTTTTCCAATTGCCCAGGCGTTAGGGACTGTTTTTTATTCTGAAATGAAAAACAATTTTTACTGTAACAATCAAGGACCTTCTTTCTCTTTCCTTTACTCTTAGAATTAAATATTGAGGCCAGGTGCAGTGGCTCATGCCTGTACTTGGGCCCAGGAGTTTGAGACCAGCCTGGGCAACATAGAGAGACCTTATTTCTATCAAAAAAAAAAAAAAAATTAGCCAGAAGCAGTGGTGCGTGTCGGTAGTCGAAGCTACTTGGGAGGCTGAGGTGGGAGAAGCGTTTGAGCTCAGGAGGTTGAGACAGCAGTGAGCTGTGATGGTACTACTATACTCCAGCCTGCGAGGCAAAGTGACCCTGTCTCAAAAAAAAATAAATATTGACTAGATCAGATTCTCTCTGTGCCCTGAAGAAACCAGCCCAACAGTTTCTTTTCTCTTTTTTCCTTTTGAGATGGAGTCTCACTTTGTCACCCAGGCTGGAGTGCAGTAGAGCAATCTTGGCTCATTGCAACCTCCACCTCCCAGGTTCAAGCGAGTCTCTTGCCTCAGGCTGGGACTACAGGCACGTGCCACCATGCCCGGCCACGACGCCCGGCTAATTTTTAGTATTTTTAGTAGAGATGGGGTTTCACCGTGTTAGCCAGGATGGTCTCGATGTCCTGACCTCGTAATCCTCCCGCCTCGGCCTCCCAAAGTGTTGGGATTACAGGCTTGAGCCACCACGCCCGGCCCAGCCCAACAGTTTCTTCAAGCAATTAATCAAGAGGTCTTACCAGATCCCTCACCAGCAGAAGGTCTCTGTACCAGGATAGGAAATCACATCAAAATGACCACAAGCCCTCTCAGTTTCAAAGTGGCAACAACTCTCTGAAATACTGAAGCTGGCTGTAAGCAGCTGTTCCATACGTTTACACATTCAATTCTACAAAAACTGTTCATTTCTTTGTTTAACCTGTGTGTTACTTGGAAGAACGCATGCTTCATCCGTTGTGAATGACTGTGGTTATGAAGGGAAGCGTGACAGCCCTGGGGAATTCCAGAGTCGGTTTTCAGATAATGATAAGCCCCAGTAAGAAGTGAAACCAAAGCAGTACTCCTTCTGATACTTGGAAAATCCCCTACTCCAAAATATTTTTGCATATGTACATAAATTATGGAAAATTATACTATAAAACCCCTGCAACTCAAATGTAAGCCACTGGAATTAATCTATTTTTTAAAATTAAAAATTATGTTCCTAGGGGACAAAGCACTTCCTCTCTTTGAAGTTAACAGTAGCTAACATTTACTAAGCACTTAAGTGACAGGCAAGTTCTAAGCCCTTTACGTGGAATGAACTCTTTAATTCTCACATCAACCCTCTGAGGTAAGCACCCTTCTGATTCCCACTGTGCAGGGGAAGAGAATGAAGCACAGAAAGGTTAACCAACTTGTCCAAGGTCACAGAAGTGGTAGAACTGGGATTCAAAACCAGGCAGTCTGGGTCTAGCACACCCCACTTCTTTAATAACCAACCAAACTAGATATGTAGACAAAAAAGCCAAAAGGAATCCAGTGAGCAGGGACAGGTGAAGGAGGGTGGGTTAAGGATGGAGGGCAGAAGACAGCAGCTATACAATCCAGGCACCATGCTGCCCTTCCCAATGGGCTTTTCCCACTTAATCAGCACAACTCCCTCTGGAGTACACATTCCTCTCCCACTTGACATGAGACCCTGAGGCTTGGAGTGATTCAAGCAGCATATGGAAGGGCATACTAGCAGGTGATGCTCCCAAACCCAGGTCTAGCTGACTACAAAGACCAGTGTTGTTTTTCCAGCCCATTTTCTCCCCAAAGTCATGGTTCTAAATTGCAACCTCTTCATTATGAATGGCACAGTCTAGCACTGGAGAGTGGTTAGCGTGGGCAGTGGGAGGCTGAGTCACCCCATCCCAGATGCACTGAGATGTCCCAGATGTCCAGAGAGCCTGAGTACAGTGCAGGTACTTAATTAATGTGCCAGTCTGGGAGTCGGGAGATTCAGGCTCTACTCCCTCTTTTTGCACTGACATGTGGCTTTAGCCAAATCCCTAACCTGGGCTTCTACTTTTCTTCTTCTTATTTTTTTCTTTTTGAGACAGATTCTCATTCCGTCACCCAGGATGGAGGTCAGTGGCACAATCTCGGCTCACTGCAACCTCCGCCTCCCAGATTCAAGCGATTCTCGTGCCTCAGCCTCCCAAGTAGCTGGGACTACGGGCATGTGCCACCACACCCAACTAATTTTTGTATTTTTAGTAAAGATGGGGTTTCACCATGTTGCCCAGTCTGGTCTCAAACTCTTGACTTCAAGTGATCTGCCCGCCTCAGCCTCCCAAAGTGCTGGGATAACAGGTGTGAGCCACCGCACTCAGACCTATTTTTCTTAAGTACAAATTGTATATAAGGGTGCCTGGCCAGTGCATCACACAAGGTTGATGTAAAAGGCTACAAAAGTGAACTGGCCGTGACAACTGTAAGGAACCAGACAGCTGATTTTTGCCAGATTGAATGTAACCAGGTCATCCCAGAAGTGAACATGGTGCACACATGCCAGCCCAGCCAGGAAGGCACTGCCAGGAGAATGGTTATCGGGGAACTTCACTCTCTCCCCTAGGAAAGCTGGATTCAGAGAGCCTCCACAGTGGTTTGGCTGGCCCAGGCTCAAAAGCTGCCTCTAAGGCAGGCCTGCCAGTCTAGGCCACCCACGGTGGCTCATGCCTGTAAACCCAGCACTTTGGGAGGCGGAGATGGGATGGTTACTTGAGCCAAGGAGTTCGAGACCAGCCTAGGCAACATAGTGAGACCTCTCTCTACAAAAAATTAGCCAGTATGATGGTGCACACCAGTTGTCCCAGCTACTTGGGAGACTGAAGTGGAAGTATCGCTGGAGCTGGGGAGGTTTAGGCTGCAGTGAGTCGTCGTTGCACCTTTGCACTCCAGCCTGGGCGACAGAGCAAGACCCTGTATTTAAAACAAAACAAACAAAAAACAGCCAAGGGAAGGCCACCTTGTCTCCCAGGTCATGTCAGGAGGGAAGTTTCTGAGGATTGAACAGCTTCCTCTCTCCTCCCTCCAGGTCCCTGTACACTTTGCACACGGGCTGGCATTCGGGTGTGGGTGGCAGAGTGCCATCTGGTACAGCATCCAGCACTAGGTTTCAATTCTGTGTTACAGAACCAGGAATGGTGGCAGTGCAGCATGTACTCGCTTATTAGAGGGCAGAGCATTTAGGTGAGACAGACCCCATAGGGTCCAGATTGGATAAGTGAGCGGGGAAGAACCTCCCACAGTATATCCTGAACACAGAAGGATCCCTTCAAGACTCTCACAGGCCCCCACACCGTTGGTTCCGGTCCCCAGGAAGAGGAAGGGCTCAGATCAGCATAACAGTGAATCACCGAGCACTTCCACACAATGACCCCTCCAGGAGGGTGGAGAAGCTTGTCTGGCAACTGCCTACACAAACGGCAATTCTGAAGAGTAGCAAACAAACCAGTTTAGCCCCAAATCCCATTTTGCATAAGAATGCGCCCCACAAAAACAACACCCGAAGAACACTTGTTGATCACCACTGGTCGATACCAGTCGCAAACACTAAAATCTGAGCCAAGACAGAATTTTAAAAGTCCCCTGGAAGGAACTTTGAGTAAAGTGGTTTTGTGGAAATTGGTGCTAAAGTGTCGTTACACTGAACTCAAACGTTCCATGGGGAGCACCAGATACTTCAACCAACAGATCTTGGTAAACTTGGTTTCAGAAAGAAGTTAAGCCAGAGAAGGGTTTGGACCCATAAACCAAAGGGAACTTGTTAGTCACTAGGTGACTGTCAAGGTACCTGTTTTCTTTATGCTAATAATAGGTTACACAAATTCCAGGAAGAAGGATGGCTAGGTGCAGGGGATGGTTAAGTCACAGGGGGACCGCCTGCCAGCTGGCCTCTGAATAGACCCTGACCATGACTCCTTAATCCAGGGAAGCAGCAAAAACGAACAGCAGTTGGGTTGAAATCAGGGCGAAGGCCCTTGCGTTAGGCCGGGAGAGTCGTTCTTAAAAACGTGCATCCTCCCAGAGGTCACGGCTTCCTTCACATCGTCCAGGTCGGGCACGGGTCCCAGAGAACGACATCCCAGTGTACATGAGGTACTCAGCGAAGACAGCGGGCATTGCTTCTCCCCTCCCCATCCCCGAACTACTCTTGCCAGCCATCAAACACAAGGAAAGATGTTCTCTACAACCAAACGGATGATTTCATCCACTTCTTCCTTAAACACCTAAAAGCCACAGCAACAGCACTAGTAGCCCTTCATTCGGAATCAGAGCAGCATCATCTGCGAACCTGCAAAGCCCAGGGGCTAAGGGTGTCAGGACACAGCGAGAGTGGCCCCTGCCCAGATCCGACACAAGCCTCGGGGGCTCCGGGCGGCGTAGACGCCACACTTCGCTCGCGTCCCGCTCTGCACCTACCTCGCTCGCACATCCGCCAGCGTCCGGCACCTGAGCCGTCGGTTCCACAGGTGCCTTCTCCTCTTCCTCGGCATCCAAGGGGCCATTCCGAGCTGCTCGGGGGTCCCCGCCGTTCCCCTGCACAGCCTGGCTGCCGCCGTCCACGCTGGCGTCGGCTCCTCCGGCGGACGAGGCGGCGGCGGCGCCGAGCAGCCCGTGGGCCTCGTCCGCGCTCCCGGCAGCCACGCTGTGCACCAGCCACGCATCCACCCGGGTGCGAGGGATGAAGGGGACCCCGAGCGCGCGCACCTCCCGGAGCAGCTGGCCCTCGGGCGGCGCGGCAGGGTCCAGCTCCCGGCCCTTGGGGTGCAACTGGCCCGCGCGCCCCCACCCTCCCCAGGCGGAGAAGGGGTTGAGCGCGTAGGCGGAGCTGGCAGGGCCGCCCAGGAGCAGCAGCTCGTCCCGGAGCAGGGTGGGCGGCGGCGGCAGCAGCAGGTAAAGGTCCAGGTCTACGCGAAGCCCCGCCAAGCTCAGCAGGAGGGTGAGGTGCAGGAGGCCGCCGCCGGCCGACCACCACCGCTTCAGGTGCTTCATCGCTGCCGCGCGCCCGGGAACGCCCCTGCCGGCGCCCGCAGGTCCCCGCGCCCCAGCCGCCGGGGTGACACGTGCGGACCCCACGCGCCGCCCGCACCTGCCTGGAACCCGGAGAAGCGAAACAATGAACCGGGGCGCGCGGCGGCCGTCGCGGGTTCCCAGGACCGGGCACAAAGGTGTTCCCTCAGCAGCCGGCACCGTGCCTGGCACGGCCGGGAATCGGGAGAAACGAAGGAGGAGCCACCTGCGCACGGAGCCCGTCCGCCCGGCCGCCCGCAGCCAGGCGCGGTGGCCAAGCTCCGCCCCGGGCCGCGGGCGCAGCCGCCGGGAACACGCCCCCTGCCGCCCCGGGCCCGCGCCCGTGGGAGGGGCCGTGCGGGGCGGGGCTCCCCGAGCTCAAAGCCTCTTTATGTTCTGGGAACGCAAGGCTTTCTGGGAGCAGAAGCTGTTCTGGGCACCAAGTGGCCCCTTGCCACCCGTGAGCTGCACCATCCTAGCTGAAAGCCAAGGGCGGGAGTTGGGGTGGAGGACTAGGTGGAGGGTAGCTGGGTGGGAAGGGACAGGACGTGTAGATTAGGCGGAGAGTGACTGGGCAACTGCGAGGCGTCTGGCAGCTTGCAAAGGGCTTCCACCTCCACGTGAGGACACTTGGCGGGCACAGTGGGCAAGTGTAACTTCTCTCAGTTCCCCTATCTGTAAAATGGGGATCATAGCGCCTGTCAAACAGGGATGTGATGAGGTCAGATGAAATATTTTGTGTACAGTTCGGAGTTTCACATATAAGTGAAATTTATATGTGCCATTGGGATCAGTCGTCCCACCACTCTGCACACCCCAGTCCCCGCCTCACAGACCCCTCTCTCTTCTCTGGGCGTGCTCTGCATAGTGCTAGACCTCCTCTCTTGGTATCCTTTGCTCTTTATCCGTTGTTTCCTTGAGGGATGAGAGCACCAGCTCTACAGTTACCCTGAGTGAGTTCAAGTCCCCCCTCCACTTGAGGGGCGACCTTGGACAAATCTCTCCTTTTCTCTGTGCCTCAGTTTTCTCACTGTAAAATGAGACTAATAATAGCACCTCCCCAGCAGACCTTTTGTGAGCCCCAAATGAGATAATGCATGTAAACCACCGACCACAGCACTGCATAGGTAGGAAGTGCTCCCTGCTACCCGTTGTTTGTATTACTCACCCTCAAGGCTTAGCTCCAAAGCTACATCCTCTGAATTTTCACCAGTTGGCATTAATCTCTCCCCCATCTGTTCCACAGTGCTTTCTCCGTTCGCCAACATTATAACAGTTGGCTCATTCTACTCTGTGTTGTAGATGAGAATCCGTCTGATTTGCCCATTGTAAATTCTTGAGGACAAGGAACCTGTTTGGTTCACCTTTGTGCATGCACAGTACCCAGCACTGGGCCTTGCAAGGGTAGATTTTACTAACCTTAGCTCCCTTCCTTGGAAGAAAAGGGGACAGGAGGGGATGTCCAACTGAGAATGGCCAGTTGTGTAAAAAGTTGAGCAAGACTTGTTTTAAAAGGCCCCTCCCTCCACCTCGGTTTTTCATCTCTCTCCTGGGCTAGTGTAGTAAGAAGAGAAAAGAACGGGGACCAGGGGAGCAGAAATCGACTTCTTAAATTTGCTTCCTCTGTGCTAAGCCTTGGAGGATGGGTTGGGGTGGCAAAGAGGATGAAGAAAGGTGATTGCCAGGTTACCAAGACCCCATTCACAGCATTTAGTCTCTGAACAGGGGATTCAGAGTCTCAGCTTAGTAAATGCTGCCTTCAGCTTTTTACTGAGAACCTACTAATTGCCTGAGGCTGTGCTGGAGGCATGAAGGATATGAAATGGAGTACTTTCGTTCTGTAAGTTTATGGTTTCACTAGGGAGATGAGATAAAAATTTGTGAGATACCAAGAAACAAGAGAAATAATGTATTTGATTGCCAAAATACTTAGATGTAAGTTACTTCAGGGTTTATGTAGGGAGCTCTATAAACTATTGAGAGTAGAGGCAGTGCCTTCTTCAAAGTGGTGCCCTCAAGAATCTTACACACAGCTGATGCTCAAAAAAAATATTTATTAGTTGAATAGAGGAGGTTACACTTGAGATGTATTTTGAGAAATCTGAATAGACTAGGAACAGGAAGCGCATTCAAACTTCTAACATTTGTTGGGAAGTGGGCTGACCCCTCACCATTTTACAATGTGAACTGATAATCATAGTGTTAAATATCTTTCAGACTACACACTTCAAAAGTGTGGCTTAACTCTGTGGCTTCTGACTGGCAGGAACAATGGTACCTAAAAGATCTTGCAGTAAAGTGTTAACCAGGAGACTATCCTACATACCCTTGACTTTACTCACAATAAAAAGTCCCATTTTTAGGAGCATGGAGAGAATGGAATGAAATTAGAAGGAAAAACTTCCTAAGGTTTATTTCTAGAATCCTCCATCTAGGAATAGCCAAGTGAAAAGTCCAAACCATTGTCTTGTAAAAGCCTCGAAAAGTCATCTGCATTCATAAAATCCTGAAATCAGTGCTACTCAAAGGTTGACCTGAAACTGATGCCCGTATGTAAACTATTTGCTTCTGATCCAAATGAGATAAGTAATAGAATTGAGAATTGAAATAATTTTTTTTTTTCTTTTTGTAGAGATGGAGCCTTGCTGTGTTGCCCAGGCCTGTCTTGAACTCCTGGGCTCAAGCGATCCTCCTGCCTCAGCCTCCCTAAGTGCTGTGATTACAGGTGTGAGCCACTATGCTTGGCCTAAAGAAATTTATATAGCAATTTGACATCATTACAACATCAACAGATGAGCCAAGATTTTGTGGGTTTTTAATGCCTTTGTAATTTTAGTTTTCTAGAAACAAATTTCTATTTTATTTGACAAAAGTACTGACTTGCAACAAATTGAAATTTTTTTTTTTTAAGTTGATTCTTCACCAGGGTTAGTTTGAGAAGCACTGCCTTAAATGGCATCCTGGTAGGGTAGGCAATGCCTAAGATAATGTTCAGTGATTATTCCCTTCCCTTGAGCGTGGGCTAGACCTGGTGATGTGCTTCTAATAAACAAAATGTGGCAAAAATGGTGGGCTTTCATTTCTGAGTTTAGATTACAAAAAGATGGAGTGGCTTTTATCTTGCTTGCCCTCTCTCCCACTTTCTCCCTCTTGGAGCCCTCGCTCTGGGGGAAGGAAACTACCATGTTTTTTTTTTTTGTTTTTTTTGTTTTTTTTTTTTTAGACGAGGCTCTTGTTGCCCAGGCTGGAGTGCAAAGGTGCGATCTCGGCTTACTGCAGCCTCCACCTCCCAGATTCAAGCAATTCTCCTGCCTCAGCCTCCTGAGTAGATGGGATTACAGGTGCCCACTAACACACCTAGCTAATTTTTTGTATTTTTAGTAGAGATGGGGTTTCACCATGTTGGCCAAGCTGGTCTCGAACTCCTGACCTCAGTTGATCCACCCACCGTGGCTTCCCAAAGTCCTGGGATTACAGGCATGAGCCACCATGCCCAGCAGGGAAGCTACCATGTTTTAAGGAGTCCTACGTAGAGGTTCATGTGGCAAGGCCAATATCCAGTGAGAGAGAAGCTGAGGCTTGCCAGCAGCCACTTGAGTGGGCTTAGAAGCTGATCCTTCTTCAGCTGAGGTTTGAAGTGACTAAGTTGGCTTGTAGCCCATGCTGACTCCTTGATTGCAGCTTTGTGAAAGGCCCTGAGTAAGAGGACTACACTGCACATGGATTCCTGACCCAGAAATAAATCTAAGATAATAAATGTTTGAAGTCACTACATTTTTGGGTGATTTGCTGCATAGTCGTAGGTAACTTGTATACCTTGTGTAAGAGGTGGACATCGCTGGGCGCAGTGGCTTACGCCTGTAATCCTAGCACTTTGGGAGGCTTAGGCGGGTGGATTGTCTGAGCTCAGTAGTTTGAGACCAGCCTGGGCAACATGGTGAAACACCGTCTCTACTAAAATACAAAAAATTAACCAGGCGTGGTGGCATGCGCCTGTAGTCCCAGCTACTCGGGAGGCTGAGGCAGGAGAATTGCTTGAACCCGGGAGGTGGAGGTTGCAGTAAGCAGAGATTGCACCACTGCACTCCAGCCTGGGTGACAGAGCGAGACTCTGTCTCCAAAAAAAAAAAAAAAAGAAAAAAGAGGTGAACCTCCAGTCTTGAGTCCAGGGTCCAGGAATTCAAGACCAGCGTGGGCAACATAGTGAGATTCTGTTTCTATTTAAAAAAGAAAAAGAGGTAGACATCAGTCAAGTAGAAGGAAAAGCTGAAAATATAACTGCATTTGTGCCATACAGTTAATGACATAGTCAATAATTTATAACTAGGAAGTAACTTTACAGCAGTACATTCTAGTCCCTAGATGTATTTAAAGGGCTTAACCCTTTAAATATAAAATTATAACTTGCCATGAAAGATAGTAACCACTAAAACATGGCCACCCCTACCTGATATGAGATGAACACAACATAGCAATTTCTTGTAGACCTCTAAATAGAAAACACTTTTTTCCTCCTCTCTATACTCTCACACAACACTTCTGACAACCAAATGTATGGGTTTTCGACACCAAGCAATTCTTTGATTCCAGTTCTCTGGGGTCAACAGGGTGTCCTCCAACCCAATTCGATTCTGACACTATTTGCCTGGAGTTAACATCAGACCTCACTTCAGATGCCAATCTTATCTGTGCCTTCTGAACTTCTGACTGACGGGCTATACACTGGGGGTTCCCACAACCCCCTTCTCAGGTTTGATAATTTGCTAGAATGGCTCATAAAACGCGGAAACATTTACTCACGTTTATGGGTTTGTTATAAAAGATACAATACATGGAAGAGACACATAGGGCAAGGTATGGGGAAGGGGCACAGAGCTTCCGTAACTTCTCCAGGTGCACCACCCTCCCGGCATCTCTATGAGTGCATCAACCCAGATGGTCTCCAAACCCTGTCCTTTTATTTATCTATTTAGTTTTTATGAAGTATTCATTACATAGGCGTGATTTTTTTTTTTTTTTTTTTGAAACAGAGTCTTGCTCTATTGCCCAGGCTGGAGTGCAGTGGTGCAATCTTGGTTCACTGTAACCTCCACCTCCTGGTTCAAGTGACTCTCTCGTGCCTCAGCCTCCCCTAGTAGCTGGAACTACAGGCATGTACCACCATGCCTGGCTAATTTTTTTTATTTTTTATTTTTTTATTTTTTATTTTTAGTAGAGATAGGATTTCGCCACATTGGCAAGGCTGGTCTCGAACTCCTGGTCTCAAGTGATTTGCTTGTCTCAGCCTCCAAAAGTGCTGGGATTAGAGGCGTGAGCCACCACACCAGGCTTGTAGGCATGATTGATTAATTCCTTAGGCTTTGGGGACTGAACTCAATCTCTAGCCCCTTTCCTCTCCCACTCTTACCACATTGTAAGTTATAAGGGTTTTAGGTGCTCTGGCTAGGAGCCAAGACAAAGACCAAAGACCTATGTATATATGGTGGGTTTGGAGTTTTTCTTTTTTCTTTTCTTTCTTTCTTTTTTTTTTTTTTTCTGGGACAGAGTCTCCCTCTGTCACTCAGGCTGGAGTGCAGTGGTGCAATCTTGACTGACTGTACCCCCTGTGTCCTGGGCTGAAGAGATCCTCCCAAAGAGATCCTCCCACCTCAGTCTCCTGAGTAGCTGGGACCATACGAGGCTAATTTTTGTAGTTTTGGTAGAGACGGGGTCTCTCTGCATTGCCAAGATTGGTCTTGAACTCCTGGACTCAAGCAATCCACCCGCCTCAGCTTCCCAAAGTGCAGGGATTACAGGCTTGAGCCACGGCACCCAGCCAGATATATTTCTCATTGTATTACAAGATCACAGCATCTATCCAAAATCAGCAAGAAAGAAAACAGGTCAAAACCTTGACATCCTTCTTTTAGAAAGTGTCTGTTAATATTAGCCACAGGAAATTTAAATTTGTGGTATAAATTCCATGATTAAGCAAAATAGCCTGTTAAAGTCCAAGACATAAATTAAGATATCCATTGTATCATCTAGGAGGGATAATTAAGTATAGCTAATTTAAAACAGGTATAGTCACTAGAATTGAAATTCTTGGGACATTTTGCCAAAGGCTTTTGCAAAAGAGAATAGCTTTATGAATGACCTGATTTGCTGTGTAATACCAATCTTGGTGATGAAGAATCAACTGATACTTAATGCAAAGGATGAGTTTGTGCTTTTTTTTGGTTAGTTTATAATATTCCTGGAAAGTTTGATTTTAACGTTGCTTTGGACATTATGATGACAATGATTGCTAAGTGCTTGCACATAATATTCACAATAGCAGCCACGATGTACTGAACCCTGCTCCGTGCTGGCCCCTTTTTGTGCATTTATTCCTTACAGCATCTTTGTGAAGTAGGGTAGCCAGGGATAAAAACCAAATATCATAACAAAAGATGCTTTTGTCACTTTATGTATTTATTTGTTTGTATTTATTTATTTATTTATTTATTTATTTATTTATTTGAGACGGAGACTCGCTCTGTTGCCCAGGCTAGAGTGCAGTGGCACGATCTCAGCTAACTGCAACCTCTGCCTCCTGGGTTCAAGCGATTCTTCTGCATCAGCCTCCTGAGTAGCTGGGACTACAGATGCCCGCCACCATGACTGGCTAATTTTTGTATTTTTAGTGGAGACAGATTTCACCATACTGACCAGGCCAGTCTCAAACTCCTGACCTCGTGATCCGCCCGCCTCAGCCTCCCAAAGTGCTGGGATTACAGGCATGAGCCACCACACCTGGCCACTTTTATCACTCTTATCACTTAGGAAGTTACAAGGGTTTTAGGAACTCTGGCTAGAGTTCCTAAAATTGTCTCCATTTTATATAGTCTAGATGAGGACACTGAGGCTCAGGGACATGCCACCCTCTGCCTAAGGAAATTCCCTCAATAAACGGCAGAGTCAGAATTGAAATTAACAATCTGTCAACTTTCTGTTGCCACCCGCCACTCCTCTGCATTGTTTTGCTTGTTTATTCATGACTCAGCCTCCTCCTTTTGCAAGAGGGATTGCCCTTCTTCAACCAAGCATTCTTTCCCCAGCTTTGGAAAATGTAAAATCTGCCAAAATCTCTTCTCTGCAAAGTGTCAGAAGAAATGAAGTATTGGATTTTGCCCCTTCGTACGATGCCTTTCTTGATCTTTTACACAAAAACAACTAACTGTATTTAAAGCATTTTATCTTGTTGCTTGGCTCTTTGGTGATTCCTGCATACTTTTCGTTCCTATTGATTCATGCCGGCCTTGTTTACTGTCAAAGACATATTTTAAGTATCCATTTGTGACAGTCCCTGGGATACAAAGACTGTCAGGGCAAGAGCTTGCGGTCTTATTAGGGAAGCAGGGTGTGTACAGGGTGAAATGCATGCCACTGATTGAGGAGTCTGGGACTCCTCATATGAGAAACATGTTTAGGACCAGGCATATCCCAAGGAAATCACAAGCTAAGTAGGCTTGCTGACTCCCACCTAGTCTCTTTGGTGTGACTTGGAATTCTTACACTTAGGTTAAGGTTCCAGGGTTTGTGATTGCGCTGTCTCTCTCGCTCTCTCTCTCTCTGTGTGTGTGTGTGTGTGTGTGTGTGTGTGTGTGCAGAGGATGGAAAGGGAATTAGGAAAAGCAGTCTAGGGGACCTCGGAGTCAAGCTGATCAGTGGGGATTATAGCATACATCATTTGGAAGCAAAGGGGAACTACCATTGGCAACCTTTGTTCTGTCCATCAGATCCAAAGTGCTGGATCTGGTTCTGTTTAACGACCCACACAAGCGTGGTGCACTAATCAGGATGGGATAGCCACTATAACAATCCCCAAATCTCAGTGATTTAACCCGACAGGGTCTGGCTCTGTCACCCAGGCTGGAATGCAGTAGCACAATCTTGGCTCATTGTAACCTCTGCCTTGCGGGCTCAAGCCATCCCCCCCGCCAACCTTAGCCTCCCGAGTAGCTGGGACTATAGGTGCACACCACCACACCCAGCTAATTTTTGTATTTTAGAGACAAGGTCTTGCTGTGTTGCCCTGGCTGGTCTTGAACTCCTGGGCTCAAGTGATCCTCTGCACCTGGCGTGAGCCACTGCACCTGGCTTCTTGCTTATTTTGTGGTTCAGAAAAAGGGTGTAAGATAAAGGGAGACCGTGTCCTTTAAAGTCGTTTGAGGACACAGGCTCTTTTCTTATTGTGGCTCTGGGCTCCTCTGGATCCTCAGAGTCCTGTCCATTCAGCCGGTGGATGGAGCAAGTGAAAATCAAGCACAGGAGGATGGTACGGGCCAGGCTGGGAAGTGGCGTTCATGACTTCCACTTCACACTTCATTGGCCACAACCGCGCCACAGGGCCACACCTAAAGGGCGAGGTGTTACAGTAGGTAGCTAGTCAGACATCAACAGGGCAGGAGAGGGCTTCCCTCTCCCCACCGGGAATGTCAGGTAGCCATCAGGTGATGGTTAACTGTCTCTCTAAAATAATAATTGGTCACAGCCGACACCAGGGAAAGGCAGTCTCCCAACAGACAGAAAAACCTGAAACTGGTGATCAGCAGTTTCCCAATGCGATCTCAGGAGTTGAGTGAGTGGGCTCACGCATGCGCACTAAGAGGCAAAATGGCAGCATTTAACTGCTCTATGATCTTACTCTAGGAAGGCCTCAAGTGAGCATGCATAGAACTTCAGTAAACACACTGCTCCTGCAGCCCCTCCCAAGCACTGGCAGACCACTGCACATGCTGACAGCCCACCCCAAGGGAAGAATCAGGGGAGAAGTAACAGCAAGACCTCAGAAGCCGGGCGCCGTGGCCCACGCCTGTAATCCCAGCACTTTGGGAGGCTAAGGCAGGTGGATCACGAGGTCAGGAGATCAAGACCATCCTGGCTAACACGGTGAAACCCTGTCTCTACTAAAAATACAAAAAATTAGCCGGGCATGTTGGCGGGCGCCTGTAGTCCCAGCTACTCCGGAGGCTGAGGCAGGAGAATGGCGTGAACCCGGGAGGCGGAGCTTGCAGTTAGCGGAGATCATGCCACTGCACTCCAGCCTGGGCGACAGAGGGGTACTTCCGTCTCAAAAACAAAACAAAACAAAACAAAACACCTTCAGAAGTATGCCAACGCAGAAAACTTGAAGTCAAAGGTCAAACCATGCCCTTGGTCTCTCAAGTTGTCTGCTTGGCCCTCTTCCAAGTATACATTATGTCCTTGCATTCCTGCCCCAAAACTTTTTAATAAACTTTCATTCCTCTTCTAAAACTTGCCTCAGTCTCTCACTCTGCCTTATTCCCCCTTGTTTGCATTCTTTCTTCTGAGGGGGCAAGAATTGAGGTTGCTGCAGAGCCTTATGGATTCACTGCTGGTAACAAAGGGAAGCTGCAAGGAGGACCTAACTCTGCTCAAGACCAGGAAGAGAGCATGGATGGCTATCTTTGCCACATGTGGTAAGTTACTGTCCTTTGGTTTTATTCTGTATTCCATTCATTTGCAAACCAGTTATTCAATACCTACTGGGTATCTTGCTCTTTTTTGACTAAACATATTCTTTTAGCCACTCATAGTGAATTAATACACTAACACTAACACAAACCTCAATGACTTGTTCATGGTAGAGCAGCACTTTGCCCTGACAGTCCAGGTGTTTAGGAAATGCTGCCTGGTGAGAATGGTCAAAGTGGGGCACATCGTGGAAAGAGCTTGGGGTTTAGGTCTCATCATAGTTTGGCACAAGCAAGTCATTTTAGAAGGAACACCTACTACATCTCCGGACCTCAGAGCCGCTCACCTTCACAGTGAGGACTTGAACTGGACAGATTTCTAAGTTCCCTTTGCACCTTGAGTGTCTCTGAAAGCCCTGGCAACAAGTGAGGAATTATGCTAGATAATGACCAAACTCTGGTGTTCTTGCTTAACTCTGTGGCTTTCAGCCCTAAAAGCACTACCACATAGATGTGGAAAAGAAAGAAGATATTTCACTCTACTCTTGGTTAAATCTCCATCTGGAGGAAGAATCTGAAAGGCCTCTCTCTGGCTTTGGGATGCATCTTACTCTTTTTGTCAGCACATGTATCTGCCGGATGACATTGTGAACATGTGACACTCATATGGATCTGCATTCCCTAATTGCACACTATTTGACAGTAGGAAAGCTGCACATATGTAAGTTGGACTGTAGGCAAAGTCACTGATTATTTACAAAGTAGAAAACCCAAGCACCTGTAACTGAAAATTAACACAAGCACAGTTGGCAGAGGGCCTAATTATTACTCCTTTGCTAGAAAAAAACTTTAGTTTTGAGGCCAGTGACCCTGATCAGTATTTAACAAAGTTGATGGTTTTTTATATTTGAACTGACCGTTAGTTTAGCACCTGAATTCTCTCAATTGTTTAATCATCTTCCTTAAGTACATTTACATTTTTGGTAACAGCTACAATACTCTCTTTAGTAATTCACATCATTAAACAATTCCTTTTCAACTGTTTGTTTGTCCTTGCTGGCTTTATCTAATTCCAAGTTTTATCATCAGCTCTGTGGAATCTCTATCTGACCTTAACCAGGCAGCAGCCTTCTGATTGTCAGAAGGCAGGACCAGAACAGAAGGTGAGACTCCCAGCCATCTAGGCCAACTTCTGAGCCCCCTCAACCCCTGCCTTCTATCTGCTTTCTAAAAGGTAAATGCTAGTTATAATTTTAGTTTGCTGAACAAATGTGTCTATGCTATTGTAGTGGGTTGAATATACCTCCCATCCCCAAATTCACATCTACCTCAACCTCAAAATTTGACCTATTTGGAAATAGGGTCTTTGCAGACATAAACCTAAGGTAAGGATGGAGATAAAATCATATTGGATTAGTATGGGTCACAAATCTAATGAGAGTGCCTTAAAAGAGACAGAAAAACTCACATAAAGACACAGAGAAGCAGATGATATGAAGACAGAGGCAGAGATTGGAGTGATGCTATCCCAAGCCAAGGAATGCCAGGAGCCACAAGATGCTGGAAGAGGCAAGTAAGGATCCTCATGTAGAGCCTTCAGAGGGAGCATGGCCCTGCTGGCACCTTGATTTCAGACTTTCTGGGCCCTGGAACTATGAAAGAATACATTTCTATTGTCTTTTTTTTTTTTTTTTCCTGAGATGGAGTCTTGCTCTGTTGCCCAGGCTGGAGTGCAGAGGCACTATCTCAGCTCACTGCAACCTCTGCTTCTCTGGTTCAAGCAATTATCCTGTCTCAGCCTCCCAAGTGGCTGGGATTACAGGTGCATGCCACCATGCCCAGCTAATTTTTGTATTTTTAATAGAGACGGGGTTTCACCGTGTTGGCTAGGCTGGTCTTGAACTCCTGACCTCAGGTGATCCGCCCACCTAGGCATCCCACAGTGCTTGGATTACAGGCGTCAGCCACCACATCCGGCCCATTTCTGTTATCTTGAGCAATCAAGTTTGTGGTCATTTGTTATGGCATTCCAGGGAAACTAATACAGCTATGATTTTTATTTTCCTTCCCTTTTTGTTTTGTTCTTATTATTACATAAGAACTCTTCCTTCCCTTCCTTCCTTCCTTCCTTCCTTCCTTCCTTCCTTCCTTCCTTCCTTCCTTCCTTCCTTTTTTACATGGAGTCTTGTACTGTCACCCAGGCTGGAGTGCAGTGGTGTTATCTGGGCTCACTGCAACCTCCGCCTCCCAGGTTCAAGCGATTCTCCAGCCTCAGCCTCCTGAGTGGCTGGGATTACAGGCGCGCGCCACCACGCCTGGCTAATTTTCTTGTATTTTTAGTAGAGATGGGGTTTCACCATGTTGGCTAGGCTGGTCTCGAACTTCTGACCTCATGATTCGCCCACCTCGGCCTCCCAAAGTGCTGGGATTACAGGCGTGAACCACTGTGCCCCGCCTACATAAGAACTATTTCTATGGAATATGTGTGTGTGTGTGTGTGTGTGTGTGTGTGTGTGTGTATATATATATATATATTTTTTTTCTTTTGAGACAGGGTCTGGCTCTGTCGCCCAGGCTGGAGTACAATTGAGCATTCTCCATTGTTCGTGGTAACCTCTGCCTCATGGGCCCACCTCAGCCTCCCAAGTAGCTGGGACTATAGGTGCACACCACCATGCCTGGCTAATTTTTGTATTTTTTTTTTTTTTTTTTTTTGAGACGGAGTCTCGCTCTGTCGCCCAGGCTGGAGTGCAGTGGCGCAATCTCGGCTCACTGCAAGCTCCGCCTCCCGGGTTCACGCCATTCTCCTACCTCAGCCTCCCGAGTAGCTGGGACTACAGGCGCCCGCCACTGCGCCCGGCTAATTTTTTTCTATTTTTTAGTAGAGACGGGGTTTCACCATGGTCTCGATCTCCTGACCTTGTGATCCGCCCGCCTCGGCCTCCCAAAGTGCTGGGATTACAGGCGTGAGCCACCGCGCCCGGCCTAATTTTTGTATTTTTGATAGAGACAAAGTTTCACCATGTTGCCCAGGCCGGTCTCCAACACCTGGGCTCAAGTGATCCTCCTGCCTCAGCTTCCCAAAGGGCTAGGATTACAGGCCTGAGCCACCATGTTCAGTTTTGGAATATTATTCAACCACAAAAAGAAGAAAGTCCTGTTATTTGGCACAACATGGATGAATTTGGAGGACATCATGCCAAGTAAAATAAGCCAAACACAGAAAGACAGATACTGTGTGATTTCACTTATGTGTAGAATCTTTAAAATTTTTTTAATTAAAAAAATTTTTTTTAGTGACAGGGTCTTACTCTGTTGCCCAGGCTGGAGTGCAGTGGTGCAGTCATAGCTTACTGCAGCCTCAAATGCCTGGGCCCAAAGCAATCCTCCTGCCTCAGCTTCCTGAGTAGCTAGGACTACAGGTGTGCAACACCACACCCAGCTAAATGTGTTGAATCGTTTAAAAAAAGAGTCAAACTCATAGAAGCAGAGAGTGGATTGGTGGTTTCTAGGGGCTAGGAGGTTGGTTAAAGGGTACAAACTTTGTTATAAGATGAGTAAGTTCTGAGAATCTAATGTACAGCATGATGATAATAGTTAATAATACGGTATTGTTTACTTGAAATTTGCAATGAGAATAGATTTTAAGTGTCTTCACTACACTCACACACATAAATGGTAACTAATTGCATTAGTTAGGTGATGGATGTGTTCATTCATTTGATGTAATCATCTCACAATGTATCAAGTCATCATATTGTATACCTTCAGTATATATAATTTTAATTTGTCAATTACACCTCAATAAAGCTGGGAAAAAAATGAACTCTTTCCCTGAGTAAAAACTGGGGGACTCTGGGTGCTGCTAAGTTCAAGGCAGCCTTGGAGCAAAGGTACAGGAGGGAGTACTGCTGAGGCAGGGCGTTGAGATACTGCCACTCGGGGCCAGCACTTGTCTAACATGATGGAGCATGAAGACAGGAGATGGTCTGGCACTGACAGTGGGTTCTTGTCTGAGAAGACCACTTGAATCCTTTCTTCTGTCCCTGTCTCACCTTCAAGGTTGATCTGTACCATCTTCATTTCATCCTTCTCCTCCCATCCCCAACAAGGCTTCAGTAAAACACAAACCTAAGGCTTTACTAAGAGAGTTATTGGGTCAGGCATGGTGGCTCACACCTGTAATCTCAGCACTCTAGGAGGTCGAGTCAGGTGGATCACTTGAGGTCAGGAGTTCGAGACCAGCCTGACCAACACGGTGAAACCCCATCTCTACTAAAACTACAAAAATTAGCTGGGCATGGTGGCACACGCCTCTAATCCCAGCTACTCAGGAGGCTGAGTCAGGAGAATCACTTGAACCCAGGAGGTGGACATTGCAGTGAGCCGAGATTGCACCACTGTACTCCAGCCTAGGCAATAGGGCAAGACTCCATCTGAAAAACAAACAAGAAAAACAGTATATGCAAATTTTGAATTACAGTAAATATTCTCTGATTTTCTAGGTAAACTACCATAACCTTGCTATTACTAACATCTAGGTTGGAAAGGGTCTTTTTAAAAAAGTTTCAGGCTGGCGGTGGTGGCTCATACCTGTAATCCCAGCACTTTGGGAGGCTGAGGTGGGTAGATCACTTGAGTCCAGGAGTTCAAGACCAGTCTGGGCAATATGGCAAAACCCCATCTCTACAAAAAATACGAAAATTAGCTGGGTGTGGTGGTGCACACCTGCAGTTCCAGCTACTCAGAAGGCTGAGGTGGGGGGATCACTTAAGGCCGGGAGGCAGAGGTTGCAGTGAGCTGAGATTGCACCACTGCACTCCAGGGTGGATGACAGAGCCGACCTTGTCTCAAAAACAATAAAAATAAAAATTTAAAAAGTTTCACATAGCAATTTGAATTTTTGGGAAGCATTTTTCTTCTGTCCTCTCCTCTCTCCCTTTCTTTCCTGTCTCATTTCTGCTTGAAAGTGCTTTGTGATCACAGTGTCCCAGTATTATTTATTACTTTGTGACTTTTACAAGCAGCAATTAACCAAGAACATTATTCTTCAAGATGTATGTCTTTTTATAATTCAATGGTAAGTGCGTTTTCACAATTCTATTGAAGTACACCTCTTCAAACCTTCAAGATTGCCAAGAAGAGTTAGGAAGAAACAGGATCTGGATCAGTTTCCTACAAAAGTGTCAATATTTGTTAAAACAAAGAGTACCCCCAATGGAATGCCATCTGTCCTTGTCTTTGAGGGCCTGCCGGAAAATCTTTACCCAGCCAAGAGACAATTATTTGGCATAACTGACACACATTCAGTAACATGGCTTACAGATCAGAAACTGGCTTATCTAGGCCGGGCGCAGTGGCTCACGTCTGTAATCCCAGCACTTTGGGAGGCTGAGGCAGGTGGATCAGCTGAAGTCAGGAGTTCGAGACCAGCCTGGGCAACATGGTGAAACCCCGTCTCTACAAAAAATACAAAAAATTAGCCAGGCGTGGTGGCAGACGCCTGTAATCGCAGCTACTCAGGAGGGTGAGGCAGAAGAATGGCTTGAATTTGGGAGGTGGATGTTGCAATGAGCCGAGATTGCACCACAGCACTCCAGCCTGGGTGACAGAGTGAGACTCTGTCTAAAATAAATAAAGAGGTGCTTTGTTATGTGAAAACTGGAAGTACAGTAATGTGTTTCATTTTTGAAAGTATAGAGATTGTGTACCATGTTTACCAAAGTATTTCCCATAGGAAGCTTTTAAACAGCAGGATTACCTAATTGATTTAAACATTCAGTTCATTAACAAGTTATTTTGTTGTACAGCATTTTAGAAAGTAAGCAATTGATGGGTAAAACACAAGGCCCCTCTCATGGTTTTGTTGTTTCAACTATGCTGTCTCTGAAGCAAGTAAACTCACTACTTTCTCCTATTACGGATGGAAACACAGTTTTGTTGCAGTTTCCAGGCTGAAGCATAACACACTAAGTCTAGCACCTCAGAGTGTTGCAGTTCCCAGGTCTATGCTGGTACGTCACCCCCATCATCAATAGCCTTTCTTTTTAGGAGGCAAGTGTGTTCAACATTCTTCTGAGTACGGTCAGTTATCTGACTTGAGTTCCAAAGGAGGGTTTTAGTTACCTGAATTCCTCTGGAGAAAACTCAAGATTCCTTCAAATAGTAACCTGAAGAGTAATTCAAAAGGTCATCTCAGGTGGGAATTGTGAAAGTTAATCAATAAATTGGGTCATCTTTGTTCTACCCAACTAAAACAGTTGAGAGGTCAGGGGGAGAAGGCCCTCAGGGCACATAACATTGCTCCAAGAATGTCATTCTCTGCAAGCCTGGCTGCTGAAACTGCCTGCTGTAGCCTAAAGCCAGTTTTATCTACTAGCTACTGAAACTACCTCCTGTGACTCTAAGAATTATTTTACCCTTTGCCATCATTTACCAATCAAAACTTGCCAGCTTCCTAAAACCTTACTAGTGCCAATGAACTTTCTCAAAGAGCAATATGTGACATTTATCCTTTGAAAGAAAACTTCCGACCTTCTCTTTGTTCTTCAGACATACTGAAGACCACCTGGTCTGTGTGTATGGCCCAAATGGCAATTCTTTCTTCCCAAATAAAACATTGTAATTTCAGAGATTTGGCTGTGTATTTCATTTGAGTTCAACAAAGTGAAATTCTTCAAAATGCATTAGACAGTTTTCAGGGCCCATTTCTCCTCCTGCAGTGGATTGCCCAGTGGGATGTTTGCCACCTCAGAATTTCTATCCATCTGTGTCTCCTCTAGCTCTCCCTGAAAATGAATTAATTTGGAAACCTCAAACCATCTGTAGAGTCTGACTCCACAACATTCTTGCAGCCCCCAAACACTCCATCCAGCTATGCCATTCCTTCCCAATTTATTTTCTACAGATACTGCCACCCTTTATTTAGACCGTCATCGAATCTCACTTTTCCCAAGAAGAGAACAGTCATCCCAGCCTCAGCCAGGGTCCTAGGCCAGCTCCTGCAGTTGTCCCTCCCTTAGGTTGGAATAGACCAGGAGTGTGTGTCTTCTTCCATTGCAAGGCATTCAGCTGCTCTGCAGACATCTTAGCACAGTTTAACTAGATACAGCTCATCTACGAGGACCTTGGCCACCATGGAGACACATAATTCCAGCCTCCAAAGATACATAGGCATGTTTACCAAATAGGTTTTTGTATGTGCTAAGTTAATTAATTAATTCAAAAAATATTTCATGGGCACCTGCTATATTTAAGGCATTGATCTGAGAACATTGTTCCATGAATAAAACAAAGTCCCAGATCTAATGGAGCTTGCAATCCACTTGGGAGAGACAGACAACAGATTTTTTTTTCTTTTTTTCTAGTGGATACTAAGTGATAAGAAGAAAAATAAAACAGGGGCAAAAGAATGAAGGGGAGGAGAGTGATGGTATGTAGATGGGATCATCTACCTGTGTTACATAAGGAGGTGGGCAGGGAAAGTCTGACCTGAAAGAGGGAGAAAGCCACACAGTTATTGGTGGTTGGGCAAGAGTATTTCAGGAAGTGTGAATAGCAAGTACAAAGAACCCGAGGCAGGAGAGGACCAACCATGTTTGAGGAATGGAGAGAGGCCAATGTAGGAGGAAGGAAAAACTGTATTATGTACCAAATCATACTGAACATCACAGACTGTGGTGAAGAATTTGTATTTCATTCTGAGAAGGGTAGGAAGCTAGTAGAGGATTTTATTTTTATTCATTTATTTTTATTGAGACGCAGTCTCGCTTTACCAGCCAGGCTGGAGTACAGTGGCATGATCTCAGCTTACTGCAAACTCCGCCTTCTGGGTTCAAGCGATTCTCCTGCCTCAGTCTCTTGAGTATCTGGGACTATAGATGTGTACCACCACACCTGGCTATTTTTTATTTTTAGTAGAGACAGGGTTTCACCATGTTGGTCAGGCTGGTCTCAAATTCCTGACCTCAAGTAATCCTCCTGCCTTGGCCTCCCAAAATGCTGGGATTATAGGCGTAAGCCACTGTCCCCAGCCTATTAGAGGATTTTGAACAGGAAATTAATACATACAAAACACAATATGTCACACATAGTGAGTACTGAAAAAAGCCTACCTTTAAATTTTACTTTTCCTTGACTCTAAAGGAGCTTTCTATTCTGCTTTATAAAAATTGTGTTGTCTTTTTCTAACGGTATTGTCTTTTCTAAAATTGACAGAAAAGATGGAAAGCAAATATAAAAATCCTGGTCTTGTAATCTCTAGGTGAAATTTCCACATCCTACATCTGCAAAAGGTAGGATTATTAGAAAATTAAGGCCCCATGTCCAAGGCTTTAGGCCCTTCTCTACATTTTGCTGCTCAGCAATGTATTTTTTTAAAAAAACTTCTTCTTATGGAAAATTTCAAATTCAATACAAAATTAGATAGAACAGGCATCTCCAAGCAATTATGAATTCAAGGCTATTCTTGTTTCTTCTATTCTGCCATCCATTTTCTTTCACTTCCTTACACTGAATTATTTTGAGGCAAATTCAAGACATATCTTTTCATCCATGAATGCTTCAGTACGTATCTCTAAAAATAAAACCTTTTCTTTTTGCATTGCCACAATACCATAATCACACCTAAAAGTTTAACTATAACTTCTTAATACAACCAAAAATCCAGCCAGTTATGACATTTCCCTGGTTGTTTCATTAATGTGTTTTTAAAAATAGTTGATTTGTTTAAATCAAGATTCAAACACTGCATGCATTTGGTTGATAGGTCTTATAAATCTAAAAAGAATAAACGTGATTATTTACCCTACCGTGCTTTTTGTTTGTTTGTTTTGAGACAAGGTCTCACTCTGTCACCTAGGTTGGAGTGCAATGGCACGATCTTGGCTCACTGCAACCTCCATCTCCTGAGTTCAAGCGATTCTTGTGTCTCAGCCTCTGGAGTAGCTGGGACTACAGGCACATGCCACCACACCCAGATAATTTTTGTATTTTTTGGTAGAGAAAAGGTTTCACCATGTTGGCCAGGCTGCCTGCCTTTCTTTCTTTCTTTCTTTCTTTCTTTCTTTCTTTCTTTCTTTCTTTCTTTCTTTCTTTCTTTCTTTCTTTCTTTTCATTTATTTGTTGAAGAAACTTGACCATTTTTTCCTTAGATGTCCCTGATTCTGGATTTTGTTGAATACATTCCCAAGACATTGGTGAAAATGTTTCACTTCCTTCTATATTTCCTACAGATAGTAGTCAGTTCTAGAGGCGTAATCAGTGGGATTTTTTGGCAAGACAACCTCATAGGAGGTGCTAGGAACTTCTCATTGCATCCCATCAGGAGGCGTCCTGCCTCGCTGCCTCTCTTTTTGTGTCGTTAGGATTGATGGGTGGGTTCAGTTGGCATCAACCTGATCCATTTATGATTAAGTTCTCTGTGAGACTTTTCATCTAACAGCTTTAGCTGCCATTGACAGTCACTGCCTACTGCAGTAGGGTTCCTACAGTGTGCTTTTCATAGAGGTGAGGTGCTCTGACCATTTTGCTTTTAGTTAACGTTAAAGCAGCTCTGTTTTAGGCAACCAAGTTCATGGGACTCTCTGAGGGGGAAAAAAATGGGGGTGGAGGTGAAGGAGGGATTAGTGACCAAAACGTGAGGAAAAACCTGCTTCTGATGGCCTCCTCTTTCCGCAGCCTCCAGTGCCACTGCCCCTGGGAAGTTCTGCAGGAAAGAAGCCATTTAGCTTTGTTTGATTCTGTGTTTTCCAAGTACACTTGACTACGAACTTTGTATTCTATGTGGAGTCCTAATAAGGGAAAGGGAGTTAGGCTGGTGGGAGCAGGGGAAAACAAAAAGAAAAAGAAGATAAGCTTTAAGGCTGCCTTTCTTCATGGTCCAGGACATGTAGCCCTCCTGCACAAAAAACTCACAATCCCGGCACTGATTTATCACCAGATCCTCGGCTGATAGAAAAATCCAAGTTAGCTCACTACAACCTTGGTGTTATCAGCACAGCATAACATATCAATATAGGCCTCTCCAGCATAAGCACCATCTTATAAAATGCCCAGCAAACTTTTGTCTCCTGGCAGTCAGCTCCTCTCTTGCTGATCTGCCCATTGCACCCTTGCAATGTATTTTCATACTTTCTCATAAATCTGCCTTTTTTTTTTTACTTACAATTGTCTTGGTAAATTCCTTAACTATGTGCCACCAGCCCCAGCTAGTCGCTACTTGCAACATTGTTTGCTACTTGCAACATTGTTTATCATATCTTTTACTACCCACTGGAGTAAGCTTTGGAGAATACTGTTTTAGTGTCTAGGTTACTTAAAATAATGCCACTTATTAATATATGCATGTGTTCCTTAGCTGTCTGGAACCAATCTGACAGTCTCCTGGAGGCTGTGTTCACAATAAGCTGAATGCATTCTTAGATAAGCCCTGGATGGCAGAATTGGCAATATTTCTGGCAAAGGTTCACCTGGAAGCTCTGAATTGACATTGTATCCCTGGGAATGAATGCCGGAGGCAAAGAAGAAAATATCAATTTCATGTATCACCTCAATCTTACAGTGCTTGCTGGTAGCCCCTGTGATAAACCTTCAAGAAATGCCACATTGGGGTGCACCCAGGGATGCTAATACTAGATAGAGTTACTCTCTGTCTTCATTGCTTTCCTCCACATAATCTCTGAAGCACACCTAGGGGACCATTCCCCTTCTGTTTCCCTGAGTCACAGTGCTGTCAACTCTGTTACCACTTGCACAGTGTGGTTAGCTGATAGCAAATGAGACATTGGAGAGGTTGATGTAGTAGAGGCCTTGACTGACTTTCTTTTATTTATTTATTTGTTTATTTATTTATTTTTTGAGAAGGAGTCTTGCCCTGTTGCCCAAGCTGGGATGCAATTGCGCAATCTCGGCTCACTGCAAGCTCCGCCTCCTGGGTTCAAATGATTCTCCTGCCTCAGCCTCCTGAGTAGCTGAGATTACATGCGCCCGCCACTATACCCAACTAATTTTTGTATTTTTAGTAGAGATGGGGTTTCACCATGTTGGCCAGGCAGGTATTGAACTCCTGACCTTGTGATCTGCCTGCTTCGGCCTCCCAAAGTGCTGGGATTACAGGCATGAGCCACCACATCTGGCCCTTGACTGACTTCGTAAAGGCAGGGATTTCATAGTGTTTCTTTCATGTGACCTTTAGGAAGAAGTGTCCACTCTCATTGTGTTTCACTTACCAGCCTGCTTTTAAAGAGCCAGGACCAGTCCACTAGCTGTGCGGAGTGCTGACCTCATGGACAAGAGCCCTGCCCTCATAGGATATCTGAGCTTGTCATAATTCAGGTAGGCTCTGTAGGGAAGCAGGGGCTCGTAGGGAGTGGGAGGAAGCTGGGGAGAAGATGAGGTGTGAGCAGTCCGGTGTGAAGGAAAGTGGGGATCCTGGGCCAACTTACCATTAAGAGGGTCCAGTCCTGTGACTGCTGTGAAGTAACCAGGATTCCATATAGAGATGGGACTCAAAGTCTGCCCAGGTGCAGCATGGTGGTCCTAGGTAAGAGGTTTGCTTTGATAGGACCCCAGCCAGGAGCTGGTGATACAGAGTTAGGGCCAAGCCCCTGGGGAAGGGACCTGGTAAGAGCTGGACAGGGTGCCAGGATCCCAGCAATAAACTGCCTTGGTCCTGATGGGCTCAGAAGTTAGGCAGGGCTGAGTACGCTTATGGGAGGCTTCTCTGGCTAAAATAATAGAACCTGGCCTGGCGTGGTGGCTCACACCTGTAATCCCAGCACTTTGGGAGGCCCAGATGGGAGGATCACATGAGGTCAGGAGTTTGAGACCAGCCTGGCCAAGATGACGAAACCCCGTCTCTACTAAAAATACAAAAATTAAAGTGATGGTGGGCTCCTGTAATCCCAGCTACTTGGGAGGCTGAGGCAGGAAAATCATTTGAACCTGGGAGGCAGAAGTTGCAGTGACCCAAGACTGCACCACTGTACTCTAGCCTGGGCGACAGAGTGAGACTCTGTCTTAAAAAAAAAAAAAAAAGGCAGGGCCTAAACATTAACAGACACGTCCTAATATCTAACACTATAGGACAGGTTGAAATGGAGAGCCAGGATAATGGAGTGATTAAAACTATAGACGCTGATGCCAGCCTTCCAGGGTTCAAATCCTAGCGCAGCTATGTGACCTCAGGCAAGTTGCTCCACCTCCCTGTGTCCCAGGCTCCCCATCTATAAAGTGGAGACAAATACTTCCCTCATAGTGTTGTTATGAGGATTAAAGGAGTTGAGATACGTAAAAGCACTTAGAACAGTGCCTGGCACAAGGTCAAATGCTGAGTGTTACCTGTTAATATCAAATTGTGGGTTTAGAGGACAGATCAGTGATTTCAGCCCAGTGCACTCTGAGGAAAGGACCA
This sequence comes from Chlorocebus sabaeus, assembly GCF_047675955.1. Taxonomy (NCBI): domain Eukaryota; kingdom Metazoa; phylum Chordata; class Mammalia; order Primates; family Cercopithecidae; genus Chlorocebus; species Chlorocebus sabaeus. Next base: position 35,744,366 of record NC_132924.1, read on the forward strand.
TAACTTCAGTAAGGTGTCCGAGAGCTGAGTGCAAGCTGGATAAGCCACGGTAAGGAGGGGGTGCTCCAGGGCAGGTGGACAGGAGCTGAGGCAGGGAGGGAGCAGACATAGCCACCAGTGAGAGAGTGAGGGAAAGCTGTGGTTCTCATCGCACAGACAGCTATTTCGAGGATAAGGAGGGTCATAGGCCCCCTTCCCAGGCTCATAGGCCTAGGTCATGGTTTGCTGCTCTCTTCCGGGTAAGAAGGGGTGATGGCCGGCTCATATCTATGTCTCTAGGTTACTTGATTTCCCCTGGTGGCCTCCTTTCTAGAGGCCCCCATGTATCTCCCATCCTGTTCTCTTCAGGTCACTCACAAAAGTTTCAAACTTAATGTCAGGTTATAATTTTTCATTTTCTGATCACTCAGCTTGCTTTTTCTTTTTCTTTTTTTACACAAGAAAAGAAGATTTGGCTCATTCCAGAGTTTTCTTGGGATTCTGAAATATATTTTTCCTTCCTCTTGATAATAGTTCGATGAAAGTGGGGTGGGGAGAGTGCCAAGTGCCTCAAAGTCCCAGGGGTTCAGAAGTTTCTGTGGCGGCTGGCTGTCTGGCCTGTCTGCACCAGGGGCTCTGTGCAGTCACTGCCCCAGCTTTTCAGGGCAGGAATCCGACCTTCTATGCCAGTACCATGCCAGCTGCCCAGTGCAGTGTCTCCAGCCCCACTTTTCTCCCCTCTCATAGTAATCTGGGGCTCTAATGCCAGGCCAAGCAACTACTATTGCCCCCCTCCTGATACCATCCATTTTCACTTTTGTCTTGGAAAAATCTGGCCCCTTACACTTGGTGCTCTAGAAATATACTGATGTTTTTTGTTTTGTTTTGTTTTTTTTTAAATTTAAGCTAGGTGTTGTAGTTCATACCTGTAATCCCAGCACTTTGGGAGGCCAAGGTGGGAGGATGACTTGAGCCTAGGAGTTTGAGACCTCATCTCTCAAAAAATTTAAGAAAACCATCAGCTGGACATGGTGGTGTGCACCTGTGGTCCCAGCTACTTGTGAGGCTGAGGCGG